>NC_057804.1:158738335-159059005 GCF_018294505.1 Triticum aestivum | reverse complement strand
CAGTTCTCAGAAGCGTCAGATTTGGATTCCAAACTCCACTCTTCCTTCTGGATATGCACCGAGGCCATCCCTTGTGGTGCCTTCCCCAGCCAAGTCGTATGTTCCACCCAGGCCTACTGGTAGACCGCTTGTCAGTGCGGGTCCAGGTCCAACTTCAGGGACTTGCTTCACATGCAGGAAGCCAGGACACTATGCACGTGACTGCTCTCAGGCCAGTTATGCTCCACCCCAGCCCGAGAAGACTGTTGGTTGTGTTAAGCCATCAAGCAAGATGATCAGTGCCAAGCCAGCCCCCACTGAACATGGACGTGTGCATCACGTCTCAGCTAAAGACGCTCATGATGATCCGGATGTCGTTCTTGGTACATTCCTTGTCAACTATCACCCAACATCGGTTCTATTCGATACTGGAGCATCTCACTCCTTCATTTCTGAACGCTATGCTCGTTTGCACGACATGTCATTTTGTGACATGCCAACTCCGCTTGAAATCCAAACCCCAGGGTCTAGATGGCAGACCACCAGAATCAGCCATGGTATTTCTTGCATCACTTGTAGCCCTCAAGTCCTCAGATATTAACATCATCTTGGGTATGGACTGGATGACAGCTCATCATGCCAAGATTGATTGTTACACAAGGTCTGTTCAGCTTACACACCCATCTGGCAAGATAGTCACTGTCTCCACTAGAGTTGCAAAGCGTCAGCTCTATTCTCTTAATGCCAGCCCTCTTCCAGACCTTGAAGATATCCCGGTAGTCCGTGACTTTCCGGATGTCTTTCCAGAGGAACTGCCAGGTGTTCCACCTGACAGAGATGTAGAGTTCGTCATAGATCTTATCCCAGGAACTGCTCCAATCTCTAGGAGACCTTACAAAATGGCACCCTTAGAACTAGCCGAGCTTAAGAAACAACTTGATGAGTCCTTGCAAAAGGGTTTCATCCGTCCTAGTTCTTCTCCTTGGGCTTGCCCCGTCCTCTTCGTCAAGAAGAAGGATGGTACGGACCGGATGGTTGTAGATTATCGTCCCGTTAATTTGGTCACGATAAAGAACAAGTATCCGCTCCCCAGGATCAACGACCTGTATGATCAGCTCGCTGGATCCTCAGTCTTTTCCAAGATGGATTTGAGGTTAGGCTACCACCAAATCAAGATCAGAAATGGGGACATTCCCAAGACAGCTTTTGTCACTCGTTATGGCCAGTACGAGTACACCGTCATGTCCTTTGGTCTAACCAACGCTCCAGCCACATTCTCCCGCTTGATGAACTCGATCTTCATGGAGTACTTAGATAAGTTCGTCGTGGTTTACCTCGATGATATTCTTATTTACTCGAAGAACGAGGAAGAGCATGCCGAACATCTTAGACTTGTGTTAGAAAAACTCAGAGAGCACCGCCTTTATGCCAAGTTCTCCAAGTGTGAATTTTGGTTGCCAGAAGTGACCTACCTAGGCCACGTAATCTCTGGTAAGGGCATTGCTGTCAATCCCGAGAGAGTTAAGGCCGTTCTTGATTGGACTCCACCTGAAACCGTTAAACAAGTTAGGAGTTTCCTTGGTCTAGCCAGCTATTGTCGCCGCTTTGTTGAAAACTTCTCCAAAGTAGCCAAACCCCTCACGGAACTTCTCAAGAAAGATAAAAAGTTTGAGTGGTCCCCACAGTGTGAGTACAGTTTTCAGGAACTGAAAAGACGCCTGACTTCTGCTCCCATACTTGTGCCACCGGATTTCACTAAAGACTTTGTTATCTATTGTGATGCCTCACGACAGGGACTAGGTTGCATTCTTATGCAGGATCGTCATGTGATTGCCTATGCATCTCGACAGTTGCATCCACATGAGGAGAATTATCCTACACATGATCTAGAGCTTGCAGCCGTAGTCTATGCACTCAAGACCTGGCGACATTACCTTCTTGGTAAACATTGCGAGATCTACACCGATCACCAGAGTCTCAAGTATATCTTCAGCCAACCAGATTTGAACCTTAGGCAAAGACGTTGGTTGGAGTTGATCATAGATTATGATGTAGGGATTACCTACACCCCAGGCAAAGCCAATGTTATGGCTGATGCAGTAAGTCGTAAATCCTATTGCAACAATCTCACGTGGCAGCAGGGCCAACCACTTCTCCATGAGGAATTCTGTAAGCTTAACCTTCACATTGCTCCTCATGGATTCCTTTCTACCTTGGTGGCGAAACCTACCCTCGAGGATCAGATCATTACTGACCAGAAGTTTGATAGGGGTGTTATCTGCATCAAGAGAAACATTAAGAAGGGAGTTGGTGGATGTTTCTCAATGGATGATCGTGGTGCTGTTTTCTTTGAGAATCGTTTGGTGGTTCCCAAGAATCAACATCTGCGACAATTGATTCTTAAGGAGGCACATGAATCTCCTCTCACGATTCATCCCGGTAGTACTAAGATGTATCAGGACCTACGCCAGAGGTTCTGGTGGACTAGGATAAAGAGAGAAATTGCTCAGTTTATTGCTAACTGTGACGTTTGTTGTCGCGTTAAGGCAGAGCATCAAAGACCTGCTGGCACCCTTCAGCCTTTAGCTATTCCTGAGTGGAAATGGGATAAAGTTGGTATGGATTTCATCACCGGCTTTCCCAGGACCAAGAAAGGGAATAACGCCATCTTCGTAGTCGTTGATCGTCTTTCCAAAGTGGCTCACTTCCTTCCTGTTCGAGAGAGTATCACTGCTAGTCAGCTCGCTGACTTATACATTTCTCGAATAGTGTCACTTCATGGTGTTCCACTAGAGATCAATTCAGACCGTGGTAGTCTTTTCACTTCTCATTTCTGGGAGAGTTTCCAGACTGCCATGGGAACCCATCTTTCCTTCAGTACCGCTTTCCACCCTCAGTCGAGTGGTCAGGTGGAAAGGGTCAACCAAATTCTCGAAGACATGCTTAGAGCTTGCGTTATCTCATTCGGTATGGATTGGGAGAAATGTCTTCCTTTCGCCGAGTTTGCTTATAACAATAGCTATCAATCCAGTCTCAAGAAAGCTCCTTTTGAGGTTCTCTATGGACGAAGATGTCGAACACCTTTGAACTGGTCAGAAACCGGTGAAAGACAATTCTTTGGACCGGACATGATCCAGGAGGCAGAAGAGCAAGTTCGCATCATTCGTGAGAATTTGAAAACAGCCCAGTCTCGTCAAAAGAGCCAGTATGACCGTCATCATAAGGATATGACTTATGAAGTTGGCGACAAAGCTTACCTTCGGGTTACTCCTTTGAAGGGTACCCATCGTTTCGGTATCAAGGGCAAGTTGGCTCCTCGTTACATTGGTCCTTTTCGCATTCTCGCTAAACGAGGAGAGGTTGCCTACCAGTTGGAACTACCCCCACATCTTTCCAGAGTGCATGATGTCTTCCACGTCTCTCAACTCAGGCGTTGCTTCTCGGATCCTATCCGCGGAGTGGACCACGAAACGCTTGATCTCCAAGATAACCTCACATACCGAGAGTACCCGGTTCGCATTCTTGATCAAGCAGAGCGTGTCACTCGACGTCATAACATCAAGTTTCTCAAGGTTCAGTGGTCTCATCATTACGAGAGAGAAGCTACGTGGGAGCGAGAAGATCGTCTTCGACTGTAGTACCCCACCTTTTTTCCGTCCACCCCTGAATTTCGGGACGAGATTCTTTCAAGTGGGGGCGAGTTGTCACATCCCTAGTTCTGGTATGACTCGAGGCTAGCTAGTCATGTGTGCATCATGTTTAAATTCCATTTAAATTTGAAATGAGGATTTGTGAAACCCTCAGAATCATTTCTGGAAATGACCCAGATAAAAATTGCTCCAAAAGGGTCCAAGAAAATGTTCATGTTGCTCTCTGAAAATATTGGACAGAGATAAAAATCAAACCAATATTTTTAGGAGCTCATAAGTATTTATTTTGGGCATTTGGAATTAATGCATAATTATTTGCATTGGATATATATTTGTTATACATATAATATATGTCCAAAAATTATGCCATTTGTTGAGGAGGTCTCGAATAATACCACTAGTTCCTACAAAAATTGGCATAAGGAAACAAAATGATTTAGTATTATTATTAAATCAAAACATATGTCAGAAAAATAGAAAAGAAAAACAAAACAGGAGATAACTTACCTGCGGCCAGCTCCTGTGCTGGCCCAGCACTGGCGGCCTAGCCGGCCCAGCTGGCCAGCCCAGCCCACCTGTCCCCCCTCCCCTGTCGTCTTCCTCCCACCAGAAGGACGGGCGCGTGCCCGCCGCGCGCACCGCCGCACCGCGCCACCTCCTCCCTCCCTGCCTGCTTGTCTCTCTGCTGATGCGTCTCGACGACGCCACGCCCCCCGGACTCTCTCACTCTCCCCCGATCCTCTCCTCTCCTCTCCCTCGCCTTCTCTCTCGCGTCCGAACGCGCCGGCCGCCACCGACGAGCACCACCGCATCCACCGGCCATCCCTCGCCCTGTCGCTGCGCCCAGAAGCTCCGCCACATCGCCGGCTACCTCCCCGTCAAGCCACGCGCCTCGGGAGGCCCTGGAGAGCCGCCTCGCCGCTGTCTTCATCTCTGGTCGCCGGAGATCGTCTTCGCTGCCCCATCATCTTCAGCGCGTCCCGAGCTTGCCGAAAAGCCCGTCGAGTCCACCGTGAGCATCTCCCCGTTTCCCCTCTCTTCTCCCCCTCATTCCCGCGTCGTAGCCGTCGTTTCCACCATGGCCAATGCCATCGCCGCCGCAGCTCGTCGCCTCGTGGCCACAGCCGCGCGCGCTCACAACGGAGCGCCTCGCCGTGCTCAGGAAGCTCCCAGTAGCCTAACGCACACACCCACTCGCCCTCTCGTGCACCGTAGCGCCGAACCTAAACCCGACCGAGCTTCAGCCGCCACCGAGCTCGTCGCCGGTGCCACTCCGGCCACTCCCCGGCTGAGCCACCACCACAGTTGGATGCGGACGAGTGTCCGCATCCCGTAGTCGTGCTTCGCGCGCCAAACGGAGCCCTGTGGGCGATTTCCGCGGTGCCCCACCGTCTCGGGCCTTGCCGGCGGCTTAACGCCGGTGAGGTTTGACCCTTTGACCTCGCTGGCCCGTCTGGTGGGCCCCGTGGGTCAGGTGATTAGCTTAAGGCTAATCACTATTAACTAACCCCCCTGACACTGACCTGTGGGCCCAGTGCCACTAATCCTTTAATTAAGATAAAACTAACCCCCTATTTAATCCGTGTCACTAACGTGTGGACCCCACACGTCAGGTTTGACCTGGTCAGCCGCAGTTGACTTTGCTGACGTCACAGTGACGCAGTGATGACGCAATTATTTATTTTCTGGTTTTAAATTAAATCAGGAAATTCCAGAAAATGATTCAAACTTCAAAAAATCATAGAAATTCAATCGTAGCTCAGATTGAAATAATTTATATATGAAAAATTATCAGAAAAATGCAATCTTTCCATCTGTACTAGTTTCATGCATGATAAACTAACTTATACGTACTGTATAAGTGAAAACATGTAAATGGCATTTATAGAGTTAATTTGGAGTTGCATTTGAACCCTTGGTTCAAATGGACTTCATTCAAATGGAAGCTAGTTGCATTAGCTCAAGCAGCATCACATCTACATGCCATTATCATGCATCATATTGTTGCATATGCTTGTGTTTTGATTGTCGACACCGTTCCTTCTCGATAGGTCCTGCTCCGGAGACCGTTCGAGAGTACCTGTCTGAGGAGCAGTGCCTTCCTTATTGATCTACCACGCAAGCAAACCCCCTTGTTCATTCCGATGCAATCCTACTCTCTCGCTCCTGCTCTGAGTTATTGCATTAGGACAACAACGATTCATCTGCTACTTTGTGTTGCGGTAGTTGAACCCATTCCTCTGCATGACCTGTCATTGCCACAATAAATAGTTGAAACCCACTAGCATGTGTAGGAGTTGATTGATCCATGTTGTGTTCCTACCATGCTATGCCTGCTATTGCTTAGAGTTGTGTTAGGTCTGATTCATTGGGAATGAATTGGAGTGCAGTGTTCTATGTTCTGATGCTGAGAGTGAAGTGTGTGAACACGATTTGGTAAAGGTAGCGGTGAGAGGCCATGTAGGAGTACATGGTGGGTTGTCTCACTGGAACCATCCTTAAGCACTGAGTTCTATGTATGTTGTCCAATGACTCGATACTACCACACATTGGGCTCCGGGCGCTCCAAGCCCTCTCGACTTATTAACCAACTTGATCTCTGTCCAGGAGTTGCAACTAGTTTCTGGTGTTTGTAGGTAGTGCTATTTTTCTACCAAGTGGCACCCGATGGGGTGGGCTTGGGACAGACTAGGCACACGTGGCCTGGTGTACCGAGTGGCACCCGGATGGTGGGCTCGGGAACCCTACACACATCGTTTGGGGCCGTGAGCGAAACCCCGGCCGGATCTCCTTGCGGCTGGAACCCGAATAGGCGATAAACCTGGATTAGAGTCTTGTGTGGTTAGTTAGGTCGTGGCCGACACCCTCGCCAGGCTTCCGCTTGAAGGTTGCCGAGTTACATGACGTGTACATGGCGGTAAGTGGCGAGAGCGTGTGTGAAGAAGTACACCCCTGTAGGGTTAACATGATCTATTCGAATAGCCGGGTCCACGGTTATGGACTTCTTGGATGCTTACATGGTACATAGACAACTTGAAGTGGATACTCTAAAATGCTCAAGATAAGTGTGAGTGCTATGGATGGCCTTCTCGTAGGGAGACGGGGATGAATCCATAGTAGTGTATTGTGTGGTGATTAGTGGGCTCGTGTACATTGTCTCACCTCAAGAGTTTCTCGTAGTCGTAGAACAGGATAGCCACTGAGTCAAAGTTGGCTTGCTGCAACTAAACCCCACATTACCCTCTTGATACAAATGCATGTATGATGGGATCTGATGTAAGTCTTGCTGATTACCATTGTACTCATGTTACTTTATTTATGTTTTTGCAGCAGAGACTTCGGTCTTACTAGTGTTCTCGTGGACTTCGATGAGTAGCTTGTACCTCAGCTACGATCTTGATCGGATGTTGTAGATAGTCAGGCTCTTTAGCCTTTTTCATTTGTAGATGTCTGTACTCAGACATGTAATGCTTCCGCTTGTTGCTTGTTTGCTCTGAATGTTGGGTCATGTGACCCCTATTTGTAATAAATGTTATGATGGCTCATTTGAGCCTTTATCTATATGAGTTGTTGAGTTATGCTGTGATGCCATGTTGTACATCACATACTTGCATGTTATGCGTACGTGTAATGTGTATTGCTATGTGTGGGATCTGACTATCTAGTTGTTTATCCTTAGTAGCCTCTCTTATCGGGAAATGTCTCCTAGTGCTTCCACTGAGCCCTTGTAGCTTGGTACTGCTCCGGAACACTTAGGCTGGCCGGCATGTGTCCTTCTTCGTTCCTGTGTCTGTCCCTTTGGCGAAATGTCACGCGGTGTCTACCGGAGTCCTGTTAGCCTGCTACAGCCCGGTTTACCGGAGTCCTGCTAGCCCAGTTGCTACAGCCCGGATTCACTCGCTGATGACCGACACGTTCGATGCTGGGTCATGTATGCCAGTCGCTGTAAGTTAGTGCCACTTCGGGTTCACGACTAGCCCTGTCAGCCCGGGTTCTTGTCATATGGATGCTAGCGACACTATCATATACGTGTGCCAAAAGGCGCAAACGGTCCCGGGCATGGTAAGGCGACACCCGTGGGAATACCGTGCGTGAGGCCACAAAGTGATATGAGGTGTGACATGCTAGATCGGTGTGGCATAGAATCGGGGTCCTGACACCACATGCGGACCCGCCCCAGCTCCTTCCTTGTATACATATATGTCGTGACTCTTTCCATAGCTCCCTAATGTATCATCGTCTCGATTTTGCACATTGTTCTCTACACCATCTATTCTAGATCTCTCATGAAGTCCCTATCACACACACGATGACTCGCTTCCCTTGCGTCTCCATATATAGGCCAATTTAGAACAACATCAACATTGTCTCCCTATCTATACGCCATTTATGGACACAAACGACCCCTCTCGCCCCCTCTCTTCCTCTCTCTATCTCTCTATCTCTCTCTCTCTCTCTCTCTTTCTTTCTTTCTCCGTTGCTAGCTCTCTCTCTCTCTCTCTCGCTCTCACACCCCTCTCCCACACACACACACTTGATGTCTCTTCCAAATAGTCTGCTCCCCCCGCCCGCACCCATGCTATCCCGCTACTACACATGTCACACCATTCCCCCTTCCCTTATACCAGGTTTACATCATTAGTGGTCTCTCTACTCCACATACACACACTCCCTCTCACACACAAACGCGTGCACAAACACACATAGACACACACAAACACCCGTTTATTTGGATCCTCATCTCTCCCCATGTCCGCATGTGTAGCTCACACACTCACTCTCTAATTATGTATATGTGTCTCCATGTTACACAACACAAAGCCCCATGTACATGTCTCTCTCTATCCTCCACACACATAGACACAAAGAATATGTTATCATTGCCTCAGTCTCTAACATATCACACACGCACACTATCTCTCTCTCTCTCGCAAACACGCTCAACAAGGGTTTCCCCGTGAATAACTTACCGTATATTCATCAACAGTCGTGGCAGTACGGCGAACACGAGACGTGCAAAAGAATAAATCTACACATGCTTAGACCACCTAGTATGACTACTAGGACTAGAGCAAGCCAAAAAGTGTGCCGCCGTCACCCCCTCCTTATCGGCGATGGGAAAACCTTTGTTTTACACAGTCGAGAAGTCATTGTGCTAAGTCCCCACATGCCGCGGCATTGAATAGAATGTAGATGCTAGTTTAAGGAAGCAAGTATCGATAATACGTTTGTATCTCCATACTTATATTTCTTCTCTTATAGAAAACCGAGTTGGTGATGATGGTATGCGTGCCATCTTGCAATATAGACTATTCGATCTATATCTGACGGATGGAAATTAAACTAAAAGATACCCGCACCCCTCTCCACATTTGCAGACAAGGCCTTCCCTCGTTCATCCTTATCTCCAACAACCTCATTGTTGAGCAATTAAGAAAGGAAGCCTCTGGAACAAACTGGCCTCGTGGCCACTGCCGACGTCGTCAATCCCCATGCCTCCACTCAGTCCGACCACCAATCACAACCACACCCCACTCCTCTTCACCTTATCTCATATTTCTCGAGATATCATTAGTTTTTACACATGGGATTACTCCCGCATGGGTCAATCACAACAAGTGTTTTATAAAAAAATGCATCTTGATGTTCCATGCAATCCACGGATCTTGCTAGTACTCCTACAGAAGACTAAGTTGGTGATGATGGTGTGTCTGCCATTCGTCGTTTCTGACCATTAGATCTACATCTAAGGACTGTGAGGTAAGTTGTTGCATTTTCTCACCAACATCCCACTTGTCTACCAATCTGCAGAAAAACCCATAATTAATATCTTAAAACCAACCTCATCCCTCCCTGACCTCACCAAAACAGCCCAAGGAATATATTCTAATTGAAACGTAATATATCTCTAGTGATATATGTATATCAAAATTAGAGTGTTTTGTATCAAGTTTGTGAATAAGTATTATTCTAATTATGATTCGTTGCAACGCACATGAACATTGCTTGTATTTCCAACCATGCATTTTTCCCTAGTATTCCATTGTTTCGAGTTTTCCATCAAGATATTAGTCACTCATGGTTGATATTTACTTTCAATCATGTACACATATGCACTATGTAACTAGCCTTGATTATTGGCTTCCAAAGCTTAACTTTCACTCCTACTTACAATATGTAGAGTATTTAACAAAAAACTACCACTTTCAACCAGCCGTAGGAAGAATCTATTGTACAAAAAATAGCAAAAACATACCCAAAAATTCTTAATCCACGCCAAAAACTGCTACCTAGTACTCCTACCGATTAGGTTCGTTTAAACCCATTTATGACAGGGTTGGCCCACACGTCCGTGCTGACGAGGCAGCTTAAACCAACACATTTTGTTTGACCGTTGACACGAGGGACCCACATCTGACTTTCTTTCCTGTTATTCCCCCTCAAATCATTATTTTTCCTGAACATTACTTCAAACAGTACTGATGCGTGTTTGGCGGTGGCGCCGGTGATGAGCGAGTTGGCCGCCGCTGCACCGGATGGGCTGGACGCCGCGCTGGCCTCCGCATGGGTTGGCAGGCTGGCCCGAGCATGACTCACGAGTGAGAAAGCCACCGCACTGGCCTTCGCTCGAGCCAGATGGCTGGCCTTAGCGTGGCGCGCGGGAGCAAGCTATCGCGCTGCCATGCTAATCTAGCTAGCAAACCTTGCAGACAAGCAGCTGGACGGAGCTATCTTGGCTAGCTAGCGGTCGCGAGTGCCGGACAGAGCCGGCATCCGGGCTGCTGCAACATGGGCTCCGCACCGCCGGCGGTTTTGACCTCGCCTTCTATCGGCGGCGGTAGCTGCGTCCCATGGCCGAGGATGACTAGGTGGACGGGCCGGAGGTAGGAGGTCACTCGGGGATTTTTGTGCAGACTGACATGTAGGTCCCGTAAGTCATAACGCCCGGTCGAATCGAAGGCGTTGACTTAATGGGAAACATGGGCCCTGTCAGATGTTAGAGTTAGATTCTAACCCCGAACTAACTCTAACCAAAGTGGTGTTTGGATGGTGGGGTTAGATTGATAACAAATGTATCCAAACAGGTCAATGGGTTGAAACGTGCCTATAACGGAAATTTGTAGAGTAGTCGTTTCTTGGTGGGGCTGGTTGGTAAGAGCATGTACAATGGTTGATAAGGTAGTCTTATCTTAAGTCTACCACATATGCAAGTGGTAGTAGTTTCTTGGCATTTTAGTGGTTTCTTGCATTATTAGGGGTTTCCTGTAAGGAACAATGTGTGTACTACTAGCGACAAAAGGCGATTCTAGGTTGCGTTGTACTCCAACGAGTACTACTAGTGGTCGTGGGAGTGTCTACCTCGTTTTGTGGGCTTGATCCCGGACGAATGCCCGGCGGCCATTTTTTTAAATAGTAACTTCGCTGCAAGCCAATATTTTACACGGGTAGTTTGAGTTTTGAAGTCAAACGGATGTGCGGCACCACAATCTGGGTGCACTGGATAGCCTAGCCACATGAATGGGTTTTCCTTGCTAGCATCCCATGGCTCGCGTGCTCGCCCTAGCCGCACCTCGCTTGCAGTTTCCTCATCAGCTAGTAGCATATTTAAACTAGTGCCTCCCAATTAAACCCGAGGAGCCGGAAAAGCCTGGCGGGGCATCAAGAACTTTGCAATATGGCTCTGTACGTAAAGTGTTGTACTACTACTCTGTAGCTTGTGGCGTTGCACGCATGGAATTCACTCGATTATCGGCTCTACTATAAAAGAAATTCCTCTTGACATGTTTTTTTTTTAAACGGAGGCAAAAGCTTAGCTTCATCTCATTCATAAAGAAGGAACTACTAACAAATTTTGACGAGATCCATTACACCTCCACAAATGGAAGTGAAAAGCCTAGTCTCGCTGTATCAAATAACTCAAATGTTCTGCCCCCGCAGTAACCGTCGCCGATAAACAGGGCTGCTAGTGTGTGCGTGAGAGGAGTGGCTGAGTAGGCCAGCTACGTGAGAGGAGCGGCTGGATAAAGCACCGAGAGTACCCACTAGGACACTATGCACGTGTACTTTCCCTGCATTGATAGTACAACGATGGTTCTAGAGAATAGTAGTACCCTCTGTCGGTGTCAAAACCGGCGGATCTCGGGTAGGTGGTCTCGATCTGTGCGTCTAAGGCTGATGGTAACAGGAGGCAAGGGACACGATGTTTTACCCAGGTTCGGGCCCTCTCGACGGAGCTAAAACCCTACTTCCTGCTTGCTTGATATTGATGATATGGGTATTACAAGAGTTGATCTACCACGAGATCGTAGAGGCTAAACCCTAGAAGCTAGCCTATGATGATTATGGTTGTGATCGTCCCTCTAAGGACAAAACCCTCCGGTTTATATAGACACCGGAGGGGGCTAGGGTTTACATAGAGTTGGTTACAAAGAAGGAATTATAATATCTGGATCGCCAAGCTTGTCTTTCATGCAAAGGAGAGTCCCATCCAGACATGGGACGAAGTCTTGAGTCTTGTATTTTCACGGTCCAACAGTCTGGCCAAGGTATATAGTCCGGCTGTCCGGATACCCCCTAATCCAGGACTCCCTCAGTAGCCCCTGAACCAAGCTTCAATGACGATGAGTCCAGCGTGCAGTTTGTCTTTGGCATTGCAAGGCAGGTTCCATCTCCGAATACTCCAAAGTACCTGTTGCAATGAACAGTGTCCGGCTTCCCATCAATGTTGTACTCATCGGCTTCTGTGCTTCAATAATGACCATCTCCACGTGTCGAGCGAATACGACGAGTCGAGGCATTTTTGCATTTGCCACCCTCGGTCCGGCAGGCAAAACCGTCTATTTGAAGAGACGGGGATTCTCAGATCCAAACCTCACCCTCTTCCCTCGAGCAAGCATCCAACAGAGTGCTCCGGAAAAAACCATTCCAACATGGCCGGTCGCCGCAGCTCTTCTTCTCGCTCCCCTCGCTCCAAGCCAGACGACTGGGAAGAGTGTTCAGTTCCTCAAAGCCTCTTAATAGAGCTGCAGACCCAAGGGTTTCTTCCACCAGCATTCACGGTCCCTGTCCGAGCCAGACTAGCCACCTATAATGGCGGGGAGCAAGCGCAGAGATCTCCTAATCTATCCCCGGGGGAGTGAATATGCCTCATCCCGCATCTGCTGAGAGGAGTCGGGTTTCCAATCCACCCATTCCTTCGTGGGCTCTTGGAGTTCTACGGCCTCCAGTTCCACAACTTCACCCCTGCCTCCGTGCTGCACATAGCAGGATACGTCGCCCTTTGTGAACTATTTCTAGGCTGCGAGGCTCACTTTTGGTTATGGAAGAAGTTGTTCTGCCTCGTCCCCCGCAACTAGGGGGAATCTATATGTCAAGTGGGCGGAGCCGAAGTATGGCACGTCGCCGAGACCGGATACCTATCCGGTACTCCCAAGAAGGCACCGGAGAACTGGCCCTCTGAGTGGTTTTCTGTCGATGACGTTCCCGTTCCGGATCCAGTCCGGACAGTTCTCCCTGAGTTCAGTAATGCTCCACCGAAGGCACTGCAAAGTTGGAGCCCTCAGGGCCACCAAGAGGAGGATACCAGAGAAATACACATCCTGATGAGCAGGATAAATTTACTGGCCAAATCAGGGCTGACAATAGTCGAGGTTATGGCAATATGCATAATGCGGGGAGTGCAGCTGCTTCAATATTGGGGGAAGCCCATGTGGCACTACGACGGGGAAGATGATGATACCCGCTCCGGTCATAAGGGTCCGGACTCCGCCACTGCTCTGGCGAGAATATTGTCCAATTTGTATAAAGGAGAAGAAGAAGAATTCCTTCATATTAAACTGCGGGATGGATTTTCTATGTAAAACCCCCCAAGCTGGGTAAGTCGTCACTCCTTCCCCCGCTTCACTCATTCTAGCATTCTTCGTCAAGATTATTTACCTCGATATTCTCGAGCAGGAACTGAGGAGGGCCGTCGAAGGAATCTCCAGCCCCTCCCCGCAGCCAGAGGACCCCGGAAGGGCCTTCGATCCAGGAGTCGAAGAAGATCCTGATATTACTGTGGAGCTCGTCAACGGGATATTTTATCAGGCGAGCTGCGATGGCGCCTTAGTGGCTATTATCACCGACTATCCCGGACTGCTACCTACATCGCGTGTAAGCCAAGGCAAAAAAACCCTATCCTCTGAAGAGGACTCCTTTCTGATGCCATGCCTTACACCTAAAGTGTCGTATTTTTGCAGAGACGACAGTCAGAGCATGGCGCCGAGACCATCGGGACTCGTCGGCAAAGGGCGTCCGGATCGGGCAGGCTTAAGAGGAAGGCGGTTAGGGCCGAAACGCCGCTACAGAGGTATGGTAAAAACCTGCTCTGTGATTATTGTGTTTGAAATGTAACATCATCCTTCTTGTCCTGGCAGAAAGAGGAGTAGCCGGACTATATCCGGAGATCGTTGCAATCATGCCTCCACTAGCAGAATTCCAGCATCGGCTTCGAGAGAGGAGGCGGACGCGGGGCCGATGTTGAATTGTCCTCCAACAGAGGATGTGATATGCTCTCCGCCACGAATTCCAAAGTAGAGAGCGCCATGAATCACCGGCACCGACGGGCCGTAATTCACAACAACATATTTTCTGAAGAGACATTTAATGCTTTCAATTCGGGAGACTCATACATCTGAGCTGCTCAAGGCGGGCTTGCTAAACCGACGGACTAGTATGCCAAAGATATACGGGTAAGAAAATTTGATAAGCATGTATATCAGTAGCCCCTGAGACTTGAAACGGTTGGAACAACTATTTTAAGGATCAATTTATGCATAGGTCCTTGTAGATAAGAATGCCCAATTGTCTCGAGAGCTGGAGGAGTGCAAGACCCAGCTGAGGGCCATTGTTGCCAAGTTAGAGGAATCCCAGAAGGCCTCATCTGGTAACATTTGTCTCAATTGTACGGAAATGTACCAGTTAGTAAGTGGCTTGTATGATGAGTCTAACAGAAAATTCTGCAGACAATCCCGGGGTGAATCCAGAGGTCGTAAGAGATAACGAGCCGCATCTCCAAAGGCAACTAAAAGCTGGCGAGCGTGTTCTTATGCAAGTTAGGCAGGAGAAGAACAATCTTCCAGATGCCAATATCCGGCTAGGCGTCGAATTAAAAGATGTTCGCGCTCAGCTGGCGGTCTCCGTGAGGGAGAACAAAACGCTTCGTCACGGCATTTATGGTAAGTGCCTAGACGAAACTGTATTATAGCTCGGAGAGGAAGCATAGTGAACGGATTTTTATTCTGTAGGTATGCTGATGGGCCGCCTTGAAGAAGAGATGCCCGCGTCTGCAGGCGATTTGCTGCAAGACCTCTCACAGCTACACGAGTGAGCTCGACAGGTGATGCAGGTTATTGCCCAGGCCTTGTGGCCATCAAGCCTCCTTCCAAAAGGCATGGAGGAGCTCGTGGATATGCTCCAAGGAGCACGGCGGCGCTTCCGATTGTGGAAGATGTCAGCCTGCCGACAAGGTGCAAGAGAAACCTGGGCTATGGTGAATACGCGCTATACCAAGCTTGACCCGAACCATATGGCTGAAGTAAGACCGGCGGGGCCAGATGGGCAAGAATTTCCCGTGAGTCTGGTGTATGACCAGGTGGCGTTAGCCGCAAAATATTCCCAACAAGATTGTAAACTAGATAGCATGTTGGACGGTATAGTGGAAGAATATAGTCAGTCCAAGTGACTATGTAATTCAACGGACATATGTAGTCCCTAGCCGGATTAAAATCGTTTGTCATGGCGGATCATTTCGCTTCAGCCCCCGGATCCGACTCTCCGGGGTGTATCTGAATACTCGCGCAGTTATGCAGAACCAGGGTATGCGTGGAAACCAGGCGTAGGGGTCATAAGTGCTTGAACAGACAAGTACGCAACTAGTTATGTTATATTACATGGATAGTAAGAAACATCTTCCAGGGAGAATAGTTCTGTGAGGGGTTCCTTTCCCTGGGTACGCATGCATCGATGTGCATGTCCGGACTACGAACAGAGACGCAAGATACAAAACTTCTGGGGATTCTCGTTGTAATAAACGAAAGGAACATCTTTTGTTCACCGACCGAATATTCCCTTAAGAACGCTAGCTTTCGGCTTCACCCAGTCTAAGGTACACATCCGGCTGAACCGGCAGTAACAATCGTAGAGGTGCTCCCCTTATGCCCTAGCCGAATTAACGGGAACGTAGGGCATAAACACAAGAGCCAGGCAACCCAGCATGGCCACATCTTAAGTCATATCAATGCATATAATGGTGAAGAAAAGGCACATATGGAAAAAGAACGCATATGTGATAGGCAAAAAGCCATTAAAGTAATTGTATTTAGCTTCCGTATAGGAAGCCCCCAGGTATGGCTTACACACATAGTGCGGCCGGAGTGATCCGAGCATCCGCACTGTATTGAGTACTTTGTGTGAAGAAGGAAAAAGGTCGAGAAACAAAAAAGGAGGGAACATAATTAAAAAGGAGGGGGTAAGGAGACGAACACTGAGTTCGGCGCTAGCCGTAGAATCTCCGGAGTCTGGACGCGTTCCATGGGTTCGGCTTGAGTCTGTTATCGGATGCATTACGTAGGCGGTATGCTCCTCCGGTGAGAACTTAATCAATAACGAAGGGGCCCTCCCACTTAGGTTCGAGCTTGTCCTTCTTCTTCTCCGGTAGGCATAGAATGGGCTTTTGCGACGTCGCGCTCCTCCTCCAGGGAATCTAAGTTGTCCTACTGATCTAACTTGGCTTCCTTCTCTTCGTACATGCGCACACGAGGTGAATCATGTATTATGTCACAGGGTAGTATTGCTTCTGCGCCATACACCATAAAAAATGGTGTGTATCCGGCGGTGCAATTCGGCGTGGTCCGCAGCCCCCAGAGTATGGAGTCGAGCTCCTCGACCCAGTGCGTGTTTGATTCTGTCAAGGATCGCACTAGTCTGGGTTTGATGCCGCTCATGATGAGATCGTTTGCACATTCGACCTGGCCGTTTGTTTGGGGATGGTAGACGGACGCATAATCGAGCTTGATGCCCATGTTGCCGCACCAAGTTTTCACTTCATCGGCTGTGAAGTTTGAGCCATTATCAGCGATGATGCTGTGGGGGACGCCGTATCGGTGTACAACCCCGGGTATGAAGTCTATCATTGGTCCGGATTCGGCCGTTTTGACTGGTTTAGCTTCTATCCATTTGGTGAACTTGTCCACCATGACCAATAAGTATTTTTTCTTATGGCTTCCCCCTTTAAGGGGTCCGACCATATCCAACCCCCAGACAACGAAGGGCCAAGTAATGGGGATTGTTTGGAGAGCGGTAGGGGGCATATGACTCTGATTGGCAAAGAGCTGACAACCGACGCAGTGTTGGACAAGGTCTTGTGCGTCTGCTCGGGCTGTCGCCAATAAAAGCCTGTACGGAAGGCCTTGCTGACAAGTCCCCAAGTCGCGGCGTGGTGCCCGCTTTGTCCGGCATGGATTTCAGCCAATAGTTGATGCCCTTCCTCTTCGGAGATGCATCTTTGGAGTACTCCGGTCGCACTCTTCTTATAGAGTTCTCCCTCATGTACTTTTGTAGGCCTTGGAACACCGCACAATACAACGTGTTTCATTTTGGTCCTCAGGGAGCTCCTGCCGATTTACATAGGCCAAGAAAGGCTCGGTCCACGAGGTGATTAAAGCCATGATTTCGTGGGCCGAAGGTGTTATTTCGGTGGCAGAGCCGCCGATTACGTCTGATTGTTCGGAATCTGGGGTGTATTCGGACTCCCCTTCCCATACCACGGATGGCCTGAACAGCCTTTCTAGGAATATGTTAGGTGGGACAGGGTCGAGTTTAGCGCCGATGCAGGCGAGGACATCCGCCGCTTGATTGTTTTCTCGAGCCACATGGTGGAATTCGAGCCCCTCAAACCGAGCTGACATTTTGAGGACGGCATTACAGTAGGCCGCCATTTTAGGATCCTTGGCATTAAAGTCTCCGTTTATTTGTGATATTGGAGGTTTGAATCCCCGCGCACCTCTAGGCGTTGAATGCCCATAGAGAATGCCATCCGAACACCGTGCAACAGAGCCTCGTATTCGGCTGCGTTGTTGGAGTCTGTGTATAATATTTGGAGTATGTATTGGATCGTGTCTCCAATGGGAGACGTCAGGAATACACCTGCTCCCAATCCAGCCAGCATTTTAGAGCCGTCGAAGTGCATGATCCAGTTAGAGTATGCGCCGTACTCTTTAGGGAGTTCGGCTTCTATCCATTCGGCGACAAAGTCAGCCAGTACTTGCGACTTGATGGCCCACCGTTGTTTGTATGTTATATCGAACGGAAGGAGCTCGATGGCCCATTTAGTAATCCAGCCCGTAGCGTCGCGGTTATTTATTATGTCGTTGAGTGGTACTTCGGAGGCCACCGTAATCGAACACTCTTGAAAGTAGTGTCGTAGCTTCCGGGATGCCATGAAGACCGTGTATGCTATCTTTTGATAGTGTGGGTATCGGGATTTACATGGGGTGAGGACCGTGGATACGTAATATACCGGCTTCTGGAGCGGGAATTTGTATCCGTCAGCTTCTCGTTCGACGACGAGCACTGCGCTTACAACTTGGTGTGTTGCAGATATGTACAGTAGCATAGGTTCACCAATATTTGGCGCTGCTAGGACTGGATTATTGGCCAATAAGGTCTTTATTTCGTCCAGTCCGGCCGCGGCTGCATCCGTCCACACGAAGTGTTCGGTGCGCCGAAGAAGGCGGTAAAGAGGTAATGCCTTTTCTCTTAACCGGGAGATAAAGCGGCTTAAGGCAGCCACGCATCCAGCTAGTTTCTGGATATGCTTGAGGTCTGTTGGGATAGCCAACTGCGACAGAGCTCGGATTTTCGCCGGATTCGCCTCAATTCCTCTATTGGAAACAATGAAGCCGAGCAGCTTCCCAGAGGGCACGCCGAAAACACATTTTTCTGGGTTTAGCTTGATGTCGTATGTTCAGAGGTTATCAAACGTAAGCCTCAAGTCGTCTATTAGGGTTTCGACGTGTCTTGTTTTTATGACAACGTCGTCCACATATGCCTCCACTGTCTTGCCGATTTGCTTTTCCAGGCATGTTTGAATCATGCGTTGATAGGTTGCGCCGGCATTTTTAAGCCCGAAAGGCATAGTGTTGAAGCAGAAAGGACCATATGGCATTATGAAAGCCGTTGAAGCTTGGTCGGACTCTGCCATCTTTATTTGATGGTATCCAGAGTATGCGTCAAGAAAACACAGTGAGTCGTGTCCTGCGGTGGAGTCGATGATTTGGTCGATGCGAGGGAGGGGAAGGGATCCTTGGGGCAAGCCTTGTTGATGTCTTTGAAGTCGACGCATAGGCGCCAGGATTTGTCCTTCTTTGGTACCATTACCAGATTTGCCAGCCAATCCGGATGCCTGATATCTCTAATGAATACGGCCTCGAGTAGCTTGGCTAGCTCTTCCCCCATGGCTTGCCATTTGGGCTCTGAAAAGCGCCTTAGAGTCTATTTGACAGCCGTGTATCCTTTTATTATATTGAGGATGTGTTCGGCCAGTCTGCGTGGGATGCCCGGCATGTCCGAGGGGTGCCAGGCGAAAATGTCCCAATTCTCACGTAAGAAGTCTCGCAGTGCGGCGTCCATTGCGGGGCTCAACTATGTCCCGATGGAAGCTGTCTTTGTGGGGTCCGTTGGATGGACCTGGAATTTGACTATCTCGTCTGCGGGTTTAAATGAGGTGGACTTGGGTCTCTTGTCGATTATCACGTCGTCCCTATCCACGGTGGCATGCAGCGTTGTTAGTTCTTCGGCTGCTAGAGCTTCGGATAGTGCTTCTAGGGCTAGTGCTGCGGTTTTGTTTTCGGCGCGAAGTGCGACGTCCGTATCACTGTCTAGAGTGATGATTCCATTGGGCCCGGGCATTTTAAGCTTCATGTACCCGTAATGGGGTATAGCTTGAAAGCTTGTGAACGCGTCCCGCCCTGAAAGGGCGTGGTATCCGCTGCTGAAAGGAGCCACTTGGAATGTGATTTCTTCGGACCTGTAATTCTCCGGAGTGCCGAATACCACATCAAGTGTGCTTTTTCCCGCACACCGTGCTTCCCGGCTAGGGATGATTCCACTGAAGGTTGTGCCGCTTTGCTCAATGCGGCTTTTATCAATTTCCATCTTGTTGAGTGTTTCTTCGTAGATCAAGTTTAATCCGCTTCCGCCGTCCATGAGTACTTTAGTGAGCCGAAATCCATCCACGATTGGGCTAAGGACCAAAGCGGCTGGTGCCCGGACTGTCTGGAATTGATGCTCATCATTGGCACTGAAAGTTATAGTAGTGTCGTTCCACGGATTTATTTTTGCCACATGGCAAATTTCAGCGAAATTTCGATGAGCTCTCCTGCGCCTATTGTTTGAGGCGAAAGTCTCAAAGACTGTTAGTACCGTATTGTTTTCTTTGGCAGGATGTTGTTTTGCTTTATGGTTTACAAGAAGATCCTCGCCACTTTTCGCTACCTACCGGAGTATCCAACATGCTCTAAGGCTATGTGTTGGTGTAGTGTCCAGCGTGATGTGGAGTTTACATGGCCCATTGAGCCATTCTTCCAATACGGTTCCACGCCCTGGGGTGGGCTTTGGTTTCTTAGGGATTGGATCGGGTAACTTACTAGAGTTCACCCGTTTAGTTCGGACAAAGGTTTTAGTGAGAGCTGGACTATCCCAAAATTATACTTGGGTTGTCCAGGCGCACTCCATCGCACAGTATTTCTGTACTATGACTGCTAAGTCAGCAAAGTGTGCTATGTCAGCACTAAGGATCCCTTTGTTCGTGTAGTTTTTGCAGAAAAGTGAGATTGTGTCTTCCTCACGACAGTCCTTTACCTTGTTTAGCACAAGGAGGAATCTGGCCCGATAGCGATGTACTATCTCTTGGGTCTCTTGTCTAATATGGGAGGGACGGTTTAAGTCCGGGTGGGTGGGTGCAGCTGAATCTGGATTCTGATCTGATCTAATGCCCAGGGGCAGAGGAGCTTCCGGGCTTGATAGCTCGGGATACGGAGTGCTGCCCGATTTTTCTCGCTCAATACCCGATTCTAAATCCGGTGTCTGGGTCATGTTTTCCTGCGGGCGGGTATCCGGCTCATAGAGCTCGGTAATCCGGACATAATTCATCCTCAAAATAGAGGGATAATCCGTATGCAGCTCCTCCACTACCGCTATCTCGTGGGTGACCGGTGGGGATTTAATATCCCTCTGGTCGGGTTTAAGCCCAATCCTATAATAGTCTGTAGCGACTCCCAAAGCGGCGATGCGATCCAAGAGCTCATTGAAGGAGGAGAGCTCTATTGGATTCATTTGTTCAGTGAGTTCCGAATTTTGTGGAGGCTGTTTTTTATGACCTGAGAGGTCATCGTCGGCGCGGAAGTCGATCGGGCAGCCATGACGAAGCCGCCTTATCAGAGAGTCTGGCCTACTGCCAGCGCTCCCCCTAGAGGTGATGTTGTCCTTGACAACGAGACGGGCCATCGAGCCTCACAGCAATGGCACAGAGGAACTCTCAATGAAAGCACCGATGTCGGTGTCAAAACCGGCGGATCTCGGGTAGGAGGTCCCGATTTATGCGTCTAAGGCTGATGGTAACATGAGGCAAGGGACACGATGTTTTACACAGGTTCGGGCCCTCTCGATGGAGGCAAAACCCTACTTCCTGCTTGATTGATATTGATGATATGGGTAGTACAAGAGTTGACTACCACGAGATCGTAGAGGCTAAACCCTAGAAGCTAGCCTATGATGATTATGGTTGTGATCGTCCCTCTAAGGACTAAACCCTCTGGTTTATATAGACACCAGAGGGGGCTAGGGTTTACATGGAGTCAGTTACAAAGAAGAAAATATAATATCCGGATCACAAAGCTTGTCTTCCACGCAAAGGAGAGTCCCATCTGGATACGGGACAAAGTCTTGAGTCTTGTATCTTCACGGTCCAACAGTCCGGCCAAGGTATATAGTCCGGCTGTCCGGATACCCCCTAATCCAGGACTCACTCACCCTCCACTTCCAACAGTATCTGCTTGGCCCTGAGATTCAAGAGTTCAAAACTGGTGCACTATACTAGAGTAGACTAGAAGTACAGTACATCGCACTACTAGTCGAGAAAAAGTAGTACTATTACTGCCATAGTACGAGTACGTACTCCTCCGTCACATAATGTAAGACGTTTTTTGACACTAGTTGGCGTGTACAAAAAAATGGCAAAAACATACCCAAAATTTCTTAATCCACGCCAAAAACTACTACCTAGTGCCAAAAATTTCTTACTAGTGCTATTATTTACAGTATAATGCAATCCCATAACATTCCATAATGCTAGTACTAATAGTAAATAATAGCCTCACCCCTTCGCTAAGGAATGATCTACATTTGGATGGGACGAGGCCCTGCGGTTACTGTGCTCCTATCTCCTCCTCGCCAGTTCCCCTCCCCTCGAAGAGAAGGCAGTTCATCGCTGCTCCCATCGATTTGCCAGGCGGTTCTCCTCCTCGTCGGTGCTGGGAGACCTTGGACGACGATCCTCTGGGAGAAATCGCACGCCGCTCCGGCGTCCTCACCGCCGCAAGACTCGGCGCTTCCTGCACCAACTTTTTCAAGATGGTGCTTAAACAGGCTTGGGAAAAGGCCATGCTTGTTGGTCTTCCATGCGTCCTCGAGGAGAAGGTTCTTCTATGGGACAATCCTTCGAACAGTCCACCGCTCCCTGGCCATGGTTGCACGTTGACTCTGCTAGAGTTGCCAACGTTGAGAGGTAGTCAGATTTTGTCCGATGAGCAGGTCAGTAATGGAGTTTGATCATGTAGTACCTAGTTATTCCATTTCCATCCAGTAAATTCTCCGCTGCCCACCGTCTTATATATAGGTCTGGGTCGGTGCCAACAAAGATTGGCTTGCATACCTCCCGCCAGATACCACCATCATTTTGCACTACATCCACAGCAGTGTTGCCGTTCCGGTAGACCCCTTCTCCACTATTGGGATCGGACTTCCGGACTGGCTGGGCTTGATTACGTATGACGATGCCTACATGAGATTAAATAAGATAGAAATTGCGGACCTGCTAACAAAGCGACGCGGCTACGATGATTAGTATCTCATCGCGGTGTTCGACATAAGGATTGCCATCAATGCAACAGGCAGTAACGGTAGAGGCAGGCGCATGTTGGCGGCGGCAGATTTGTACCCCTACACGTTCGAAGACGCTGTGCGCCATCTAGGCCGCATCTTTGAGGTGACAAGCCAGGGGAATTGTTTGATCTGGTTGCCATCCTACGGTACGGGAGATTACAAATGGAATGCAAAAACCATCATTTGCATCCCTAATGGTACTCCATTATTTTGCAGGGACCAGTCATCCCCCGATCAAAATAAGACCGCTGATCCTGGGTGTGCATTTGCATCCGCGATTCGGTCTAACCTGGAACCTTGTAGCTGACTTTGGCATATTGGGATCAACTATCTTAGGAGTCGCTACCCATGGTACCACTGATGTGCAACATGGTCACAAAATCTACCACGATCGGACCATCACCATCTACCCAGGTATTCCATTTTTTAACCCTCTCACCTTCTCTTTCATTGTTGTACTAGTAGTACGTACTAGTATTAGTAGGAGTACTTTTTACCTTGGAGGACGCGTATAGCTAGCTAGGCCCTTGAAGACTTGAACCCACTAGCTACCACCATTTTTGTTTTTCCATGTCTTACTATCTCATCCATGTAGCCAAGAGTGGCTATATATAATAAGCCGGTTATTTTACTTCCTCTATACCGGAGTAGTACTATTTGCTGCACAGTATTACTGACCGCCATATTTGAGCACAACATTATTATGCATGGACCTTGACTATGTATGTCACCATGCGTCTAGATATGAGATGCCACGTGTACCATATGAACGCCGTTGAGTTCGACCCCCGTGATGCTACGTGGGTGCCGAGTAACACTCTTGGAGAGTACTCGCTTTTCATTGGGGACAACTACCCCATTGTGAAGTGGATGCCACCTTTCGTGCACGACACTAAAGGCCTGCCATTCAGGAAGCATGGTTGTGTCTTCAGTGTGCACCGCCAGATGAACGACATGCTGGGACATGCTATCCCTAATTTATGCCGCTTAAGCTTGGATGAGTCTCCATCGTGTGGAACCGGACTAGAAAGCTGCGACAATGATTCCCGTTGCCCACCGCTATGGATCGTGCCATCCATGAAGAACACTTGTGACTGGAACCTGGAGGAGGACATGTAGCCCATCTATAACGTGTATGTGGAGTACGGTAAATTGTGAACGATAGCGCTGCGAATATATGTAGACTAGTCGTGCACAAATTTATCACATGAATTGGAGATGAACTTGTGTGGCATACTGGCATTTGTCCTTTAGAATTTATTACTAGTAAATGTGTTATGTGTATGTGCAACTTGTGTGGTTGTTGCACAGGCTCCAACATGCTCTTTGAGAAAAAAAAGGTGGCACATCTTTGGATATACGTGACGTGGCGGCATCATACAGTAGCAAAGTTCGCTATATCTGTAGTACACAGCTAATAGGATGACAACTCCTATAAAACTTGCGCTTGGCTCTTTGCCTCTTCGGGAGGTTCAACAGTTTGTACTCGTGTGAACCTTGCACTTGGCTCTTCGCCTCTTCGGAAGGTCCAACAATGATGATACTACAGTACAATATGCTTCTAGCAATCTGACACCGATTGAGCTGTTGCACGTCCACCGCAAGCTACGAGTGGCAGAAGACACCAGGAAAACATCTCGGCGGCCGTCCAGAGGCTGGATGGTGATGGCGGCACCGGAGGAAGAGCTCAAAGACGAGGCGGTAGGACGTCAATACGCGACGAAGGCGTCGTTTCCCGTGTACTCTGACTTGACGGCCTGGCCGCCCGCCCCCTTCCTCTTCCGTGGCCTCTCAATGCAAGCCGCCCAAGGAGACGACTCCAAGAAGTTCAGGGAGTCAGCGAAACGGATGATGGGGTCGCCGGTGCCGCCTAGAGTGGCGCTCGACGCCTAGTCAGACCCGTCATCCTGCCACCCGCTGCCCTCGTCGTCGCTGCCGTTGTCCTCCTCGCCACTCTCGCTTGAGGAGGAATCTTCGTCGTCAGAAGAGCTCTCCACGCAGCACCTCACGCGAGTCTCGAAGTGCCCGAAGATCTTGATAGAGAGGAGGCCACCCTCCATTAGTCTGAAATGGAGAGTGAGCCCCTCCGTCAAGCTGTGGATGCCAACAAAGGTCTTCCACCCTCGGCGGAGATATATGACGTGAGGGGCGGGGAACTCAACGTCGGCCCACATGCGGCTGTTCCCACAACCCCTTATGTGCAGCTGCAACGCCTGCAGCGGATCCATCTCCATATCCCATGCGAATGGAGTCGGAAGACGAAGACGATAGCGTGGCGGCTGGCGCAACCTGATGAAGAACTCGCAAGGGTTGTCCCCTACGTGGCCCTCCACCGGAGGAGGGGCTGCTGGCGCAGGCGAAGCCGATCTGCCGCCCTGTCCTCCTCTCCCTCGAGTGCTACGGCGGCCTCGACCTCGCCCCCTCCCCCTCCCTCTAGCAAGCGGCTCCGCCACCACGAGCTCCGGGAGAGGAGCGATGTGTTGTCGAGCCGAGACCCTTGCCGCCACCGATGAAGCGTCACCACGCCCCCTCGCCATGGCAGAAGAAAGGAGGAAGCAGGAATGGAGAGAGGTAGATGGCGAAGGGTTGAGAGGCACCGTTCCTCCCGCTCCTCTTTTTATAAAGGGGCGGGGGAGAGGCTCGGCCGCCCCCTCCCGGCAAATCCGGACCATTGAGGTGACAGAAAGCGGGGCCGTCGACCGCCCTCCCTGCTCCATTGAAGGCGTGTGGGAATCGACCCACGCACACGCACGACTTCCCACATCCCGCACACATGTCATTCGCCCTGCGTCGTGCATGCAGAGAACGTGGCGCAAGGGATAGGTGCAGTGGGATGCATAGAGCGACGGTTCCCAAACGAGATCAGTAAATGAGCAGCGGCCCTGCGGTCTCAAAGAGACACACTAGACACCTCTTTACTGTCCACCATGGGATAACGCCAACATGCTTCCGTCATACACGCGCACGACCCCCACGTCGCGCGTTCAACGCAGGTCATGGGGAAATGCGGCGGACGGAACAGTTACCGCCGTAAAAATCCGCCCCAACTGCCTGCGCACCTTTCCGGGCCTGGCCCAACAACGTGCTGCACTTATGTATGGCCCAGGCCCGGGGGCTCCTGTTGGTGTACAAAAGTAGAGGCTCTGCTTTTGACCCCTTTACTTGTGCATGGGTAGTCAGAGCCACCCGCCATGGCCACGCATAACAGGGTAGGAAATTGACGCCGGAGAGAAGCCGAAGGCACAAGACAAACAAAGCAACGACAAGGACCAAGGACACAAAGATCGGATGGACGAAGCAGGTTTCGCCGGCAAGGACCCTTGTCGGGGTAGCCTCAGCGGGCCCGGCAAGACCCTTGCCGGGGCAGCTCGCCCACACCAGCTGAGCGAGCCACCTTTGAGCCCACCAACGCTAAAAAAATGCATTGGGACAGGGCTCGGGAGGCACCTCTGTGCTGGCATGCAGATCTTTGTGAAGACAAAGAATAGTCAAGATCAAATGAGGATAGGAAGGCAACAGTCCTCGGCAAGCGTTCCTACTGAGGAAGCCCACGAGACTCCCGGCAAGGTCCTTGCCGGGGATCATGGTGTGCCACGGCAAGACCCTTGCTGGGCCACCCGGCAAGGCCCTCGCCAAGCGCGCTAGCAGGGCCACTACTAGGCCCACGCCAGCCAAGTCTCAGTCGCCGTTCGCATGCAGTTGCCGACCCAACCAGCTGGGTAGGCACCTGCGTGGCAACATCCATCCCTTCGTGGAGGCTCCACCACCACGCCACCTCAGCTGCCTTCCTGCCTACATGGCACTGCGTGCATTGCTGGCCGGGGCGTGTGTCATAGCAAGGAGGAGCGGTGACGGACGGGACGGACATCGCTCCCGTCCCCGATAAAGTGAAGGGACACCTAAGCCTCGCATTAAATGCACTTTGCCCTGTAATACCAGCGATAAGCTCACAGCACTATAGCACTTACCACCTCCTGTGTGCCACTGTGGCAGCCCCTTTCGCCTATAAAAGGAGGCCCATGGCGCACTAGAAAAGGATTTGGCTCTTTCGAACCTGGCAGCACCCAGAGCTAGTTAAAGAGCTCAAGAACACTAAATACATCCACCAAAGCAAGATCGTAGGGTTTTACGCATCTTTGCAGCCCGAACGTGGGTAAATCCCATTTGTGCTGTCTACTACTCGCGCTCTTCTCACGATCCCCGCGCCCCGCAACCGTAGTAGGGATTCCAGTGATCCCATAGGTGTCGTTTCCCACCGGTAGGCCACATAGTCGATGTGGCACTTTGTTGACTGGTTAAATTGTTACCTGGTTTCTGGGTCCCACCTGTCAGTTGGCAGAGCAAAGAAATCAGTTAAACAAAACTTTACGCAGGCGCGACAGGAGTCCAACCCTTGCACGTGAACCACCCTAGATGTGTATGTGAGTGCATGCACGTACTCCCTCGGTCTTCCAACAAAGAGTGTACATTGTCTAAAAAACAAAGAGTGTAGTACACGATGTACATCTACACTTCCAATGCATTTAGCCTTTAATCTAAATCGATATTGATTGAATAATGCACCAACTTGTGGTCTAGGTATAGGCTACATGTCTATCCTTAATTACAGCATGCAACGGCCTTCATTTAATCTTATTCTCTCAATGGTCGCATGCACACATAAGTCTGCTACTTTTGGGCGTTAATTATGCCCTGGTCAATGTGTAAATCTCTAAATGTACAGTTTTCCACGGATGTAGGGAGTAGGTTGAGCACTTGAGCGTGAGCATGTGTGTTGCATCATGTGTTGTGTGCCGCATGGGTGCGTGAGTGTTGCATGCTTCCATGTGTACGTGTGAGTGTTGCATGTTGCATGCATGCATGCATGCATGGGGCTTACTCCCTCCCATTGACATGTTCATATTTCAAGCTTCCTCTGTTCCCTCCATATGGTGATACTCCCTCTATTCCCAAATACGGAGTAAAAGCCTCCCTCTGTTCCCAAATACGGAGTATTTGTCTTTCTACAAATTTCAACAAGTGACTAGGTACGGAGCAAAATGAGTGAAGTCAGCGTAGAGGCATAGGGATACTGTAGAAAGGAAGTCTTCACAATCCATTATTCCCCATCTCGTTCAGAGAGAACTATTCAACTAGTCTTCACAGTGAAGTGACAATACACGCTACAGTAGATGGGACACGTAATTAATAAGCTGAACCAGCATGTTTGTGTTACTAAATCAGCCTTACCTAGTACTGCCATCTTGTTTGCCAGTAGAGCACGCTTCCGCAAATACGCCTACGCACCTCTGTCCTCCATTAGCTGACATATGGGCCCTCTTGTGGTAGACCCACACGTCATCGGTGTAACTATTTACACTCCGATGGACGGTATATCCTGGTAGTAGTACTAGTAGAATTGAGTTTTAATGCACTTTCTTCCCCGTCTTCCACTCTTCTTCCTCCTCTCTTCTTCTTCCTTCTCTCTTCCCCATCGTTGGCCGCACACCATTTACCTCCGCTCACTACTCGCCCGCCCGCACAATCTTCCTTGGTAGCGCCCGCGTACCATATCCCCCCGCTCACTTCTCGGCCACACGAGGAGAAGCTTCTTCGCTCGCCCGCCCGAATCCACTTCCCTGCTGGTTCATAGGCACTGAAAACCCCAATGGCAGACCCGAATGACACGCAAAGCCGTGATTGGAATTCCCTCCCCGATGTTCTCTTGGAGCAGATATGTAATCATATGGACCTACTTAGCATCGTCCGTCTGGCCACATGCTTGGTGTCTTTGTACCATCTACTCGTCTGCAATCGCCCAGATCTTTTCAAGACACCCTTATTGCTGATGCCCGATCCTCGCAGGTGGCCGAGACACCGACTTGATGATCCTACGGAGGTTGCCGTGGTGACCCTCGAAATGCTACCACTACCCGCCCACTTGTCCTTCATGCGCGACCACTACTGAGCGGGCATGAAGGCCAACTGGATCGTCCTCATCCACCAATCCGGTAGTCCGTGGCGTCTCATGGATATCTACACCCAGCGAGAGATCAACCTTCCATCATTGGATACAGCCACCATCGAGCCTTGCGGCCCGCCGGACACTCCTGCCTACTACGCACGACACGTGTCAAGCTTTTTGCTCGACCGCTGTTTGTTGAAAGTTGTAATCTGCAAAGTGCCCACACCATCAGAAGAATACATGGATTACGAGCTCATTGCCTTGTTCAACATGGGATTAGTCTATCTGGAATCCGGTCGCCATACATGGTTATGGCTCATCGTCAATCCTGTTGAGGCAACATTTCTGTCTGATCCTATAGTGCATGATGGCATCGTTTACGCGGTCGATGAATAGATTGTCTGCCTATACTGGTGGTATCTATGGTCGTGTAATTGTTCTATCTCATCTCATCTTTACCTTATGAATACGACTGCCTGTTCATTGTTACAAATTTATAATAGATAGTATGTCTATAACCACGTCATTGTTATATGTTCCTCCCATTTCCTAGATTTTTATGACCACACATGTTATTGTTAGAGTTGATATGAGAACAATTGGCATCTAATGATTGTTAGAATACATATTATGAGCATAACATCTTGATTGCTATATGTTACTATCATTTCCAAGATTTTTATAACAACGCATGTTATTGCTTAGAGTTGATATGAAAATAGTAGTAGTAAATGCTATGGTAGAATATGAGTAGGCTCTGTCATAGCTGTTTTCCTCTCATTGTTACATGATGTTTGAACCATGACATATTGCTAGAATATGAGTAGGCTCTGACATAGCATGTTAAGCTTATTATTTTTACTTGGGGTATGATTATGACCACGGCATTGCAATTCTCTGTCTATGATATGTGTCACTGTTATAATAATCTTAATTCCACACATACTCTGAACATGATTATTTATTTTTGTCCTTTTGGTCTCCAATTTGAATTGTTGCAGGAGACGCAAATGCGCTGGCCTTCATGATTCCAGGACCTGGAATCATACCAGCCGATGGGTGGTGGTTTATCGCTCGTTCAGCTGACGGCGGTCATTTGATGCTCATTCGCATGTACCAAATTGACCAAATCATTACATCAAACCACATGCAATACAATGTGTGGGGCGTTTGTGACATTGATGGCTATGGCTGCTTCGTGTTTGAGAAAGATCCCGGCTCCGTTGGGCCAAGCATATTCAACTGGAGGCGGGTTTACAGCCTCGGCAACCACTCCTTGTTCCTCGGGCTCAATTATCCGATCATCCAACCAATCATCGATCATATCACCGGCGATGATTACCGTGCTATGCAACTACCATTCGCCAGGGGGGACTGTGTTTACACATCATACCATGGGTTTCATGAATCACCATATCAAAAGATTCGTCGACACAGCTTGTTGCCAGATAATCTTCAGTGTGTGAAAGGCATCAAGCTTCCGTGCGATGGATGGCTTTTGCAAACCCGACATGCGACAATGTGGTTCAGGCCAACAGAAAATATGCACAACTTGATTCATGCTGATATCTAGACGGAGCCATGTATTCTGCTGCTGTAGCACGGCCCTCTTTTGTTGGATATTATGTACTGTTGTTAGTTTGAAGCACTCCTTTGGTTTGAAGGATAGATATCTTCCTGGGACCAAGTGCATCCTAACTCACCTGCGTAGGATGTATTGATAATGATGATGGAGATGTTGTGCAAAAGCCATATATATATATATATATATATATATATATATATATATATATATATATATATATATATATATCAATTAGGCTTCAAGTGCATACTTGTTAGTTAAACCTATGGTTAAAATGTGACACTAAATACGGCTAGTATGTAGTACAATAGTAGTACTATTATACGTCGGTCCAATAATTCATCATGTCCACACATTGAATTGACGTGACAACATGCTGCGTGTGAGGTGACACAAGAATCCCGGCGGCGTGTTCGGTATCCTGGACTTCAGATTTGGAGTACCACTTATCTGTCGAAATCTTTCATCATTCACTTAAAACAGTCAACTGATCATACATTGAGTACCATATAACCGGAATTACCGACGCAAGTCGAAGAAGGATTGGCCGGTGCTGCCGGCTGGCATCAAGTTCGATCCCACGGATCGGGAGCTGATCGAGCACCTTGAGGCCAAAGTGAGTGCTGACAGCGCGAGATCTCACCCTCTCATCGATTTGTTCATACCAACCATCGATAGCGAGCACGGCATATGCTACACCCAACCTGAGAAACTTCCAGGTAAGACATCGGTCAGCCGTCTACTTGCACAAACATATTCCTTTGTTTATAGCTATATTTTTCTTTTTAGACTCAGACCTGGTGGAGCAATTACAATTTGACAGTTAATAAAAAGTGAAACAAGTGACTGCAACATGCCAAAGTTGTTATGAAAATCCCAACTACGTACACTAAAACATGTATTCGACAATACTGCAGGTATCACACTGAGTGGCCAAAGGAAGCATTTCTTACAACGCAATACCAGGGTGTTCAAAAGGGGCAACTGGACGCGTCTCAAGATACAGTCGGAGTGCGGCATGCACGCGATGTGGCACAAGACCGGTGATACATCTCCGTCGTATCTATAATTTTTTATTGTTCCATGCCAATATTATTCAACTTTCATATACTTTTGGCAACTTTTTATATTATTTTTGGGACTAATATATTGATCCAGTGCCTAGTGCCAGTTCCTATTTGTTGCATGTTTTATGTTTCGCAGAAACCCCATATCAAACGGAGTCCAAATGGGATAAAAACGGACTGAGCTTATTTTTGGAATATTTGGGAGATATGGGAGGAAGAATCAACGCGAGACGGTGTCCTAGGTGGCCACGAGGCAGGGGGCGCGCCTGCCTATACTGGGCGCGTCCTTGACCCTCGTGGGACCCTCGTAAGGCAGTTGCTGCTATTCTTTTGCCGCAAGAATGCTAATTTTTGAAAAAAAAAATCCTGGTGAAGGTTTCAATCCAATCGGAGTTACGGATCTCCAGATATAACAGAAACATTGCGAGGGCAGAATCGGCGAACGCAGAAACAGAGACAGACAAAGAGACAGATCCAATCTCGGAGGGGCTCTCGCCCCTCCCACGCCTTGGAAGCCAAGGACCAGAGGGGAAACCCTTCTCCCATCTAGGTAGAAGGTCAAGGAAGAAGAAGAAGAATGGGGCTCTCTCCCCCTTGCTTCCGGTGGCGCGGGAACGCCACCGGGTGCCATCATCATCACCGCGATCTACACCAACACCTCCATCATCTTCACCAACATCTCCATCACCTTCCCCCATCTATATTTAGCGGTCCACTGTCCCACAACCCGTTGTACCCTCTACTTGAACATGGTGCTTTATGCTTCATATTATTATCCAATGATGTGTTGCCATCCTCTGATGTCTGAGTATAATTTCGTTATCCTACCGGTGATTGATGAATTGCTATGATTGGTTTAATTTGCTTGTGGTTATGTTGCTGTACTATGGTGCTCTCTGTGTCGTGCAAGCGTGAGGGATTCCCGTTGTAGGGTGTTGCAATACGTTCATGATTCACTTATAGTGGGTTGCTTGAGTGACAGAAGCATAAACCCGAGTAAGGGGGTTGTGGCGTATGGGATAAAGGGAACTTGATACTTTAATGCTATGGTTTGGTTTTACCTTAATGATCTTTAGTAGTTGGGGATGCTTGCTAGAGTTCCAATCATAAGTGCATATGATCCAAGAAGAGAAAGTATGTTAGCTTAGGCCTCTCCCACGTAAAACTTGCTATCGGTCTAGAAAAGTAGTCAATAGCTTAGGGACAACTTCACAACTCCTACCACCACTTTTCCACACTCGCTAGATTTAATTTATTGCTTCTTCATCTAAACAGCCCCTACTTTTTATTTACGTGCTCTTTATTATCTTGCAAACCTATCCTATCTCACCTACAAAGTACTTATAGTTTCATACTTGTTCTAGGTAAAGCGAACACTAAGCGTGCGTAGAGTCGTATCAGTGGCAGATAGGAATTGAGAGATTAATTGTTCTACCTTTAGCTCCTCCTTGGGTTCGACACTCTTACTTATCAAAAGAGGCTATAATTGATCCCATATACTTGTGGGTTATCAAGACCTTTTTCTGGCGCTGTTTCCGTGGAGTCATAGAGTGGGGTGAATATTCTCGTGTTTGCTTGTTTGCTTTATCACTAAGTAATTTGTATTTGTTGTTCTTAGTTGTTTTCTATCTTTAGTTATGGATATGGAACACGAAATACCAAAAAAATTAGGTGTACTTGCTACTCATGGAGATGGGTCTAATCATTTCAGCAAAGTGCTCAAAATCCTCATCATCCTTTTTCTTGGATGGTTTCGGAGGAAAAGGCATGGGTTGCTGAACCCATGGTTCCCTTTCTTTACAATGTTTCCTAGCAACGAAGTCTCTTTTATCATAATGTTGATTCCTTGATTGTGGGTTATCAAGATCAACAGCAGGTTCAACTTCTACATCATTATTATTACTAGGGTGAGCATCATCATGAACATCATCATTAATATTTTCACTAGGTTCATGTTCATTACCAGATTGTGTTTCAGCATCAGACATAGAGATATCATTTGGATTCTCAGGTGGTTCAGCAATAGGTTCACTAGAAGTTTGCAAAGTCCTATCATTTTTCTTTTTCTTCCTTTTAGAAGAACTAGGTACATCAATATTATTTCTCTGAGAATCTTGCTCGATTCTCTTAGGGTGGCCTTCAGGATACAAAGGTTCCTGAGTCATTCTACCAGTTCTAGTAGCCACTCTAACAGCATAATCATTTTTCTTACTATTCATTTCATCAAGCACTTCTTTCTGAGCTTTAAGTACTTGTTCTACTTGTGTGGTAACCATAGAAGCATGTTTGAAAACAAGTTTAAGTTCACCTCTAATATTAGCTAGAGAATCACCCAAGCGTTTAATCATAAAGGCATTCTGTTTATTTGTCTACCAAAATAAGCATTAAAGTCATCTTGCTTAAACATAAAGTCATCAAACTCATCCAAGCACTGACTAGCAATTTTAGTAGGAGGGACTTCAGCTTTATCATATCTATAGAGAGAATTTACCTTAACTACCTGTGTCGGGATATTGGGATTAGGAGGTTCTTCAGTGAATAAGGAATTGAGATCATATACTTCTTCAACAGGCAGTAAATTAAGACCGTGTATTTCTTCAATAGGAGGTAAATTCTTAACATCTTCAACTTTAATACCTTTTTCTTTCATAGATTTCTATGCCTCTTGCATATCTTCGGGACTGAGAAATAGAGCACCTCTCTTTTTCGGAGTTGGTTCAGGAGGTGGCTCAGGAGGTTCCCAATTATTTTCATTTGTCAACATATTATTCAATAGAATTTCAGCTTCATCCGGTGTTCTTTCCCTGAAAAGAGAACCAACACAACTATCCAGGTAATCTTTAGAAGTATCAGTTAATCCATTATAAAAGATATCAAGTATTTCAGGTTTCTTAAGAGGATGATCAGGCAAAGCATTAAGTAACTTGAGAAGCCTCCCCCAAGCTTGTGGGAGACTCTCTTCTTTAATTTGCATGAAGTTGTATATTTCCCTCAAGGCAGCTTGTTTTTTATGAGCAGGGAAATATTTAGCAGAGAAGTAATAAATAATATCCTGGGGACTAGGCACACAACCAGGATCAAGAGAATTAAACTATATCTTAGCATCACCCTTTAATGAGAACGGAAATATTTTGAGTATATAAAGGTAGCGCGATCTCTCATCATTGGTAAACAGGGCAGCTATATCATTTAACTTAGTAAGATGTGCCACAACAGTTTCAGATTCATAGCCATAGAAAGGATCAGATTCAACCAAAGTAATTATATCTGGCTCAACAGAAAATTCATAATAATCCTTATTGGGAACACAGATAGGTGAAGTAGCAAAAGCAGGGTCGGGTTTCATTCTATCTCTAAGAGATTCTTTACTCCATTTGACTAGCATCCTCTTAAGTTTGTATCTATCCTGGCTGGCAAAAATAGCTGCGGAAGATTCTGCATCAAAAAGATAACCCTCGGGAATAGCAGGCATATTCTCATCATCACTATCATCATCGTATTCAGATTCAATAATTTCTCTTTCTCTAGACCTAGAAATCTGTTCATCAAGAAATTTACCAAGGGGCACTGTAGTATCAAGCATAGCAGAAGTGGCATCATCAATAACATGCGACATATCAGAACGAATAGCAGAAGTAGGTTTAGGTGTCGCAGCTTACTCATAACAGAAGGTGAATCAAGTGTAGAGCTAGATGGCAGTTCCTTACCTCCCCTCGTAGTTGAGGGATAAATTGTTGTCTTAGCGTCTTTCAAGTCCTTCATAGTGTCCAGCAGATATAAATCCCAGATGACTCAAAGAATAGAGCTATGCTCCCCGGCAACTGCGCCAGAAAAAGGTCTTGATAACCCACAAGTATAGGGGATCGCAACAGTTTTCGAGGGTAGAGTATTCAACCCAAATTTATTGATTTGACACAAGGGGAGCCAAAGAATATTCTCAAGTATTAGCAGCTGAGTTGTCAATTCAACCACACCTGGAAACTTAATATCTGCAGCAAGGTGTTTAGTAGCAAAGTAATATGATAGTGGTGGTAACGGTAACAAATGTAAAGACAGCAAAAGTAATGTTTTTGGTATTTTTGTAGTGATTGTAATAGTAGCAATGGAAAAGTAAATAAGCGAGAACCAGTATATGGAAAACTCGTAGGCACCGGATTAGTGATGGATAATTATGCCGGATGCGGTTCGTCATGTAACAGTCATAACATAGGGTGACACAGAACTAGCTCCAATTCATCAATGTAATGTAGGCATGTATTCCGAATATAGTGATGCGTGCTTATGGAAAAGAACTTGCATGAAATCTTTTGTCCTACCCTCCCGTGGCAGCGGGGTCCTATTGGAAACTAAGGGATATTAAGGCCTCCTTTTAATAGAGAACCGGAACAAAACATTAGCACATAGTGAATACATGAACTCCTCAAACTATGGTCATCACCGGGAGTGGTCACGATTATTGTCACTTCGGGGTTGCCGGATCATAACATATAGTAGGTGACTATAGACTTGCATGATAGGATCAAGAACACACATATATTCATGAAAACATAATAGGTTCAGATCTAAAATCATGGCACTCGAGCCCTTGTGACAAGCATTAAGCATAGCAAAGTCATAGCAACATCAATCTCAGAACATAGTGGATACTAGGGATCAAACCCTAACAAAACTAACTCGATTACATGATAAATCTCATCCAACCCATCACCGTGCAGCAAGCCTACGATGGAATTACTCACGCACGGCGGTGAGCATCATGAAATTGGTGATGGTGGAAGGTTGATGATGACGACGGCGACGAATCCCCCTCTCCGGAGCCCCGAACGGACTCCAGATCAGCCCTTCACAGAGAGATTAGGGCTTGGCGGTGGCTCCGTATCGTAAAACGCGATGATTTCTTCCCTGATTTTTTTCTCCCAGAAAGCCAATATATGGAGTTGGAGTTGGCGTCGGAGGGTCTCTAGGGGGCCCACGAGGTAGGGGGCGCGCCCAGGAGGGGGGGCACGCCCCCACCCTCGTGGACAGGGTGTGGGCCCCCTAGTCTTCATCTTTGGCGAGGATTTTTTATTATTTTTTCTAAGATGTTCCGTGGAGTTTCAGGTCATTCCGAGAACTTTTGTTTTCTGCACATAAAACAACATCATGGCAATTCTGCTGAAAACAGCGTCAGTCCGGGTTAGTTCCATTCAAATCATACAAGTTAGAGTCCAAAACAAGGGCAAAAGTGTTTGGAAAAGTAGATACGTTGGAGACGTATCAGAGTCTCCCTCCCACGCCCAGTGGTAGCACTTATCTCTGTGCTAGTGAGAAGACGTCGAAGACTAGACTAGGTGCAGGAGCGGGCTTTTGCTTTTTGCCTCCCTTTTTGTGGTTCAGCTTCCTTGCTTTGGATTTAAGTTGAAATTGAACTTGCATTTGCGTATGTGGGGGGGGGAGTCTTGTCTCGGTCGTGCGTCCTCCCGTGTTCTGGTTTCTGCCCTAGTTTGGAATTCACACTAGCTGCCTCCCCCTCGCGAGCCTCACGCGGGCGGGGCTGGGCTAAGCGCATGCGCGCATGCCGTCCCGCGGCCGGAACTCGCTCTCGCGAGGCCCTCACCACATGGTCAGTAGTTCCCTCAAGGGACCCCTGGAGGTTCACGGCCTCGCAAGCCCACTCAAGGCTTGCACGGGTTAAAGGTGGACCACATCAACTAACTCATCGCAGTGCCCGTAACATCATGCATCCGCAAATTCAGTGTCGCTCCTAAACATGTGGATGACAATCATTTTTACATGAGGGGCTTCCCCTCCCAAAATCCTCTTACAACCTTTAGGGACACGCCCGAGCTTTTTGTGTGCAGGATAAATAGCAGGGGGACACAGGATCAGTCAGACATATCGCTCACCGCATCTTCTTGGTCGCCTCCAAAGGCATCACAGGCGCCGCTGTCGCTGTCATTGGCACCACCATCACCCTCATTGGCGTCGTCTTCATCGCCATTCACCACATCACCTTCATCCGCGGCAACTATCACCCCGTCGTTGTAAGAAGCAAAGGCCCTAACAAGTGCATCCACGTTGTCCTCTACCCACCGCGCCAGGTCGCCCCGTATGGCCTCGGGCACTGGGGCGATGACGGCGTTGAAGTTGAAGTGGGGATCTGCGTTCTGAAGATGGCTGAAGACATGGGAGAATGCACGCCCGAGAAGGCTGCGGCTTCTCTCCTCGACAAGATGGCGAGCCCTCTCAGAGCGGTTCTCCAGGTGCGTCACCACATCAGTGAAGAATTGAAGATGGTCGGCATAGTTGGTCACGTGAGGATGCGGAGCGTCCGCATCACAGATATTGCCTAGGGTCATGTTGGCCCTGTTCCTGAGCTCTTGGAGCATGGGGCCATGCATGTGCTCCAGTGTTTGTCGTTGAAGAATTTCTTCTCTGTTCTGCCATGCAATGGACTCGGCGTCATCGACCCCCTGTTGAAGAAGAAGCAGCTCGGCACGGGTGGAGGCCAACTCAGTCTGCGCCGAGACTAGGACGGCTGCGGCAGCCTCCGCGCGCTGCGCTGTTTCAGTCAACTTGGACCTGAGAGCGGCATTCCTGCCCTCGGCCTCGGCTTTAATCATCTCTTGCCATTGGTTATACCTGCGCTCAAGATCTGCGCGGGCTTCCGCCATGCAGCAGTTGACCTCCTCCTAGATTCAAGCCTCGCGCGTGCCAACCTCATCCTCCGCCTAGATAACCTGGCGCTCCCTCGTCTCCAACCGCTCAAGGTCAAGATTGCGCTCGGCAATCTCCAGCATCAGCACTTCCTCGCGCCTCCAGAGCTCCTCCTCCTCAACAGGTGTCCCCTTCAGCGACTCAAGGGCGGCCTGACGCAGCTCCACCTGCTGCTCCAGGGAAGCGCTCTAGGCTTGGAGCTCCCACGTGCGCTTCTCCACGATTTTGCATCGACGGTATGCTTCCCGAGCCTCCTCTATAGCTCGGGAGCAGGCCTTTCGCGAGGCTACAAGGGATGCCTCGGCCTTCGCGTTGTCAAGCTCGCACTGATGACATGTGAGGTTGACTGCACCTTCATCTTGCGCCCCTCCTCAATCAGCTGCAGGCCTTCAGCTTCAAGACACGCGTCCAATTCCGCGATCTTCCCACCAAGCTGGCCCATCACGTCCATCGCCTTTCGTAGGAACTCTTGGCAAACGACGCTGCGCTCTCGCGCTCGCCTGAGCACGTCGTCGATGTCGTCCTCCGCTGTCGGCGTTGGCGGCGGGCCCTGAAGCGGTTCGCCCCCTCTTGGCAGGGGGCTGGGGGCTGGCACCCCCACGATCACCGGACGGGCTCCATCAGGGACCCGGACCGGCGCAAGTCCATCCCTAGAAGAAGAGCCAAGGACCGATGCCAACTACTCTCCGTCCATGATCAGCGGAGGAGCCCTGGGCAGGCTGGTCACGCCCCAGGCGAGGTCACAAAGGAAAGGCGGCAAGGGCACAGGCTCAAGGCACCCTGCGGGCCGGCTTACTTCTCTGGCCAAACCCTCGTCAGGGGCAGCACGCAAGCTCGGGACGCTCAAGGCCAGCAAGGAAGGCGAGGAAAGTGGAATATGCTTCTTGGGTGACCCTGTAGGCTTGGCAGGAGGGATCCTGAAAGGCCACAGTCAAGAAAGGGAGCAGCGACCGAGGAATCGCAAGAATGGGGTACTTACTCATCTATGGCGAAGTACTTCACGTGCTTCAGCAGTCGGCAGGGGCTCCCACTGCCACTCGAAGACTCCTTCCTCTTTGCGGACAGCGGCGAAGTCCACGCAGAACTGACCCAGGCGCTCAACATGAGGACCAGCCCGCGGCGCGGATAAAGAAGCACTCAGACATGCAACCTCGGGGGCGCCAAGCTGGGAGGAGCGATCAGGCACCACCTCCTGATGGCCTGCCGAGGCCCCGGGGGCTCTGGCCTCGGGAGCCACGGGCTCCAGAGGATGACGCTTCGGGAGCCCCGTGCGGCGTTAGCACCACGATACCAAAGCCTCCAGCCTCAAGCGATGCTTGCCTCCCTACACCCGCTCCTGGGGAGAGATCGGTGTTGGCGACAGGGAAGGGAGCCATGGCGATAGGATTTTCGCAAGGCCCCACGAGGCAAGCTGGGTGCAACCCCGATTCGTCAAAGAGATGCATCTGCCTCGTGAAATCAGCCCTGCCCGAGCAGGGATACAGGAGGCTACCCCAAGTGCCGAATATCGCCTGGTGAAGGATCGCCAGTCGAGAACTCAAGCACCTTCTTCAGTGTCTCGGGCGCCAGTTCCGTCTCCCGAAGCCTCATGCGGTCCAGGTCGCACATCAGAGCCCACATCGGCCGGGAGTTGCACTGAAGAGGAGCAATGCGACACTGGAGGAACTCCTTCAACACCCGGGGCGCAGTCATGCCGAGCTCCCTCAACCTCCTCAGGCAGCGCCAGACGAAGGAGAGCTGGGGGCTCACGAGCTTCTCGTGGACCCAACCCGGATTGGGGACAACAGGCAACGTCAGAGGCGAAAGCAGGGGGCTGGGCACTCGACATCCACATATAGCCACCGCGTTCGGAAACCACTCGTGGAAGGAGGGAGGCCAAAATCAATCCCCGAGGCGGCCATCTCTACCACGGCCTAGAAGCTCACGCACCCCGAGCACTGCAAGGGGTCGGTCAGGCGCAAGGAGAAGAAGTGGTGCAAGAGGGCAATGGAAGGAGCAATGCCCACCATGGCTTCGCAAACGATGGTGAAGACAACAAGAAGAGTAACGGATTGAGGATCAAGATGCATCATATGGATCTGATAGTGGGAAAGCATCGCATTGAAGAAGGCGGAGAAAGGGGGGACTAGGCCATCCCACAGGGTATCGACGAAGAATCAAACCTCCGTGATGATCCTGTCGACAAAGGCATGAGACACAGGCCAAGCCATCGTCTTTCCGCGCTCGTTGAAGCTGGAGGCGAGCGTAGCGCAGACCTTGCCCAACACCTCCAGATTGAGCACCAGCGACCAGCCGACGGCGGGCTCAATTGCCGGAGGCGAACTGGATGAAGATAGAGGCATATTCCCTTTCTCAATGCTAGTTGGCGCCATGGCGATGGAGAGGCAGAGCTCAAGTTAGATTGGAAGCGGAAACAGAGGCTCGAGGAAGAAAGGGGAACAAGAAGCACGTGGGCAGCAAAGAGGAAATAACTGTGTAAAGCTTCGTGGCCGCCTAGCCAGACGGATATTGGGGGAGCATGGGGAAGCGGACACACCCACATCCAATCAGTAGCCACGCGTCGACCAAGGCCGCAGGCTGTTGGGGCCCACGGCGCTCCGCACTTGCCCTTTGGCTTTGCTGCTAAGCCAAGTCCGAGAACGCCTTTGGCCCTGGGGCTACTGTCGGTGTCCTGGGAACGGGGGTCCCCATACTTGCCTGCCTGCGGCCTGCAGCGTGGCTCATAAGTGGCCCAGTATGGCCCGTCTTCATCAACCCAAGCTCAAGACCCTCGCGAGGGGCCAAGCATTGCGGGGCAAATGACACAAGGCCTCCTGAGGGGCGGCCTCACCAGGAAGGCTCGCGAGGAGGCGGAGAGATCAAGGCGAGGGGTACCTCACGAGGTGCTCATGACGCAAGCCATGACGACCAAGACTAGGCGGGCGCCAAGCGGACGCGAGCTTGCGCAGTGTCCTCGTTTCCTATTTGGTGCAAAGGGGGCAAGTGCAGGCGCGGAGTACCGAGGCATCATGGAGCCCAAGGCAGCGTCACCACCAGTGCCTTTGGCAGTTGAAGACCACCTTTAGTCAGCATAGCTTGTACTAGCTGCCCCCTTTCAAAATGGCCGTTGTTGGATCCCATCCCGCTCCATATTTGGGAAGAGGACCAGGGCCTCTATAAATAGGGCTAGCCAGCAGAATAGAAGCCATCTCATCTAGAGCCAACAGAGACGGATCGAATCCTTCCTAAGTAGAGCACCACACCACCACAAGAACACCTCTCACAAGGCTGTTCTTCCTCTGTACTATTCATCATCAACCCAAGAGGCAATCCACCACACCACACACTGGATTAGGGTATTACACCACAATGGTGGCCCGAACCAGTATAAGCCTCGTGTCTCTTGTGTTTTTCATCATGCTAGCTTAGAATCGCGACGAGGTTCTGTGCGTGTTTTGGTAGGGAGAAGATATTCGTGCGCACCCCAGAGTTCGAACCTTAAGGGTTTTGCCGGAACCTGATATCCTACAAAGTCCTTGATGTGAAGCGTCGCAATATACTTGGAAATCATTGTGTATGTTCGGAAGAATCAGCACTGGGGCTGTAACCAAACATTTCATCAACTCCTGAAAACAGGCCTCACAATCCTCTGTCCATTTAAACTTGGTGTCTTTATTCAATCACTCCGTCATGGGCTGCACGATCTTGGAAAAATTCTCAATAAATCTCTGATTATAACCTGCATGTCCAAGAAAACTCCGGATCTCTCCAACTAAGGTGGGTGCCAACCACTTAGTGAAAGATGCAACCATGGTAGGGTCTACTGCTATTCCTTCTCCTGGTATAACATGTCCGAGAAAACCAACTTCCTTCAATCAAAACTCACATTTAGTAAACATGGCATACAACTGATGTTCCCCGAGCTTCTCAAGAACCCAGCGCAAATGTTCCTTATGTTGTTCTTCATTATTGGAGTAGACCAATATATCGTCAATAAACACCACAACAGTCTTGTCCAAGAACTCCATGAACACCTTGTTCATCATACTCATAAAATAGGCAGGGGCATTAGTCAAACCAAATGAAGTAACCGTATACTCATATAGCCCATACCTTGTGGTAAAAGTTGTCTTAGGTATATCATTCTCTCAGATCTTCAGCTGGTGATAACCTGATCAAAGATCGATCTTGGAGAAACCATTAGCTCCCTGTAGCTGGTCAAACAAATCATTGATTATCGGCAGAGGGTATTTGTTGTTGATCGTCACCTCATTCAGTGCACGATAATCAACAACCATCCTCAAAGATCCATCCTTCTTCTCAACTAGTAGCACTGGGGCTCCCCAAGGTGATGAGCTTGGTCGAATATAACCTTTCTCCAGTAATTCCTTAATCTGCTTCTTAATTTCCTCCAGATCATTTGCGGGCATCCGATACGGTCTCTTTGATATTGGTCCAGTGGCTGGCAAAAACTCGATCAGAAACTCTATGTCTCGGTCTGTTGACATGCCTGGTAACTCCTCCAGAAATGCATCGGGGTAATCCTTCACAACCTGTACTTCCTCCTGAACGACTCCAAAAAGGGAATTCACTTGAGTCCTCCTTGGCGCATGCCTGGACACATATTTGATCCTTTTTCCTTCTGGGGTGCTAAGAAGAATCGATTTACTGGCACAATCGATGTTACCCTCAAACTTGGATAGCCAATCCATGCCTAGGATCACATCCAATCCTTGTGACTCCAGGACAATAAGGTCGGTGGGGAAAACATGTCTATCTATGGTTATTGTTAACTAATAACATCTCCGACTAGCCATATACTCTGCTACTGGGGAACTCACTAACATAGGTGATTTAAGGGCTACAGTTGGAAACTTAAACTTGTCCACAAATCCCCTTGATATGAATGAATGAGATGCACCAGTGTCAAAAACAACAAGGGATGTGAATGCATTCATCAAAAACTTACCGACAACTGCGTCGAGCTGCTCCTCAATCTCCTCCACACTGACATGGTTCACCTGACCTCTGGTGAAAGGGTTGGGCTTCTTTCCAGAACTTCCATTGCCATTTCCATTCTTTGCTTCAGAACATTCAGTGGCGTTGTGTCTGGTCTTCCTGCACTTGAAACAAGTAATGTAACTCAGATCCTTCTTGGTGGGTGTCGCGGGGTTGGAACAGCTCTGACCGTTGCTTCTGCCATTACCATTACCATTCTTAGGGCCATTGTGGTTGTGTGAACTTCCTCCATTATGTGAATGTCCTCCATGGTTTTTCCCTCCATGGTTATGATGAGTGTGTCCTTCCGAGTACGGGGAATAGCAAGGCTTCTGTTGAGCTCCAGAATTATACTTCCCCTGTCCATACTTCCTGTTGCGACTATCTATCTGCTACTGCTTTCCTTCAATCATTAGGGCCCTGTCTACCAGCTCCTGGTAGTTGTTGAAGGTTGCAACCATCAACTGCATACTCAGCTCATCATTTAGTCCCTCAAGAAACTTCTCCTGCTTTGCGGCATCGGTGGCCACATCATCTTGGGCATAGCATGCTAGCTTACTGAACTCATCCACATATTATCCCACTGTACGACTTCCTTGGCGTAAGTTGCGGAACTCATGCTTCTTCAAACTCATGGCTCCAGCTAAAACATGTGCGGTGTGGAAGGCCCGCTAAAAATGATCCCATGTAACTATAGCAATGGGGTAAGTGGTGGTAACATTCTCCCACAAAGAGGTTGCGGGTCCATAAAGCTAGTGTGCGGCAAAGCGCACTCTCTCTGCATCCGTGCATCCAGCAGTCATCAGCTCCCTCCCAATCTTGCGGAGCCAATCATCTGCAACAATCGGCTTGGTGCTGCTAGAAAACACCGGCGGATTCAACATCAGAAAGCGGTCTACATTGTCAATAGGGGGTGGTGGCGGTGGGTTGTTGTTATTGTTTTTGTTGTTTCCTTGGTTCTAGATCATCATCTGCATCAAGGCATTCTACTATTGGATCAACTGGGTGAGCTCCGGCGGGAAAATTAATCCGGGGTCACGTCTCGGAGGCATCTTATGGGTTAGAGGGGGTGATAAGACAGAATAGAATAAGGTCTATGAGAGATTTCACTACCCATATGCATATGAGGCAAATACATTCAATTCACACCACTCAACATCAAATAAGATACACACAAACAATCTAACTACTATTACAAATCGATCGATTCTACCTACTTGGAAGAATACTACTAGTAACATGGTGGCCGTCTAGAAGTTTTCATCGGTGGAAGACTCCATATTATCAGCTCCAGCTTCGTCTTCATAATCATCATCACTGTCATCATCATCATCACTGTTTGTGTCAGTGTCATCCAATATGATGTAGGTATCCAAACGAATATCCACTTCAGGTTCTTGCTTTGATTTCACTACGGGTATTCCTAGCTTCCTCTTCAGATCTTCATGCTTCTCCCGTAGCACAACAATTTCTACTTCATATCCATCGTGTGTTAACTTTAGTTCCTCTTCTAGGTTGATAATCCTCTTCATCACCTTCTTGGTCTTCTTCATGATAGCACACATCTAGTTCTCATATTGGCGAATGTGTTGATCCATCTCCTGAATGTATGCTACAATTGATCCATCCTTCCTAGTGTGAAACATCTCCCATTGCTCATCTCGGCGTCCACATATCCGATAGAAGGTGTCTTCAAGATCCTTGTGGTACACCTCAGAAATGCATCCAAAGGTGATGTGGGCTACCATGCTCTTTCCCAAGCTCCAAGTTGGTGCATCCAAGGTAAACTCGATGGGCTCGGTTGTTGGTGCAAATGTCCTCCCAGGTACACGAACTTAGATCCTCGAGTGCTCCTCTTTTGAGAAGGTTGCCGTGAAGGTCCCAATGAAGCTTGGTAGTCCGATGTTCAGGTACTTCATGACTTCTTTCAAGTGTCGTCCGAAAGGGGTGTCGTAATCCGACTGTGTGAATTTGTTCCTGGTGTCCATCATCTATAGAGTAGAAATAGAGGAGGATTAGAAATGAGTAGAGAAGATTATCCTGTGGCTTTTCCTAGTGGTCACGTCCTACAGTCAGCGTGTGCCCTGATACCATCTTGTAGCAACCACGATCCCAATCCCTGTCTATGAGCATGGCTAAGCATTATAAGAGCACAACATATATTCATGGGGTGATCAAAGGTAATAGGTTCCTACCTCAAGTAATACAAACAAACCACATGTTCCCAAATCCTACTCATGCAAATCTTTGAGGGGTAAAACTAATGCATAGTAAAACTGGGTATGGAAAAGTATGATCAAAGTGTAACTTGCCTTGCTGACGATCGGAAAACTCTAGGGATTCGTACTAACAAGCTTCACACTCCGAAAAATCTAGCGTAGACAAACAATAGCATACATAAGCACTCCAGAAAATGATGCAAATAGAAAACGAAGAAAAGATCCAAAGAACTCAAAAACAAGCAATAACTAATCTAAACATAACACAAATTTTAACATCATTATATTCATGTGAATTAGATCTTAACAGAAGGTACATATGATTAGCTAAGATTTGGAAAAAGAATCAACTCAAATGGAGCTACGAAACTGAAGTTACCAGCAAAACAAGATCAAATCCAAATCTGAACTAAACTCAAATTTTAAATTGTCAAACACATTTTCAAGTTGGTTTAATGGATAGATGGGATCGCTCTGAAGATTTTTGCGTTGGTTTCATCGAATTTGGACAAACGAGGTAAAAGTTACGAGGGTTTAAAGATCAGGGGCTAATCTGCGAAGAAATTTTTTGTGGATAGGTCCCTAGCCGAAAACTAAACTAAAAAGAAAAATATACCGAATGAACGTTCGCTACCGAAACTAATCTAATGAATCTATTTGCTACATAAACTAAACAAACGGACGTTCGCTAAATAAATGAAACTAAAAAAATAAACCGGGTCTAAAAAAACCTGAAGAAAAACCGGATCATACCAGGGCGGTTTTATACCAGTTCGGGTGGTTCGGTGGCGGCGGCGTGTTCGACGGTGGCGGCGGCTTCGGCGAGGCGGCGGCGATGAGGCTCGGCTTCGGTGGGGCGGCGACTCCGGCTTGTGGCGGCGGCGAGTGCGGCGCGGGCGGCGGCGTGTGCAAGTGGCGGCGACGTTGTGCAACGGCGGCGGCGGTTGCAGCGGTGGCTGCTTGCGGTGGTGCGGCTTGAGATGAGGAGGAGGGGTCGGGCTCCCCCAGTATTTATAGGGGGTCGGGCGGCTTGGGGAAGGGGGCAGAGAGGCAGCAGCGGAGTGGAGTCCGGGTCGGACTCCGGTGGACGGCAGCGGCGTGGCGTAGCGGGACTCTGTCCCATAGCGGTTCAGGCGGGCGGCGAGCTGGGCCACGGCCTGGCGGCTTGCTGGTACGGCCCAGTTCGGCTGCGGAGTTTTTCTTTTAAACAATTTTTTTCCAGATACAAAAACTAGCTAAAATAATATATAAATAAAATCCTAAAAATACCAGAAAAATATACGTAGTAATATGGCCTTATTAGTGACCTAGTGAACATTTTTCTGGGCCTAAATGCCTAAACTAAAAACAAATATTATAGTACTAATTACTCAGCTAACAAATAAATAAATTAGGGGATAAAATCAAATAAACTCACCAAAACTCAAAATTCAATTTCCAATATTTCTTTACTGATTTTGAAGAAGTCATTTTATCTTCTCTATTTATTTTAAAATACTTGGAAAAGAATTTTGAAAAACAATTTGATCCAATTACCAAATTTTGATAAATCAAAATTGTATTTTGTGAAACCTCCAACTCTCTCAAATTGGTCCTTGAGTTGCTTAAGGTCTCTTGGATTAAAATGCAACCAAAACAAAGAACAAAATGCATAAATCATGGATGCATATGAATGATCTATGAATAATATCCAAATTGAAAATTGGGATGTTACAGTTGATGAGAAAATTTCCATAAGGAGGTAACACTGAAGATTCAAAACCAAGAAGCACAAGAAAACGATCGATTGCAAGAATGCACACAACAAACAAGCTACAAAACAAATCCACATAGGCAAACACAAACATGAGACTACAGCAAATGCACATGCACTACACGACTGACTACACCCTACGCTTGAGAAAATGCTCGGGAACTGACGAAGAGGCTAAGGGAGTAGCGAGTGGAACTGCTCACTCCGAAACTACGGATGACGAGGCGAAGGGGTTCGAGAAGGTGGTGGAGACTGGGGTAGAAAAGCACCAAGCAATCTCCTGGCTCGAATGGCGTCTCAGACTAACTCAGAAATAAGAAGACACTCGACAGTCATGTAACAGGACATGATGAGGATAGCCAGGTCATCTTGAGGGTTGACAGAAGGGAACTGGATCCACTTAGGATTCTCGGTGATGGTGGGATAGAATTGATAAGGATGGTTCTCTTGCACCATGCTCTCTTGATGACGAAGACCGGTGATTCCTGCCATTGTGGCAAGCTGAACGACACGCTCGGGAGTAGCACCGTAACCACCGTCGAAACTGTAGGTGCACTTACCAACAGGAATAGGGGCTGACAGATGGACATGAGCAACATACTCCAGAATTCTTCATCCAAGAGAAAACTAGAATACTTGATAATGGGGTGGATCTCCGAGGGGATAAATGCTATGCCACATGTCACCGAGGAGGATGGCAAAGCTGAGAGGTGCAGGAGTGGGGCTCAACGCAATAGCAATAGCACCGGGAACTCTGGGAATGGTACTGAACTCATGGAAGCTGACCGCCATCTACGCATGAAACAGGGGTTAGGGGTAACCGACTAAGACTATATGCAGCAAACAAATGCAACAACTAGATGGAGCAAGCAAGGGCAACAACCAGACCCTATACTACCATTTTCTAACATTCCAGCGAACTAGGACGCTCTACAGCTAGACCTGCTCTGATACCAAGCGTTGTGGCACCCGGCTCAGAGAAATCGGAAAGCCCCGTATTCCAGCCCAGAGATCGAGATGAAGTCTTCTGGAATACAGCATTGCTTCGCATAGAATAAACCAACTCTCTATTATAGCATGAATATGAATACAAGGTCTCTGATATTACAAGGCATAACATCGGCATGGTGACGTTACGCTGACCAGAGTTTCTCTATGCAAGCAATATAACAACTCAAGGTAGCGGAACAACTATTGGCAGTGGAACAACTATTGGCAGCGGAACAACGAACGGCGATGATGGACTCCAATCCGCAGGGACTCTGGCTCGAACGTTTATCCTAGCTCATGAACACAAGAACCGCACCAAATAAGCAAGGAATCCAGGCACGGCTTGCAAATTGGCATGACATGCCAGCTTAGTACATTGAATGTACTTGCATGCTCACAATAACCAAAAGCATTCAAGACAAACAACAACATGGCTTTAGCAGGTTAAACGAATAATGAGTATGATACTAACAGAAAATATGGCATGCTCCAACTGAACATGATACGGCTAGAACAAGCATAGCATGAACATATGGACATGATGATACTACATGCAACAGGTTAACATTATCATGCACCAACTTACTCTGCTCGGGTTACCTCCTAATCAACACACGCATCATCTTACCAACATCGGTATCCTTGATACAACGGTGATCCTCTCACGATCACAAATACCCAACAACTCGGTATCCTCGATACCACGGTGATCCTCTCTCAATCACAACCAACATCTTTCTCATCAGCAAAATGGGTTATTATTAATCAGGTTATCATTATTACTGTTGGCTCATAGTGTGACTGACTACGGACAGGGACCATATCCACGGAATTCATGGCCTCGCACTCCCATACGCGTGTACCAAAGACATTCCGACAAAACCGCTCTATTGCCCATGACACTCTCCCGGCCACTCTGACCAACTCCCCGTCTTGGCTAGGTCCTGGGTGGCCCCGATGTCTACCAAAGACATCCAATGGCCACCGTCGTGGCAAAACATCAACGGTCCCAAACGGGGACAATGTACCATAACAACAACAACAAGCACATAAGGCTTATGTCTGCCTACCTGATCAGGGTAGCGCGCGCCCATAACCTTCCCTCTTTGGAGGCACCGGTGAGAGGCATGTCAATAGACCCAGTTAGGACCTTCCCATAAAAGGCAAATGTGGTTGCACTGGTGGGCTCGATTTGGTGGCACCATGACTCAGCCAACAGATGTTCAAGTTCATTAGTATCCTGTTAAACTTCAATGCAATATGACGAGCCATGATAAAATAACACGATGCGACAACAATGCATGAGCATGATATCAACATAAGCATGGCGGTGCAACATAATCATCGAGCATAACAACAATGAAGCATTTAACCAAATGAACATGGCATACTGACGAGCATGATCATAACACTACACATGAGCTTAGCATGACCACTAGCATCAGAAACAAATACCATGCAAGAACATAACAGTAATACTACCAAGTGAGCATAACCAACTAGATGCAACAGAACAAGCATAACAACGGTACTGAATAACAGTTTAAGCATGCATCCGAAGAACAACACTACTACCATCATTTATTACTACTAACAAGCATGACATGTGAAAATTATACTAGCAAGTAGCACAAGATAACATGATGCATCGAAACATCGCATGAAGGTGGACACGAATCCACGAGTAAAACCAAAACAACGATAGTAGTAGCAAACAAGCAGGCAGATAACATGCAAACTTTTATTAAATATTCAAGTTGAAAACCAAGGCCACTACATGACTATCATGCAAGTGGCTGTTGTGGCTTGCCTGGGGGTGACGGAGACTCCGGGAAGAAGTTCGGTGATGCCGCGAAAAGAATTGCCGGACGTTTCTCTCTCGGAGGGAGCTGATTACAGGAAAGGAAAAAATGTTCATTTTCACTTTGGCACCACCTAGCGAAAATGTTACCGACAGAAAGGTCTTGACGAGATGAAGAAGTGAGCGTTGGTTTCACCTCAATCGGAGTTACGGTCGCAGAGTTATGTGGTGGTGAAGATCAGGGACTTTTCTATAAAAAGAATATTCACAGTCGGGTCCCTGAGTGGATAAGACAGAAATAATTTTTAGGAAATACGCTTTCTGAGATAGAAAACATACTTTTGGGCGAAAGAGGAGGAAAATACGCTATCAAAAGGAGAAAATGTATTCTAGAGAAATACGCTTTAGGAAGAGGAAAGCGTACTTCGGAGAATGTGTGTCCACTTACTGACGTGGCAAGGGGGGCTGTCGGTGTCAAAACCGGTGGATCTCGGGTAGGGGGTCCCGAACTGTGCGTCTAGCCGGATGGTAATAGGAGACAAGGGACACGACGTTTTACCCAGGTTCGGGACCTCTTGATGGAGGTAAAACCCTATGTCCTGCTTGATTGATATTGATGATGTGGGTATTACAAGAGTAGATCTACCACGAGATCAAGGAGGCTAAACCCTAGAAGCTAGCCTATGGTATGGTTGTTGTTCGTCCTACGGACTAAAGCCATCCGGTTTATATAGACACCAGAGAGGGCTAGGGTTACACAGAGTCGGTTACAATGGTAGGAGAACTACATATCCGTATCGCCAAGCTTGCCTTCCACGCCAAGGAAAGTCCCATCCGGACACGGGACGAAGTCTTCAATCTTGTATCTTCATAGTCTTGGAGTCCGGCCGATGATGATAGTTCGGCTATCCGGACACCCCCTAGTCTAGGACTCCCTCAGTAGCCCCTGAACCAGGCTTCAATGACGACGAGTCCGGCGCGCATGTTGTCTTTGGCATTGCAAGGCGGGTTCCTTCTCTGAATAATTTATAGAAGATTGTGAACACCAGGATAGTGTCCGGCTCTACAAAATAAATTCCACATACCACCATAGAGAGAATAATATTTACACAAGTTCAATCTGCTGACGTATTTCGTGGCGTGAAGTCACACCACCACCAAGCCTTTACTCGAATCGTTTTTATTGTACCACCTCAGCGTGTTTAGCTAAGCGGTTTCCTTGGCACGTCTTGTCGAAGCAGAGATCGTGTTCCCCTTATTCCGGGATTCCCATCAATACGGACGTGGGTAACCCAACCGCGCCATTGATTGCGGCGCTTGGGAGATAAGCGAGTTTTATCAGACCGGTGGGGACGCAGTCCGCCCATATAAGGGGATAAAGATCCAACCCTTTGACCTGCACCTTCTTCCTCCTTGGCTTATCCATCTCCGCGAACTCGAGCTCCAGCGCCCAAGTCCGCACATCTCACCTCAACCTTCTCCAACTATGTCCGGAGCGGGAGGCAAGTGGATGGCCTCCTCCATTATGGAGGGGCACATCTAGAAGCTGTGCACCACCGGATATCTGTCCAGCGACATCGCGCACCGGCTCCCCGACAAGGGAGAGCTCATCCCCACCCCCAGGCCCCACGAGAGGGTACTATTTCTTCCCCATTTCCTCCGCGGACTGGGCTTCCCACTCCATCCCTTTGTCCGGGGGCTCATGTCCTACTACGGCCTGGATTTCCATGATCTGGCCCCGAATTTTATCCTCAATATCTTGGCATTTATCGTCGTGTGTGAGGCTTTCCTCTGCATCCAGCCCCACTTTGGCTTGTGGCTCAAGACCTTCAGTATCAAGCCAAAGGTGGTAAAGGGCAGCAAAGCGGAGTGCGGAGGCGCCATGGTGGGCGACATGCCCAACGTTACTTGGCTTGAGGGCACTTTCGTGGAAACCATTAAGGGGTGGCAATCGGGGTGGTTCTATATCACCGAGCCGCGTGACCCTGAATGGGCAGCGGCCCCCGAATTCAGATCTGACAACCCCATACGGCTCACCTCCTTGAAAGAGAGCAGCCGGACATGGGGTGATTCGGAGGAGCTGACCGGACTCCAAGCCTGCATCAAAAAGCTAGTGAACAAGAAGCTCAAGCTTGTGAACGTAGTCCAAGTCATGCTTTTCCGCCAGATTCTCCCGTGCCAACAACGGGGCTTCAGTATGTGGGAGTTCGATTCGGCGCAGCACCAGACTTTGAGCGGGCTCTTCGACACTATGTACGAAGATGTCTGGAGGGTGCTGTTTAAAGGTGCCGAGGCCCCCGCACCCGCTACCGAGGATTGTGGATTCAACTCGCAGCGTCCGGCTAGCGAGGTAAGCGATTTTGCCCTTTACGGGACACTTGTTTTCCATAGTTTGACTCTATGCGGGATCTAAACTCCCTCTCCTTTGACAGGACTGGCTGAAGAAGGCTGAACAGACTATCTGTCCGGCCCCATTGCAAGAGGACCTAGCGGACGCCCGCTTAACGGGGTTGCTGGCTCCGACACCCCACGTGGTGCCGGAGAAGAAGGCCAAGAAGAAGGCCACGGGCACTCGGAAGAGTTCCCATTTTCAGGTGTCATCGGACGATGATTCTGAGGGAGACTCCTCCCACAAAGGTGAGGAGGAGAAGAAGAAGGCCTCTCCCCCAATGGGGGGAGGGAAGAAAAGGAAGGCTTCCCCAACGAGGGAGGCCGAAGTGTCCAAGAAGGGAAAGACTGTTCCCCCGGACTGCTCCGCCAACGCCAGTGATGACAACGAGGATTGGCCTCCAAGGGCCAAGCCCCTGGCGAGATCGTAAGTATCCGGACTCCCGAATAACTTCATGGTTTTGCTTTTCGCCACATAGTGCCTTTCTAATGCCGCATACAACCCTGCAGTCCGCCCAAGGATGATTTTCCCGCTTCGTCGAGTGGATCCTTGGGTGCGTCGGATATGGATTCCCTGCCGACCGCCTCCACCCCCCGTGATGCGGACGATGCCGAGGTGGGATCCCGGGAAGGGACCCGCCAGGAGGGGGAGGCCCCGGAGGTGCCGCAGGGCAACCTCCCGGACTTTGTGCCGGACTCCGCACCAGAACCTGAAGTGGCTCCGGAGTCCGACGGGCGGCCCCTTCATAAGAAGGGCAAGACCGCAATGCCAGCGGCCTCCATCCAACCGGAGGCGCCGGATAGCTTGCTGGAGGCGCTCAACGGCGCCTCCATCGAATAGGAACACCGCACCTTCATGAGTGCGGTGATTCAGAAGGTTCAGCTCGCCAAGAGCGGGCTGACGGAAGCCTGCATCAGCCTTCTAACAGGCTTTGAGGTAAGAATTTTGATATATGTAGAATAGTACCGCATAGACAGTAGCCCCTGATGCTCGGTTCGGTATTCGTAAAGAAAATCCGGACTGAGGATCTAAAAAGATATACGCACGAGTCATGAAATATGTCAATATGGGGTTGCAGGCTGTGCTGCTGACCTCTGCCGCACTGACTGCGGAGGTCAATACTTTGAAGCAAAGCCTCGAGCGGTCCGAGAACGAGCTCGGCCATGCCAAGAAGCAGCTCGAGGACAAGGAAGGTGAATAATACCGTATTAAGATTGTACCTTACAGCAAAGGATTTGGTTGCAAGAAAATTGACAAGGATAACATGGGTATTGCAGGTGCCACGACCGAGGTGGCGACCCTGAAGGAGGCGGTGTCCGCGGCCCAACGTAATGCGGCCACGGAGCGCACCGAGCGAGAGAAGCAGGAGGCGCGGGTGGCGGAGGTACAGCAAGAGCTCCAGGATCTCGTGGAAAAACATGAGAGCCTGGAGCGTGACTCGAAGACTCGAGAGTCTGAGCTTGCATCGGCTCTTGAGAGTGCCAAAGCCGCTAAGGCCGAAGCCTACAAGGCCCTCCAAGAAATCGAGGCGTTGAAGAAAATAGCAGCGGGTAAGGCATTTTTCATGCAAAGTAAGCATGTGAGTGTGAATTACCTATCACTTACCCGAATTCGGAGCTCTCCAGGAGCGTTCGCAGATCTTCCTCGCAGCGTGTCCGATGCTGCCGCTTTCTACCGGGCCGAGGAGGGGAGCTCGACGGAGAAGGTCTTCTGGTCTCAGTATGCTGAGGCCGGACATCCGGTGCCCCTTAGCGACCAGCTGAAGCAGCTGGTCGAGCTCCACAAGGTGGCCGAACAGGCCATGAGGGGCCTCATAGTTCGGCTGTGGCCTAAGGAGGCCGTGCCTGGGAGCTACTTCGGCCTGGTGCGGCGGCTGGTGGATGCGTGTCCATGGGTTGAAGTCATCAAGCACTCCGCCTGTATTGAAGGTGCCCGTCGGGCCCTTGCCCGCGCAAAGGTGCACTGGGGCAAGATGGATGCTGAGAAGCTTGTGACGGACGCGCCACCGCTGGGCAAGGAGTATCGTACTCCCGAGATGTATTATAAGACTGTTCTGAAGGGTGCCCGCACTATTGCGGGTGAGTGCTCCAAAGATGTAATATTTGAGTAGACTCGCATTTTGTTATCCTGTGCGCTGAAAACTTTGTTCATATGCGCTAAGCAACGCTTGTTAATTTAAAATATTACCTTCTGTGTGGCCGTTTATCAAATCTGAGAGATGGCAAGTCGTCGGCTTCGGCCCCCATGCCACGAGTGCTGGGGTGTTCGGGATAAATTTGAGCGCTCTTGTTCCCATTTTTGGGTCCATCTAGGGAGGCGCTCAACACAACGAACAAGGCAACCGGACTTATAATGCTTGAACACTCTCACTTAGCCATAGAATTCTATAATTTTAAATTTCGGCGAAGCCCCTAGTGTTCGGAAGGCCGAATTTGGGGCGCTATCCACGCCTGGGCCGGACAAAGCCGGTTCCTCGCTCTAAGCGGCATAAGTCTTTAGGGACTCGAAAAAACCTCTCGAACAGCGACCGGCTCTCGCCTCATCATGATGGTCAGTTTTAGCTTTCTCCACTGAGGCGCTCGCCCAGCTCAACTGGGGCGCAATCGCAGTGGTTCTCCCAGTGCTACCTTAGCCGATACAACGGAACATAAGGTACCAAAACATGGGAGCCGGGCAAACCCAACTATTGACCCAAGACATGATTCGGAGCCGATGCATATAATGCTATAAGTTCGGGGTGCCGCACTTGTGAAAGTGTTCGGACTTATCGCACCATGATGCGGGAAACATAAGCCCCTGGTGTATTTAGCCGTACCAAAGTGTACGGATGCAACATGTCATAAATGAACATATGTATAAGAAAGGAATGCAATTGTAAGCAAAAAGGTGCATTGTTTATTCAAGAAATACTGATGTGAATGCAGAACGATACAAATGGTGCGATAAGCAAGGGATGGGACTATTAAACATGTCCCCCTCCAGGGGTAGGCTGCGGAATGGTGTATAAAACAGATTTAATGCTCATAATGGAGACCACCTGGATATTCGTCGTAGCCTTTCTCCTTCCCTGGCTGTTGCATCGTGAGTTCGGCAGGTCTACTGCCGGACAGGGCCTCTGATGAACGGGGTCCTGTGGGTAAAGAAAAAAGAACAACACACTTGAGAGCCCCTGGTGTGGTTAAGCCGCATTCTGGGCCTATCGTGGTTGTGCCCCTCCCCCTATGCCCATGGTATCTTCAGAGCGTAATGATGTACGCGAAGGACCCGTCTTGAAATTTTGTAGGGGCTGGGGTTGGGGCCGCATTGCTACGCGTGCTCGGAACATGCCAGGTGGTCTTCTTGTAGGTTACTCCGGGCGCGTTTAGCCGTGTCCGATCGCTTGACGGCCGGACTCGAGAATTGCCTTAAGAGGTTGCACTGTACTTCTGCCACGAGAGCCGCTGTATGTTCCTCTATTCGGAGAGAGAGTTCCGTGTTTCCGTTGACCATGATGACTCCTCGAGGGCCTGGCATCTTGAGCTTAAGGTATGCATAGTGCGGTACCGCGTTGAATTTTGCAAACGCGGTGCGTCCGAGCAGAGCATGATAGCCGCTGTGGAACGGAACTATGTCGAAGATTAACTCTTCGTTTTGGAAGTTATCCGGGGATCCGAATACCACTTCCAGTGTAACTGAGCCTGTACAATTGGCCTCTACACCTGGTATGACGCCTTTAAAGGTCGTCTTTGTAGGTTTAATCCTTGAGGGGTCTATTCCCATTTTGCACACTGTATCCTGATAAAGCAGGTTCATGCTGCTGCAACCGTCCATCAGGACTCTGGTGAGGTTAAATCCATCAACGATTGGGTCTAAAACCAATGCGGCAAATTCGCCGTGGCGGATGCTGGTGGGGTGGTCCCTTCGGTCAAAAGTGATTGGGTAGGAGGACCATGGATTGAACTTCAGGGCAACTGGCTCCATCGCGTATACATCCCTGAGTGCACGCTTCCGCTCCCTTTTGGGTATGTGGGTTGCGTATATCATGTTCACCATCCGCACTTGTGGGGGGAAACCCTTCTGTCCTCTATTGTTCGGCGGTCGGGTCTCTTCCTCGTCATCGCTATGCAGCCCCTTGTCATTGTTTTCGGCAATTAACTTGCCTGCCTGCTTGAATACCCAACAGTCCATGTTGGTGTGGTTAGCTGGCTTTTCGGTGGTGCCGTGTATCTGGCACGAGCGGTCGAGTATTCGGTCCAAATTGGATGGACCCGGAGTAGTTCTTTTGAATGGCTTTTTCCGTTGACCGGGTTTAGAGCCTCTGAATCCGGCATTGACTGCTGTATCCTCACTATTGTCGCCGTTAATGCAGCGTTTGTTTTTGTTGCGACGCGGCCTGCCATTGCAGTTCTTGATATCCGGACTGCCAGAATTTTTACTGAGGTTGTTGCTGCGTGCTAGCCAGCTGTCCTCGCCCGTGCAGAAGCGGGTCATGAGTGATGTGAGGGCTGCCATGGATTTCGAATTTTCCTGTACCAGGTGCCGGGCAAGCCACTCGTCGCGGATGTTATGTTTGAAAGCCGCGAGGGCCTCCACATCCGGGCAATCGACGATTTGATTTTTCTTGGTTAAGAACCATGTCCAGAATTGTCTGGCCGATTCGTCTGGCTGCTGAATTATATGGCTTAGGTCGTCAGCGTCTGGTGGTCGCACGTACGTGCCTTGGAAGTTATCGAGGAATGCGGCTTCCAGGTCTTCCCAACTCCCAATTGTCTCTACTGGCAAGTTGTTAAGCCAATGCCGGGCTTGTCCTTTAAGCTTGAGTGGGAGATATTCGATGGCGTGGAGATCATCACCGCGGGCCATGTGGATATGAAGGAGATAGTCCTTGATCCAAACCGCGGGGTCTGTTGTGCCATCATAATATTCAATGTTCACAGGTTTAAACCCTTCGGGGATTTGATGATCCATTACTTCATCTGTGAAGCATAGTGGGTGTGCGGCTCCTCTGTATTGGGCGATATCACGACGGAGTTCAAAAGAGCTTTGTATATTTTGTTCGGCCCGGCCGGACATACTGTGTCCGGCGCGACGGTTGTCGTTGCGTATCATGGGGCGCCCACGCGATCCATAGATACATCTTGATTGTCTTGCCTTATCCTCCAATATATCTCGCAAGTTCGGAGCATTCCCCTGTGGCCTTGTGCTTTTCGAGCGATGCCGGGGTACAGTTCTGGTGGAGGGCCTAGAGGCCTCTCTGTTGCAGCCACGGGGTGGTCGGTCAGCCGTATTGTCTACTGGTGATGCAGGTTCATATGCCTCCTCCTCTAATCGGGTGAGCAGCTTGCGTTTAGGGTAGCTTTTGGAGGGGCGGTCGAGCTCATGCTCTTCGGCCGCAAGGACTTCAGTCCATCTGTCGGCTAGCAGATCTAGATCAGCTCTAAGCTGCTGCTGCTTTTTCTTGAGGCTGTTTGCCATGGCCATAAGCCTGCGTTTAAAACGCTCTTGTTCGACGGGATCCTCAGGCACGACGAATTCATCGTCGTCGAGGCTTGCCTCGTCTCCGGACAGAGGCATGTAATCCTCTACTTCTTCGTCTCCTGCCTTCTCATGAGGGCTGGCGTCTCCATCCTCCTGCGCTGAACCTTGCTGGAGGGGGTTGTCTTCGGCACTGTCTGGGGTGTTATTATCTCCGGTGCCGGAATCTCCATTCTTGGTGTAGCGGAATTTAGAGCGGCGCCGCTGACACCGGCGCTTGGGCTGTTTCTTGGAGGGGTCATCCTCCGCTATTCCTTCGCCATTCCCATCCTTTGGGATATCCACCATGTATATGTCATATGATGAGGTGGCTTTCCAGTGCCCAGTAGGCGCTGGTTCTTGGTCGTCTCTGGCATCATCGTCCATACTGTCGATGTCTTCGGAGTCGAAGTCTAGCATGTCGGTTAGATCGTCGACAGTTGCTACTAAGTGGGTGGTGGGTGGGCTTTGAATTTCTTCATCATCCGCATCCCAACCGTCCTGACCGTAGTCCGGCCAGGGCTCTCCTGATAACGAGAGATACTTTAGCGAACTCAAGATGTCGCTGAAAGATGAGTGTTGAAAGATGTCCGCAGTGGTGAACTCCATGACCGGCGCCCAATCGGATTCGATTGGAGGGGACGCGGGAGGTTCGGAGTTCGGCGAGGAGTCCAGCACCTCGGAGTCACGAGCTTCATGAGGGACAAGGTTAGTGTTCGACTCTATCACCGTAGAGGTTGCAGCCCCCGAGGCGGTGTCTAGCCACCCGTCCTCGATCTGCGCAGCCGGCTCCGAATTGAAGATCGGAGCGGGCTCGTGTGCGGCCTCCAGGTTACTGTCCGGCTGCAGAGCTAAGTCATGCCCGTCGTGACAGTGCGGCGCGCTCGGCTGTGGCTCGAATCCATCGAAGATCAAGTCCCCGCGGATGTCAGCCGTGAAGTTCAAACTTCCAAATCTGACCTGACGGCCAGGGGCGTAGCTTTCGATCTGCTCCAGATGGCCAAGCGAATTGGCCCGTAGTGCAAAGCCGCCGAATACGAAGATCTGTCTGGGGAGGAAGGTCTCACCCTGGACTGCATCATTGTTGATGATCGAAGAAGCCATCGAGCCTATCGGTGACGACACAGAGGAACTCTCAATGAAAGCACCAATGTCGGTGTCAAAACCGGCGGATCTTGGGTAGGGGATCCCGAACTGTGCGTCTAGGCGGATGGTAACATGAGACAAGGGACACGATGTTTTACCCAGGTTCGGGCCCTATTGATGATGTGGGTATTACAAGAGTAGATCTACCACGAGATCAAGGAGGCTAAACCCTAGAAGCTAGCCTATGGTATGATTGTTGTTCGTCCTACGGACTAAAGCCATCCGGTTTATATAGACACTAGAGAGTGCTAGGGTTACACAGAGTCGGTTACAATGGTAGGAGATCTACATGTCCGTATCGCCAAGCTTGCCTTCCACGCAAAGGAAAGTCCCATCCGGACACGGGACGAAGTCTTCAATCTTGTATCTTCATAGTCTTGGAGTCTGGCCGATGATGATAGTTCGGCTATCCGGACACCCCCTAGTCCAGGACTCCCTCAAGGGCCGATCGGGTGTCTTCTTCCTCCTCCCTCGCCTGTTCGCTCGTGAACAAAGGAGGGGAGTAGGGAGGGGGGCAGCGATGGGCGGCTGGCTCCGGCCATCCCCGGCCAGGGCGAGGCCAACGATCGGCGCGGCCCGATGTGGCGCTCCCATCCCCGACCAGATGGGGCGCTGGGGAGGCACGAAATGACGGCGAGGTGAGATGGCCCGAGGAGACAGAGGATCGGCACTGGTGGTGGTCTTTGGCAAAATTGGCACTTTGGCGAGGGGCAAACGGGGTGGGGTGGCTTGCGGAGATGAGGGAAAGAGGGTGGATGTGGTCAGAGAGGTAGGGGACGTCTCAGCTGCTCGATTGCAACGGACTCCGATGAGCAACCGCGGACGAACGGTGAACTCCGGCGAGATTAGGCCACTCCAGAGGATGGAGGAAGAAGGGGAGGGACTGGTGAGCTGCAGAAGAGCCTTGTGCATGCTTAAATAGCCGCAGGAGGGCTTCGGGATAGCTCGAGGGAGCTCTAGCTTGAATACAATGGAGGAGCGAAGAAGTTTGCATCACGGGCACGACGACAGCGACCACACCGCAGTGATTCAGGCCGAGGTAGCAACATAGGGCGATGCAGGGGCTCACGGGCTACCTCCAGAACAAGGTGAGATGTTGAGTGATACATCTCCAACGTATCTATAATTTTTGATTGTTCCATGCTATTATATTATCTGTTTTGGATGTTTATGGGATTTACTCTACACTTTTATATCATTTTTTGGACTAACCTACTAACCAGAGGCCCAGCTCAAATTTCTGGTTTTTTTCTATTTTAGTGTTTCAAAGAAAAGGAATATCAAATGGAGTCCAAACAGGATGAATCCTTCGGGAGCGATCTTTTCGGAACAATTGCAAACCAGGACACTTATAGTGGACGTCAAGCAACAAACGAGGCAGCCACGAGGGTGCCCAGTGCGCCCCCACCCTCGCCATACTTCCTTCGCCTATATATACTCCCGTACCCTGAAAACATCCAGGAGCACCACGAAAACCTAAATCCAATGCCGCAACCTTCTGTATCCGCGAGATCCCATCTTGGAGCCTTCGCCGGCGCTCCGCCGGAGGGGGAATCAACCACGGAGGGCCTCTACATCATCTCCAAGACCTATCTAATGAGTTGTGAGTAGTTTACCACAGACCTTCGGGTCCATAGTTATTAGCTAGATGGCTTCTTCTCTCTCTTTGAATCTCAATACCAAGTTCTCTTCGATCTTCTTGGAGATCTATTCGATGTAACTCTTTTTGCGGTGTGTTTGTCGAGATCCGATGAATTGTGGGTTTATGATCAAGTTTATCTATGAGAAATAATTGTGGGTTTATGATCAAGTATCAAGTTGTAATGTTGAGTTGTAAGTAAATAAAAGTGTGAGGAAAGGATGATGGATACTATGATTCCCCCACAAGTCGGGATCAGACTTCAGACTTCACAAAAAAAGAAAAGAAGAGAAAGGCCAAATAAAAAAAGAGAAAAGCCAAATAAAAATAAGAGAAAAAGAGAGAAGGGACAATGCTACTATCCTTTTACCACACTTGTGCTTCAAAGTAGCACCATGATCTTCATGATAGAGAGTCCCTATGTTGTCACTTTCATATACTAGTGGGAAATTTTTTCATTATAGAACTTGGCATGTATATTCCAATGATGGGCTTCCTCAAAATTCCCTAGGTCTTCGTGAGCAATCAAGTTGGATGCACACCCACTTAGTTTCTTTTCTTGAGCTTTCATAGATTTATAGCTCCAGTGCATCCGTTGCATGGCAATCCCTACTCACTCACATTGATATCTATTAATGGGCATCTCCATAGCCCGTTGATACGCCTAGTTGATGTGAGACTATCTTCTCCCTTTTTGTCTTCTCCACAACCACCCTTCTATTCCACATATAGTGCTATGTTCATGGCTCACGCTCATGTATTGCGTGAAAGTTGAAAAAGTTTGAGAATACTAAAGTATGAAACAATTGCTTGGCTTGTCATTGGGGTTGTGCATGATTAAATACTTTGTGTGATGAAGATAGAGTATAGCCAGACTATATGATTTTGTAGGGATAACTTTCTTTAGCCATGCTATTTTGAGAAGACGTGATTGCTTTGTTAGTATGCTTGAAGTATTATTGTTTTTATGTCAATATGAACTTTTATTTTGAATCATTTGGATCTGAACATTCATGCCACAAAGAAGAAAATTACATTGAGAATTATGCTAGGTAGCATTCCACATCAAAAATTCTATTTTTATCATTTACCTACTCGAGGACGAGAAGGAATTAAGCTTGGGGATGCTTGATACATCTCCAACGTATCTATAATTTTAGATTGTTCCATGCTATTATATTACCTGTTTTGGATGTTTATGGGCTTTACTCTACACTTTTATATCATTTTGGGACTAACCTACTAACCGGAGGCCCAGCCCGAATTGTTGTTTTTTGCCTATTTAAGTGTTTCGAAGAAAAGGAATATCAAACGGAGTCCAAACGTGATGAAACCTTAGGGAGCGATCTTTTCGGAACAAATGCAAACCAGGAGACTTGGAGTGGACGTCAAGCAACAAACGAGGCGGACACGAGGGTGCCCGGTGCGCCCCCCACCCTTGTGGGCCCCTCGTTGCTCCACCAACGTACTTCCTTCGCCTATATATACTCCCGTACCCTGAAAACATCCAGGAGCACCACAAAGGGGGAATCGACCACGGAGGGCCTCTACATCATCTCCAAGGCCTCTCTAATGACTTGTGAGTAGTTTACCACAGACCTTCGGGTCCATAGTTATTATCTAGATGGCTTATTCTCTCTTTTTGAATCTCAATACCAAGTTCTCCTCGATCTTCTTGGAGATCTATCGATGTAACTCTTTTTGTGGTGTGTTTGTCGAGATCCGATGAATTGTGGGTTTATGATCAAGTTTATCTATGAGAAATAATTGAATCTCCTCTGAATTCTTTTATGTATGATTTATTATCTTTGCAAGTCTCTTCGAATTATAAGTTTGGTTTGGCCTACTAGATTGATCTTTCTTGCAATGGGAGAAGTGCTTAGCTTTGGGTTCAACCTTGCGGTGTCCTTTCCAAGTGACAGCAGGGGCAGCAAGGCAAGTATTGTATTGTTTCCATCGAGGATAAAAAGATGGGGTTTATATCATATTGCATGAGTTTATCCCTCTACATCATGTCATCTTTCTTGATGCGTTACTCTGTTCTTATGAACTTAATACTCTAGATGTAGCCATGAGTCGGTCGATGTGTGGAGTAATAGTAGTAGATGCAGGCTACTATTGAGGAGCCTCCTACTGGATTGATACCTTGGTTCTCAAAAACTGAGGGAAATACTTACACTACTTTGCTGCATCACCCTTTCCTCTTCAAGGGAAAAACCAACGCATGCTCAAGAGGTAGCATCGAGACACGAAGGAAGGCAATGGGAACGGGGGCAAGAACATGCCAGAGCACGAGTTTACCATGACGCAAGCATGATCACCACGCTCACTGGTACAAACTGTGAGTTTTTGCCATGCCGACCATTTCCAGTGCATTGACCTTAGTGCCATTAGTCTAAACGAAGCAACAAGTCGGTTTACTGGGAAAGAAGAGAAAAGCAGGAGGAGCAAAAATAGATCAACATCAACTTGTTTGTGCTGTCCAGAGAGGACACAAGCTTGGCAACGAAGGAAGTGATTTGTCTGGTGGTGATCACACACTAAGGTGATGCTGATCATCAAAAATCAGCTTAGGAGGAGGAGTTTAGATGGGGGTTGCTGTAGAAACTGCCAAAATGGCCAGATTTGGGGATGATGAAGTTGCACTCACATAAGTGCATGAAATGAGCTGAAATGGTCATGGCCCAATGATTTGAAGATATGAAGATGCCCAAGAAGTTTCATGCCATTTGGACATGCCAAAATAGCACTTGCTTCACGAAGCAACTCCCTGGACAGAATTTTGGAAAAATTGCACAGTGCAAATGGCTAGATGAAATGGGCCAAAGTCTTGTGGAGATGGGTTATATGGGTAGGAGAAGGCTCGGGAAAATTTTCAGCCATAATGGAGCAAGATAAAATATACTTGCTTCACTAACTAAAAATTTGGACAGAAACCAAGAATTGATCGTGGGCTCAAATATATCAACGGAATGAGATGAAACTTGGAGGAGGGTTACGATATGAGCACATGAACGAGTGTGCAAAATTTAAACTTATTTGGATAACCCTAGCTAGTACTTTCTTCACAAAGGCTTCCCTTAGGCAGGAACTTTGAAAAATCACCAAGGAAGATTCACTCGGCAAATAAGGTTGAAATTTGGCACAGGGCAATGATATGGATAGGACAAGATGTCCAAAAATTTTGGAGGCAATCAAGAAAAGATGAATAGCACTTGCTTTGCAATGTGCCATTTAGGGCAGAATAAGAATATAATTATTGGAGGATTATTTTTGAACATGGCAATGAAATATTTTGCCATATTTGATGAAGATATGATCCAAACAATTTATGGGAATTATTTGGGAATTTTTGGAGTGACAGAAATATAAGTTGCTTCACAACCTAGGGAAAATAGGATTATTCCTTTAATAGAAAAGAAATATTCCCAATAAAAGAATATTGGGATTTGGGCTAGGGTGAAAATGACATGATCAAGGTATGGTTTTGGGGATGACAAGCCACTATAAAACCTAGGAAGACATGATTCTTCCCAACTTTCAGAACCACATAGCTCCGGAAAAGCAAATCAAATCAAGAAATCCAAGAAAATCATCGGAAAAAGAGAAGGGAAAATCCAGGGTGTAACAAAGCTGATCATAAATCTAAAATTCATCGGATCTCGGCAAAGACACCGCAAAAAGTATTACATCGAATGTATCTCCAAGAACAACGAGGAGAACATGGTATTGAGACTCAAAGAGAAAGAAGAAGCCATCTAGCTACTAGTTATGGACTCATAGGTCTGAGGTAAACTACTCACGCTTCATCGAAAGGGCTATGATGTTGATATAGAAGCCCTCCATGATCGAATCCCCCTCTGGCAAGACATCGGAAAAGGCCCCTAGATGGGATCCCACGGGTACAGAAGGTTGCAGCGGCGGAAAAGTGTTTCCATGGATGCCTCTGTTGCTTTGGGGATATATGGGAATATATAGGCAAAAAAATTAGGTTAGGAGGTGCACGAGGGTCCCACAAGGGTAGTGTAACATCCCAAATTTTCAATTTGGAATGTTATACTTAGATCATCATTGCATAGCATATTTTGTTGCATTGTTGGCTCGATCCTAGAAATTCTACGCAACTCAAGGAGCCACGGAGAGAGTTGGGGATTTCGTTATTTTCATATTTGAGTTTTCTCAAATTTTGAAAATAGGACCATTTGATTTTATTTATTTTATCTTCAATTATTTCTACTACCAAAATTTCAGAGAGGGAATAAAATGACTTTCCCAAAATAAAGAAAAAATGAAGATTTAATAAAAAATCAAATAAGATTTATTTTGGAGTTTTTCGCCTTTTTATTTCAATTTAGGAAAATGTGTGTTTTTCGAAATTGCATTTAGGCCCCAAATAAATGTTCATCTTGTCCGTCTTGATTTTAGAAGCCGGGGAAAATTTATTTCGGGATTTTTGGAGTCCGTTTAGTGTTTCTTTCGTTTGATTTTCTACGCGTAATTATTTAAAAAAACGTGAACCGACCTTGGGCCGTGCCCGAGCGGGACTCCGCCCGGGGGCGCCTTTAAATAGCCGCCGCCCCGAGCCCTAGGCCCGCCAGCCGCCGCCGCCCGAGCCCACCCGCACCCCGCCACCGGCCCACACCCCGCCCCAATCCCTAACCCTAGATCCGCGCCGCCGCCACCAGATCCGTCGCCGCCGCCAGATCTGCCGCCGCCGCCGCCGGACCCCGCCGCCACCGCCGCTGACCCCACCGCCGAGGTTCGCCGCCGCCTATTTTTGTGTGCCGCCGTTTTTTTAAAAACCGAACGGGTTTCTTTGTTTTTTTCGGTTTATTTTATTAGATCGGTTTTTTTTCGGTTCGGTTAAATAGTGAGCGTTCGCTCGTTCGTTCGCTTTAACGAACATGTTCGTCAGATTAGGTTAGTTAACGAATGTTCGTTTGTTAACCTGTTTGTCGTTTTTCTTTTTCTCGGATTTAATCCGCGATTTTTCTGATCGCGATTCCTGATCCGATTTTCGTTTTAGTATAACTTTTTTCTCGTTTATCGGAATTAGGCGATTCAATCGCCTGGAGTTTTGTATCGAAACCCTCTTTCCGAATAATCAACTTAAACAAGTTTTTGCTTCTGTAAAAATTGAGTTAGATCCAGATTAGTAAAATGAAGCTGTTTTCTTTCGCCGTTTGATTTCCGTTGCTTTGTTTGATTTGATTCTTTTTGCAAACCGGAGTTCTTAAGTTGAAATTTCTGGTTAGATCTTTTATTCGAGTTTTACCTTTGCATTAGATGAGTACTTAATGTATGCTTGTTTGTTTGTCTGCGATAGAATACCCGGAGTGCGCCGCCTGTTACTTCTAGTCTCTAGGTTTCGCGGATCATCAGCAAGGCAAGTAACACTTTGATCATACTTTTTCTCATACCAAATTTTTATGCATTAGATCAATCCCCAAACATTGCATGATTAGGATCTAATTAGATTGTGGGTTATGGGAAGTAGTTGAGGTAGTACCTATTACCTGTTTTATTTTCAAACCCCTGGGAGTTACTTCTACATTTGCTTATTATGCAATGCTATGCTAGTAGACGTGGATTGGGTGAGTGTATCCATGACAGATGTGAGTTTGTTAATTAATGGTTTATTTAAGGTGGCAACTTAAATGCACATCTGGGTGGATTGAGGCACCTGGTTTCCAGGACTTGCCTACTTTTCTTTGGACCGCAACCCAGGCTCAAAGGGATCATGAGATTATTCAAACTAGAAACTTCCGTGTGCAGCCACATGCTATTATGGGCTCTAGCATAGTTAACTAAGTCGTGCGAACTCTTACAGGGTGGACTAGCAGATGGAGGGGATGTAGGTTGGTACGGTCTACCCTTTATGTAAGGTGCGAGCGCTTCTGAAAGACTATGTCTCGATCATCCGTTTCTCAAACACCATGTAGTGCGAGAAACCAAACGGAGGCGATCGAGTCATGTAGGGAAAAGTGTGCAAACCTCTGCAGAGTGTAACAAACTAATCATGGTTAGTCGTGTCCCCGGTTATGGACATCTTGAGTATCTAGTACTTGGATATCATATGAATCTCATCAATTTTACTTCTAATTAATATTGTTGGGATATTAATGAGTACTTTTAATTGGGATTGAGAATGCTGTCAACCATTCTCAATGTTTAACAACCACCATGATAGTTAAATGAATTTATTCCTTTGCAGTAGGGAAAAATTGGCTTTACGCAAAACTGTAACCATAGAGCTTTTCCACCAGCCAAATATGCATGTAGTATAGCTTATTCCATCATGTTTCCTCTATGTGTTACATTGCCAGCATATTCCATGTGCTAACCCATTTTCGGGCTGCAACGTTTCATGTTGCAAACTTTTCAGACGACGAGTAAGGTGCTTAGGTCGTGTTTCTATACTCAGTGATGCCGTTGGAGTTGATGGACTCGCTTATTCTTCCAAGCCTTCCGCTGTTATCGTATTTAGATGGCCTTAAGCCATACTTATTTCAATAAGTTCTCCCTTGAGACATTCGATGTAATAAGTGTGTGATTGCTACTCTGTTATAAATCCTCCGAGTACTGTGTGGTGTCAGCATTACTGATCCAGGGATGACACTGAGCACAGAGATCAGACTGTTTGAGGTCTAGTCGCTACAAAGGTGGTATCAGAGCAGACGCTGACTGTAGGACACGGCCACTAAGCTAAAGCCCTAGATCACTACTCTTTCTTCTGATTTCTTACTCCTCATCTTTTCTATGCTTTAGGATGGCGGATGCAAGGATCAAGTTCACACAAGTGGAAAACTCACCTTTTGGATATCACTTGAAGGAAGTCACTAGATACCTGAACATAGGAGTACCAAGCTTCACCGGGACCTTCAAACGCCAGTTTACCCGAAGAGGAGCGTTGGATGATTCAAGTCTACATTCCAGGAAGGACATTTGCACCAGTCACGGAGCCCATAGAGTTTTCTTTTGATACACCAACATTGGGCCTAGGAAAGAGCATGGCAGCTCACATCACGATGGGACGAATTGGAGAAGTTTACCACAACGACCTCAAGAATACTATCTATCAGATTTGTGGGCGCCGAGATAAGCATTGGGAGATGATCAACACCAGGAAGGGCCGCTCAATTGCAGCTTATATCCAGGAATTAAACCAACACATCGGACGCCAGGAGAATCAGATGTGTGCAGATATGGAAGATCTGCAGAAGGCTATGACTAAGATCAAGGAGCTAGAAGAGGAACTCAAGGCTACACGTAAAGACTATATGGAAGAAATCGTCGCTGTAGTAAGACAGAACGGCGACCTTAAGGAGAAGATTGGAGTATTCATGGGAGGTTCAGCACCCAAAGGAGAAGATGACGAACCCACTTGTCCGGATAATTATATCATCATCGACGACACTGACTCGGATCCCGACGATAGTGATGATGATTATGTTGATGAAGCTGGAGTAGATATCAGGAATCTTCATCAGAGCAGTTTTTCTAGTTGACCACCATAACAGTAGTAGAATTTTCCCCCATTAAAAATTAGTTTTAGTCCAAGCACTTTTGTAACGATAGTGTGACGCCCCCGATTCAATCGTACACTAATCATGCACGCAAACGTGTACGATCAAGATCAGGGACTCATGGGAAGATATCACAACACAACTCTAAAACACAAATAAGTTATACAAGCATCATAATACAAGCCAGGGGCCTCGAGGGCTCAAATACAAGTGCTCGATCATAGACGAGTCAGCGGAAGCAACAATATCTGAGTACAGAACATAAGTTTAAAACAAGTTTGCCTTAAGAAGGCTAGCACAAACTGGGATACAATTCGAAAGAGGCGCAGGCCTCCTGCCTGGGATCCTCCTAACTACTCCTGGTCATCGTCAGCGGGCTGCATGTAGTAGTAGGCACCTCCAGTGTAGTAGTCGTCGTCGACGCTGGCTCCTGGCTCCTGGACTCCAGCATCTGGTTGCGACAACCAGAAAGAAAGGAAAGGGGAAAAGGGGGGAGAAAGCAACCGTGAGTACTCATCCAAAGTACTCGCAAGCAAGGAGCTACACTACATATGCATGGGTATATGTGTAAAGAGGCCATATCGGTGGACTGAACTGCAGAATGCCAGAATAAAAGGGGGATAGCTAATCCTGCCGAAGACTACGCTTCTGGCAGCCTCCGTCTTGCAGCATGTAGGAGAGAGTAGATTGAAGTCCTCCAATAGCATCTCCAAGTAGCATCTCCAAGTAGCATCTCCAAGTAGCATCGCATAGCATAATCCTACCCGGCGATCCTCCCCTCGTATCCCTGAGGGAGAGCGACCACCGGTTGTATCTGGCACTTGGAAGGGTGTGTTTTATTAAGTATCCGGTTCTAGTTGTCATAAGGTCAAGGTACAACTCCAAGTCGTCCTGTTACCGAAGATCACGGCTATTCGAATAGATTAACTTCCCTGCAGGGGTGCACCACATAACCCAACACGCTTGATCCCATTTGGCCGGACACACTTTCCTGGGTCATGCCCGGCCTCGGAAGATCAACACGTCGCAGCCCCACCTAGGCACAACAGAGAGGCCAGCACGCCGGTCTAAACCTAAGCGCGCAGGGGTCTGGGCCCATCGCCCTGAGCACACCTGCACGTTGCGAGGGCGGCCGGAAGCAGACCTAGCCTAGTAGGCGTTCCAGTCCAATCCGGCGCGCGCCGCTCCGTCGCTGACGTCTGAAGTGCTTCGGCTGATACCACGACGTCGGGATACCCATAACTACTCCCGCGTAGATGGTTAGTGCGTATAGGCTCGTAGCCGACTCAGATCAAATACCAGGATCTCGTTAAGCGTGTTAAGTATCCGCGAACGCCGAACAGGGCCAGGCCCACCTCTCTCCTAGGTGGGCTCAACCTGCCCTGTCGCTCCGCCACAAAGTAACAGTCGGGGGCCGTCGGGAACCCAGGCCCACCTCTACCGGGATGGAGCCACCTGTCCTTTCAGCCCCCTCGTCAAAATCACTTGCGGGTACTCAATGAGCTGACCCGACTTTAGTCACCATCTGTATAGTATGTATGTATGTATAGTATATACCCGTGATCACCTCCCAAGTGATCACGGCCCGATAGTATAGCAAGGCAGACTAACAAGAATGTAGGGCCAATGATGGTAAACTAGCATCCTATACTAAGCATTTAGGATTGCAGGTAAGGTATCAACAGATGTAGCGACAATGTCAGGCTATGCATCAGAATAGGATTAACGAAAGCAGTAACATGCTACACTACTCTAATGCAAGTAGTATAGAGGAGAATAGGCGATATCTAGTGATCAAAGGGGGGGCTTGCCTGGTTGCTCTGTCAAGAGAGAGGGGTCGTCGGTGACGTAGTCGACCACAGGGGCATCAGCATCATCACGGGGTCTACCGGAGAGAAGAGGGGGGAGAAACAGTAAATACATAGCAAGCAAGTGCATAACGGGAAAACAAGCAGAGCTAGACGTGTTCTAACGCGGTACGAGGTGATACCGGTGAAGGGGGGAAACATCCGGGAAAGTATCCCCGGTGTTCCGTGTTTCCGGACAGATGAACCGAAGGTGAAATGTTGCAGGTTCACTATGCTAGGGACGCGTGGCGGACGAACGGGTTGCGTATCCGGATTCGTCTCGTCGTTCTGAGCAACTTTCATGTACAAAGTTTTTTCATCTGATAAACGGTTTAACTTATATTATTTATCAAAGTTTTAATCATTTTCTATAATTATTATTAATGCGAAAAATAAATAGGAAAGTGCTACGGGTACCCAGTTCTGCGTACACAGAAGTGTACAGAAGCTAACAGGTGGGCCAGGGGGTCCCAGTTGACCAGTCAACGTTTGACTAGTCAACAGGGGGTGGGGTCCTCCTGTCATAGTCTCATTAGGCTAGTCTAACAGTTTAGTTTAACTAAATGAGGTGATTAAGCTAATTAATTATAATTAAACTTAATTAAACCAATTTAATTAAGTTAATTATTTTTATTATAATTCTTTTTTTTATTATTATTTATAAAAAAACAGGGGAGAGGGCCCCTGCTGCCAGTGGCACCAAAAGCCACAGGAGCAGGCTTAACGGGCGAGGGGCAGGGGCAGGGGCGGGGCGCCAGTGTGGACGGGCGCGCCAGGGCACCGGCGGCCAGCGACGGGGAGCACCGGCGGGAGCGGGGGAGTACCCAGGAAGCGGGGCGCCGGCAACCACGACGGCCAGGAGGCACGAGCGCGGTTGGGAGGCTTCAGGGCGCGCGAGGACGCCAGCCGGGGTGCTCCGGCGACGTGCGCAGGAAGGGGCGGCGGCCACCGCATCGGTCGAGGGGGGGGGAAGTGCAGCACGACGGTGGTACGCAGGCGCGTAGGGCGCGGCCAGGGGACGGCTGAGAGCGGGCACCGGAGCACGGTCGGGCAAACAAGCAGGGGAGGGCCGGGGTAGGGCCCGTGCGTGAGGGTGCACGACCGTGGGTGGCCGTGCCGAGGGCGCGCCCGGGTGCTGCAGGCGGCGAGCAGAGGGGGGGAAGACGGGCGGTGCTCACAGCGGTTGCAGGGTCGTGGCAACGGGAGTCGAGGAGGAGTCGGGGAGGTCCGGCGATGCGGCACCGGCGACGGGCGGTGTTCCGGGCAGCAGCGGACGACGGAGGGCGGGCGCAGGGCGTCGGGGGGGGGGGGGCGATGCGGCAGGCGCGGCGAGGGGCGCCGCTGAGAAAGAGGGGACGGGGGTGCGAGGATGCGGGAGGGGGCCTGCGAGGCGGCACAGGGCGACGGCCACGGGGCCAGCCCCGCTCCGATCTGGATCGGGGGGAGGGAGAGATGAGGGAGTGAGAGGAGATCGATCCGATCCAGGGGGATCGGGGGAGGGAGTGGGGCGAGTGGGGGGGTTAGGGTTACGGGGTGGGGATAAGGAGAGAGAGGAGGGGCCGGCTGGGCCGGCCTGTTTGGCCCGGAGGCCATCTGGGCCGGGGCCCAGCGAGGGGGGGGCTATAATTTCTAGTCTTTCTTTTCTTTGGTTTCTATTTTCCTTTTATTTCTTTTCTGTTTTCTTTTAGTTTTTTATTTTATTATAGTTTTGTAAAATACCAAAGTTGTACCTAATTTAGTTTTAATAAATATTCCACTGCCCCAATAGTTTTGGGAAATGAAATAACTTAGTTAATATTTTATTAATTGAAAAAGGCATTTATTTATTTGTTTTTGTTATTGTTTTGTTTATTTTTGAGCATCTAACTATTTTATCAAAATGTGGTTTCTCCACCATAATTACTCATGATTTATTTGACCCATCTTGAACATTTTAGTTTTAACTTTTGAAAACTTTATTTGTTTGACTTGATTTTGAATTTGACTTTGAACGAGATTTGAATCATTGTGAGATTAGCAACAGTAATCGTGGTGACATGGCCCCGTTAGCAGAGGTTTACTGTAGCTTGATTATCCGGGCGTCACAATTCTCCTCCACTACAAGAAATCTCGTCCCGAGATTTAAGAGGGGAGTAAGGGGGGAAGTTCTTGTTACGATATTCTAACGAGTCATCTCGGTCTTGCTTGCTCTTATCGAAATGGTCGATCCATCACGTTGATGTTTTCATTCCTCCGCTTCAGGTCATCATGGTGAAGTCATCCTTTTTTCAGGGAGCTCCATCGTACTTACGAATAGGTAAGGGGCAGCTCTACAATGATAGGATGTTATAAGGGAAATTCATCTGGGGGTATCCCAGGAATAAACATATGAGTATCTCTCGAGTTGAACAAATTACACATATCGAGAGCAAAGTAAGACGGTGCAATAAGAAGTTTCAAGCGGATAGGCAATCGTTCATTGCCTGAAGCAGAGTGCGAAAGGGGTTCTGAGCAACGGGAATAAGTATTGCGTCTGATACCAAATTGATGATCTCATCAGAAGGTGGCTCGTGAATTACACACGAGGCCCGCGTGAGGAAATAACTTTGGGAACAGGGGGTGTACATGAGAGTCAGGTTTCGATCCCGTGGAACTGTGGTTATGGGCCCACCATGTGGGTTAAAAAATAGGAGCGGTGACATCTCGCACGGTCACAATAGCAAGGCATGTCAGAGGGTAGCCTATCAGTTATGTCGGCACAATGTCGGTACCAGGGGCGAGGGACGAAGAGAAACCATTTTCCTGCTCGTTGAACGAGGCGGACCAATAGGCAGAGTTCTCGTCCATCGGTGGTGACCGGAATGCTATCGACAATTTCAACAGGGCCTTACTGACAGAGTTGTACACCGAGGTGTTACATAAGCAGGAGAATAATACTGCTTAGATTATATAGACCTCAAGAAAGGTTAAACCAACCAATGGAAAGGAAAATAAGATTATCAGATTAACAGAACAATGAAAAGGAAAATGTGTTTAAACACATATATTCAGGGGGTATATCCTTCCCAAGGGCAAGAAACGCATGATATTCATGATGGGATATAGCGTAGAAAACCCCTTTAGGAAAGGGAAGAGAAATTTTCATGACATTACCCATTCAACGGTGTTTGGATAATTGGGCAGGAAACATTTAACATTGGGTTTCAATGTTCTTGTTGAAAATTGGAGTACCATAGGCATGCTTCTAGATAGCATTGACATGGTCTTCATGTGAAGATCAGACTCTGGAAACACGAAGGATCCATCAGGAACAACTTGTACAATAAGTCTTACAATTTCCTCATGGGTGAATGGATAACCTTGCTGAAAAGGAATCTATAATGATAGGTCCTCCAGCCGGGGGGGGGGGTGCTAGGCATGACATCATGTTACTGGGTCATCAAAGGATCAATATCATAACTCTTGGAAAGTTGTCCTAACCATCATATTTGACGGAGATTCAGGTATGATTGGTGTCAGGATACCTCAGGCTCAGGATGCCTGAGAAGAAAGGTGCAATACCAATTGACGGGATGACACTGAAAGATTCTCGGGAAATGAACTATGAAGTGACTTCCGTTAACAAGAGTTCATCATTAACCCAAGGAGAGGACAAGGAGGTGTCTGGTGAACTCAACGGCAATTCACCGAGATTCCCAAAAGATGGATTTCCACCATTAAGTGAACAAGGAGATAACATTTGTCAAATCAAATGATATAGGGAAGTATGCTCGAGGAAAACATACACAATTAAACATTGGTTGAAAGGTGCGCCCGAAATATGGGTTGGGTTGCACGACCAATGTCAGAATGGTGATTCAATTAGCGAAGGACTTAGAATGAACTATCGCCCATTCACTTCAAAGCAATAGGGTTGCTAGAAGGAAAGAACCCAAACAACACCGTTCACTTGTTGGAATTAACACGGGGACCAAGAAATAATGGTGATGGTGAGAAGTATTTCTATGTCAAAAATTCTCAAGAGGTGGAACAAATCTCAGAACATTCTTGGTAATACTCCAAGGTAAAGAAGAACAATTGCTGGATAGCAAGGAACTCAAGGTATAACACCAAACACGAACAAGCTTGTGTTCGTGGGAAGGCAATAAAGGTCGATGATAACGCAGATCATCAAGGGCAAGGATGGTATTTCTCATCATGAATTCAATTGATATCCTGGATGAGCTCAGAATGTTGATGATCACGACACCTTTGTCGCGAGAGTTCATGAAGATGTAATCGATCGGCGACGACATCAAGTCAAAGTAATGATGAAGTGAAAGGTTATTGGAACCAAGGGTACGACTCAACTCGAAACCAAGCTTGTTGTTCAAGGCGAAATGGTATGACGATGAGGATCGACGTAAGGTTAGTTCATCGTCGAAAATTGTGCTCCGAGAAGAAGGACCCGGTAGCACAGTTAAAATTTAGTATGATAATGATATAGCCGATCAGGCTAGGAATGATGTGATCGGGTACAAACTCGTATTGATAGAAGCTTACCGAAGAGTTGTTGAACCGTAGTGCGGACTCGGTTCAGTTATTGGTGTCTTTGAGTGTTTAATAACTCAGAGCCCGTGAAAAATTGGATTCAGTGGGAATGTAGCACTTGATGAAGAACTCGTTAGAAGATATGCAGTTCCATGATAATCTCGAGATACCAGGGGGGTAATACTCGACGACAGATCAAACTAGAAGTTGAACTGGGGTATTGCTCTATAGAAGACAAGTGCTTAAACTTGCACAGGACATGATATTTAAAGGAGAACATGGTCAGAACCACGATTGCAAAAAGGCCAGATCTCAGATATAAGATGAACTTATACCAAGGGAATAATTGATTTTAAAAGAAACTTCGATGAGAAGATGTACATCGTGTCCATGGGCATGAACGCAAAGTTCAAGGTCGACTCCCACTTCTCCAATGCACAACCTTCCATTCACCTCTCGTATTTCGAAGATGACATTAGTTGTTGAAAGTTTTACCTGGTGCAATACCAGATAAGTATGACTCGTGAAAACTTTCGGGTTCACACGGTTTAGAGAAAGCATATGTTCAACCCATAGGGGCTTCTTAGAAACATATACCACAAGTTTCAAGAGTAAATAACACAAGCTCGAAAGTAGAGCAAGGTTGAGAAAGTAGATGATACAATTACCAAGGGCATTATGTATCCAAGGGAAGGCTCACAAGGTTATTGAATATGAAGGATGCTGACGGATAAAATCCAACAATGGGCCTGATGGTCCACAAGGGATCTGACGTGAGCATCGGTACTCAACTAGAGGAAGCAAATTATAGAAACAACTGACTAACTCAATTGTCAAATGCAAAGGAATTATGATTTCCAAATCAAGGGATCAGAAGCAATGCTCTGATTAGGGGTGGATAAGTTGAATAGCCTTAGGGTACAATCGAAGACAATTGGATTGGTCGAGAACCAATTCCAGTTAAAAGAATGGCAGCTCAGCCGGAAAAGTAATTTATAAGGATCAATGATGATTGCGTGTATTCGCAAACATATTGAGTCAACGGACTCAAAATGATAATGACAAGGAATGTCAATAAGACTACGAGACTTATGGGATTAACCATAATGCAAGCAAGCAAGAATTTCAAGAGCCAAGGCTCCAGAGGATTTTCGGAAGATCGAATAGTATTTTGAATACTTTTGTGAAACACATGAACAACTGGGGATGAGCGGATACTCGATAAGTGCAATAATTAACCGTAGGGGTATTCAGGTGACAAAGAACAGCAAGGCAGTAAGCTCAAAGGATTATCGAAACAACGACGAGTTTTTCAGGTTATCTTGTAATAACAAGACCAACTGGGGATGAATGTAAGAATAACAACTGCAAGTAGTTATCCATAAGGGTTTGCGGTGGAAGGGGGATTGCAAACGCGATGAATACAAGTTCTCGGGTTAACAGCGGAGAGTATCTTCAGGGTCTTCTGGTGCAGCAGACGATCATCAGTAACAAGGGGCTCTCCGGGTGAAAGTGATAACGAGATCCTATTGTTAGATTTAGTAAACTTCATTTAACCCGAAAAGAAGAGAGATCAGAGTCCCAGAGTAAAGGTCGAGGAGTAAAAGATCCTAATACCACCCAATGGCGACGTGGGCCCATAAGGCACACAGCCATGTTAGTAAAAGTTTTGCAATGTCTAGACTCGACTTCGGCCAAGGAGTTGGAAGGGGGATTCCTACAGGCAGTCGGCTCTGATACCAACTTGTGACGCCCCGATTCAATCGTACACTAATCATGCACGCAAATGTGTACGATCAAGATCAGGGACTCACGGGAAGATATCACAACACAACTCTAAAACATAAATAAGTCATACAAGCATCATAATACAAGCCAAGGGCCTCGAGGGCTCGAATACAAGTGCTCGATCATAGACGAGTCAGTGGAAGCAACAATATCTGAGTACAGACATAAGTTAAACAAGTTGCCATAAGATGGCTAGCACAAACTGGGATACAGATCGAAAGAGGCGCAGGCCTCCTGCCTGGGATCCTCCTAACTACTCCCGGTCGTCATCAGCGGGCAGCACGTAGTAGTAGGCACCTCCAGTGTAGTAGTCGTCGTCGACGCTGGCTCCTGGCTCCTGGACTCCAGCATCTGGTTGCGACAACCAGAAAGAAAGGAAAGGGGAAAAAGGGGGGAGAAAGCAACCGTGAGTACTCATCCAAAGTACTCGCAAGCAAGGAGCTACACTACATATGCATGGGTATATGTGTAAAGAGGCCATATCGGTGGACTGAACTGCAGAATGCCAGAATAAAAGGGGGATAGCTAATCCTGCCGAAGACTACGCTTCTGGTAGCCTCCGTCTTGCAGCATGTAGGAGAGAGTAGATTGAAGTCCTCCAAATAGCATCTCCAAGTAGCATCTCCAAGTAGCATCTCCAAGTAGCATCTCCAAGTAGCATCGCATAGCATAATCCTACCCGGCGATCCTCCCCTCGTATCCCTGAGGGAGAGCGACCACTGGTTGTATCTGGCACTTGGAAGGGTGTGTTTTATTAAGTATCTGGTTCTAGTTGTCATAAGGTCAAGGTACAACTCCAAGTCGTCCTGTTACCGAAGATCACGGCTATTCGAATAGATTAACTTCCCTACAGGGGTGCACCACATAACCCAACACGCTTGATCCCATTTGGCCGGACACACTTTCCTGGGTCATGCCCGACCTCGGAAGATCAACACGTCGCAGCCCCACCTAGGCACAACAGAGAGGCCAGCACGCCGGTCTAAACCTAAGCGCGCAGGGGTCTGGGCCCATCGCCCTGAGCACACCTGCACGTTGCGAGGGCGGCCGGAAGCAGACCTAGCCTAGTAGGCGTTCCAGTCCAATCCGGCGCGCGCCGCTCCGTCGCTGATGTCTGAAGTGCTTCGGCTGATACCACGACGTCGGGATACCCATAACTACTCCCGCGTAGATGGTTAGTGCGTATAGGCTCGTAGCCGACTCAGATCAAATACCAGGATCTCGTTAAGCGTGTTAAGTATCCGCGAACGCCGAACAGGGCCAGGCCCACCTCTCTCCTAGGTGGCTCAACCTGCCCTGTCGCTCCGCCACAAAGTAACAGTCGGGGGCCGTCGGGAACCCAGGCCCACCTCTACCGGGATGGAGCCACCTGTCCTTTCAGCCCCCTCGTCAAAATCACTTGCGGGTACTCAATGAGCTGACCCGACTTTAGTCACCATCTGTATAGTATGTATGTATGTATAGTATATACCCGTGATCACCTCCCAAGTGATCACGGCCCGATAGTATAGCAAGGCAGACTAACAAGAATGTAGGGCCAATGATGGTAAACTAGCATCCTATACTAAGCATTTAGGATTGCAGGTAAGGTATCAACAGATGTAGCGACAATGTCAGGCTATGCATCAGAATAGGATTAACGAAAGCAGTAACATGCCACACTACTCTAATGCAAGCAGTATAGAGGAGAATAGGCGATATCTGGTGATCAAAGGGGGGGCTTGCCTGGTTGCTCTGTCAAGAGAGAGGGGTCGTCGGTGACGTAGTCGACCACAGGGGCATCAGCATCATCACGGGGTCTACCGGAGAGAAGAGGGGGGAGAAACAGTAAATACATAGCAAGCAAGTGCATAACGGGAAAACAAGCAGAGCTAGACGTGTTCTAACGCGGTACGAGGTGATACCGGTGAAGGGGGGAAACATCCGGGAAAGTATCCCTGGTGTTCCGTGTTTCCGGACAGATGAACCGGAGGTGAAATGTTGCAGGTTCACTATGCTAGGGACGCGTGGCGGACGAACGGGTTGCGTATCCGGATTCGTCTCGTCGTTCTGAGCAACTTTCATGTACAAAGTTTTTTCATCTGATAAACGGTTTAACTTATATTATTTATCAAAGTTTTAATCATTTTCTATAATTATTATTAATGCGAAAAAAAATAGGAAAGTGCTACGGGTACCCAGTTCTGCGTACACAGAAGTGTACAGAAGCTGACAGGTGGGCCAGGGGGTCCCAGTTGACCAGTCAACGTTTGACTAGTCAACAGGGGGTGGGGTCCTCCTGTCATAGTCTCATTAGGCTAGTCTAACAGTTTAGTTTAACTAAATGAGGTGATTAAGCTAATTAATTATAATTAAACTTAATTAAACCAATTTAATTAAGTTAATTATTTTTATTATAATTCTTTTTTTTTATTATTATTTATAAAAAAACAGGGGAGAGGGCCCCTGCTGCCAGTGGCACCAAAAGCCACAGGAGCAGGCTTAACGGGCGAGGGGCAGGGGCAGGGGCGGGGCGCCAGTGCGGACGGGCGCGCCAGGGCACCGGCGGCCAGCGACGGGGAGCACCGGCGGGAGCGGGGGAGTACCCAGGAAGCGGGGCGCCGGCAACCACGACGGCCAGGAGGCACGAGCGTGGTTGGGAGGCGACAGGGCGCGCGAGGACGCCAGCCCGAGGCCATCTGGGCCGAGGCCCAGCGAGGGGGGGGGGCTATAATTTCTAGTCTTTCTTTTCTTTGGTTTCTATTTTCCTTTTATTTCTTTTCTGTTTTCTTTTAGTTTTTTATTTTATTATAGTTTTGTAAAATACCAAAGTTGTCCTAATTTAGTTTTAATAAATATTCCACTGCCCCAATAGTTTTGGGAAATGAAATAACTTAGTTAATATTTTATTAATTGAAAAAGGCATTTATTTATTTGTTTTTGTTATTGTTTTGTTTATTTTTGAGCATCTAACTATTTTATCAAAATGTGGTTTCTCCACCATAATTACTCATGATTTATTTGACCCATCTTGAACATTTTAGTTTTAACTTTTGAAAACTTTATTTGTTTGACTTGATTTTGAATTTGACTTTGAACGAGATTTGAATCATTGTGAGATTAGCAACAGTAATCGTGGTGACGTGGCCCCGTTAGCAGAGGTTTACTGTAGCTTGATTATCCGGGCGTCACAATTCATGGGAGGTTCAGCAACCAGAGGAGAAGAGGATGAACCTACTTGTCCATATAATTATATCATCATCGACGACACCGACTCAGATCCCGACGATAGTGATGATGACTATGTTGATGAAGCTGGAGCAGATATCATGGAATCTTCATCGGAGAAGTTTTTCTAGTTGACCACCATAACAATAGTAGAAATTTCCACCATTTAGTTAGTTTTTGTCCAAGCACTTTTGTAACGATAGTTAGACCGTTGTATGCCCTTGTTTGAATTGATTGGAGTGATATTGTGTGCTTTTGTCTCATGTGCATATGGGTAGTGTTATCTCACTAGACCTCATTCTATTCTTAACTCTCCTATCCTCTTTAAAACCCTCAGATGCCTCTAAGACGCGGCCCTGAATTTGTTTTCCCGCCAGAGATCACTCAGTTGATTCAGCAGCAGAATGCCTTGATTCAAACATTGGTACAGAACCAAGGCAACAACAACAAAAACCCACCACCACCACCACCTGTTGACCATCTGACACGTTTCTTAAGGCTGAATCCGCCGGTGATTTCTAGTAGCATCGAGCCGATAGTTGCAGATGATTGGCTCCGTAAGATAGGGAGGGAATTGACCACTACATGATGTACATATTTAGAAAAGGTGAAGTTTGCCGCACATCAGCTTGACGGACCCGCAACAGCATGGTGGGAGAATTTTATAGCCACTTACCATTTAGACACTGTCACATGGAATCAGTTTCAGCAAGCTTTCTGTACTGCCCATGTTTTGGCAGGAGCTATGGCCATGAAGAAGCGTGAGTTTCGCAACTTACGCCAAGGAGGACGGACAGTTGGCTAGTATGTGGATGATTTCAGTAAGCTAGCACGTTATGCCCCAGATGACGTTGCTACGGATGCAGCTAAGCAGGAGAAGTTTCTAGAAGGACTGAATGATGAGCTGAGCATGCAGTTGATGGTAGCCACATTCAATAACTACCAGGAGTTAGTAGATCATGCTCTTATGATTGAGGGAAAGCAACAGCAGATTGAAAATCGTAAGAGGAAGTATGGACAGGGGAAGCACAATTCTGGAGCTCAGCAGAAGCTACGCTTTACCCCGAAGTCAGGAGGATAGTTTCAGCATACTCACGGAGGAGGAAGCTCGCACAATCATAATGGCATAAAGAATGGAAACGGGAATGGAGGAAGCAATGGACAAAACCGCACCAACCCGTCAACACCATCCAAGGTAGACCTGAGCCATATCACTTGTTATAAGGGCCGTAAGACTGGGCATTATGCAAATGATTGCCCAGAAGCCCAAAATGGTAATGGGAATGGAAGCTCAGGAAAGAAGCCGAACCCTTTCAACAGGGGACAAGTGAACCACATTAGCGTGGAGGAGGTTGAAGCCCAGCCAGACGCAGTAATAGGTAAGTTTTTGGTTAAGGCATTTACTGCAGTTGTTCTTTTTGATACTGGTGCATCGCATTCATACATATCAAGGGGATTTGTGGATAAATATAAACTACCAACCCAAGCCCTTAGGTCACCCATGCTAGTAACCTCACCTGGAGCAGAGTATATGGCTAGTATATGGTGTGATCGACTGCCATTAAGGATTGGACACCATGTATTTCCCTCGGACCTAATAGTTCTGGAATCGCAAGGTTTGGATGTGATATTAGGCATGGATTGGTTATCGAAGTATGGAGGGAATATAGATTGCGCCAGTAAGTCGATTTTTCTTACCACCCTTGAAGGAAGGAGAATCAAGTATGTATCACGGCATGAGCCGAGAAGAGCACATGTAAATTCCTTATCAGGAGTTGTGCAGGAGGAAGTACCAGTGGTAAGGGATTTCCCGATGTATTTCCAGAAGAGTTGCCAGGCATGCCACCGGATAGAGACATTGAGTTCTTAATTGAACTACTGCCAGGCACTGGGCCGATATCCAAGAGACCGTACAGGATGCCAGCCCAAGATTTGGAGGAAATTAAGAAGCAGATTAAGGAGTTGTTGGACAAAGGTTTTATTCGCCCAAGTTCTTCGCCTTGGGGATCGCCAGTACTCCTAGTGGAGAAGAAGGATGGATCATTAAGAATGGTTGTGGATTATCGCGGATTGAATGAAGTAACAATCAAGAACAAGTACCCACTACCGATGATCAACGATCTGTTTGATCGGTTGCAAGGAGCTAAGGTGTTTTCCAAGATCGATTTGCGATCAGGGTACCATCAGTTGAAGATTCGAGAGCAGGATATACCTAAGACGGCTTTTACCACCAGGTACGGGCTGTATGAGTATACCGTTATGTCATTTGGTCTGACTAACGCCCCAGCCTATTTTATGAACATGATGAACAAGGTATTTATGGAGTTTTTGGATAAGTTCGTCGTGGTGTTCATTGATGATATTTTGGTTTACTCGAAGAATGAAGAGGAACATAAGGAGCACTTGCGTTTGGTACTCGAGAAGCTCAGAGAACATCAGCTATATGCCAAGTTCAGCAAGTGTGAGTTTTGGCTGAAGGAAGTTGGATTTCTCGGACATGTTATATCCGGAGAAGGTATAGCAGTAGACCCCACTAAAGTTGCCACTGTGACAAACTGGGAAGCACCAACAACAGTTGGAGAGATCAGGAGTTTTCCTTGGACTCGCAGGATACTACCGGAGATTTATTGAAAATTTCTCGAAGATTGCGAAGCCTATGACAGAATTGTTGAAGAAGGACACCAAGTTCATTTGGACTGAGGAGTGTGAGGCTAGTTTCCAAGAATTGAAGAAACGTTTGGTTACCTCACCGGTATTAATTCTGCCAGATCAGACCAAGGATTATGAAGTGTATTGCGACGCTTCACGTCGAGGACTTGGAGCAGTGCTTATGCAGGAGGGAAGAGTTGTTTCGTATGCTTCACGACAGCTTAAGCCTCATGAGATGAATTATGCTACTCATGATTTGGAGTTAGCAGCCGTAGTGCACGCTTTGAAAACGTGGAGACATTTCCTCATTGGGAATCATTGTGAGGTGTACACGGATCACAAGAGTTTGAAGTACATTTTCACGCAGAAGGAATTAAACCTCAGACAGAGGAGATGGTTGGAACTTATTAAAGATTATGATATGAGGTTGCATTATCATCCCGGAAAGGCTAACGTTGTAGCAGACGCATTGAGCCGCAAGAGCCATGTCAACACCCTAATGACCGGAGGTTTACCAAAAGAATTAGCAGAGGAATTCCGGGAGCTATGTTTGGAAATAGTTCCGAGAGGCTTTGTAGCAGCATTGGAGATTCAGTCTACTTTGATGGATAAAATCAGAGAAGCTCAAAAGACAGATAAGTAAGTTGCTTCCATTAAGGAAAGGATGAGCAAGGGAAAAGCTAAAGGATTTCATGAGGATGAGCACGATACCTTATGGTTTGAGGACCGCGTTTACGTGCCAAGTGATCCGAAGATTCGGAATTTGATTTTGCAAGAGGCACATGATTCACCATATTCGATTCACCCAGGAAATACCAAGATGTATTTAGATTTGAAGGAAACTTTCTGGTGGACCGGAATGAAGAAGGATATTGCAGAGTATGTAGCAGTTTGTGATGTATGTCAGAGGGTGAAGGCAGAACATCAGAAGCCAGCAGGATTGTTACAGCCATTGCCTATACCCGAATGGAAGTGGGATAAATTAGGTATGGATTTCATCACGGGATTGCCCAGGACCCGTTCAGGCTATGACTCGATTTGGGTTGTAGTCGATCGTTTGACGAAGGTAGCTCATTTCATTCCAGTAAAGACCACCTACAGCAGTGCCAAATTGGCTAAGATATACATGACAAGGATTGTATGTTTGCATGGAGTTCCGAGGAGTATCGTATCAGATAGAGGAACCCAATTCACCTCAAAGTTCTGGAAACAGTTGCACGAAACATTGGGAACCAGGCTTGAGTTTAGCACAGCTTTCCACCCACAGACAGATGGACAGACCGAGAGAGTCAATCAGATTTTGGAGGATATGCTTAGAGCTTGTGCCTTGGATTATGGATCAAGTTGGGATGACAACTTGCCATATGCGGAGTTTTCTTACAACAACAGTTATCAATCCAGTTTGAAAATGGCCCCTTTCGAAGCCTTGTACGGAAGGAGGTGCAGAACCCCGTTGTTGTGGGATGAAGTTGGAGACCGCCAGTTGTTTGGACCAGATTTAATTAAGGAGTCTGAGCAGAAAGTAAAGTTGATTCGCGATAGGCTCAAGGTAGCCCAGTCAAGGCAGAAGAGCTATGCAGATTCAAAACGCAAGGAGACAGAATATGAAGTCGGAGACAGAGTTTATCTTCGAGTATCTCCGCTTCGAGGAGTTAAGCGTTTTGGAGTTAAAGGAAAGTTAGCGCCACGTTTTGTGGGACCATACAAAGTTTTGGAACGCATGGGAGAAGTAGCGTACAAGTTGGAATTACCCGAGGGATTGTCAGGTGTTCACGATGTGTTCCATGTTTCTCAGTTGAAGAAGTGTCACGCAGAGATGGCTGATATACCACTGAGAGATACAGTGCCACTGGAAGCAATTCAGTTGAATGATGATTTGACCTATGAAGAGAAACCAGTTAAGATTCTGGAATATGCCAGCCGAGTTACCCGCAGTAAGGTTATCAAGTTTTGCAAAGTTCAGTGGAGCCACCACACCGAGGAAGAAGCCACCTGGGAGCGGGAGGAAGATCTGCTCAAGGCCCACCCTCACCTATTTGCTAGCCAACCCGAATCTCGAGGGCGAGATTCATCTTAAGGGGGGTAGGTTTGTAACATCCCAAATTTTCAATTTGGAATGTTATACTTAGATCATCATTGCATAGCATATTTTGTTGCATTGTTGGCTCGATCCTAGAAATTCTACGCAACTCAAGGACCCACGGTGAGAGTAGGGGATTTCGTTATTTTCATATTTGAGTTTTCTCAAATTTTGAAAATAGGATCATTTGATTTTATTTATTTTATCTTCAATTATTTCTACTACCAAAATTTCAGAGAGGGAATAAAATGACTTTCCCAAAATAAAGAAATAATGAAGATTTAATAAAAAAATCAAATAAGATTTATTTTGGAGTTTTTCGCCTTTTTATTTGAATTTAGGAAAAATGCGCGTTTTACAAAATTGCATTTAGGCCCCAAATAAATGTTCATCTTGTCCGGTTGATTTTAGAAGCCGGGAAAAATTTATTTCAGGATTTTTGGAGTCCGTTTAGTATTTCTTTCGTTTGATTTTCTGCATGTAATTATTTAAAAAAAACGTGAACCGACCTTGGGCCGTGCCCGAGCGGGACTCCGCCCAGGGGCGCCTTTAAATAGCCGCCGCCCCGAGCCCCAGGCCCGTCAGCCGCCGCCGCCTGAGCCCACCCGCGCCCCGCCGCCGGCCCACACCCCGCCCCAAACCCTAACCCTAGATCCGCGCCGCCGCCGCCAGATCCGCCGCTACCGCCCGATCCGCCGCCGGAGCCGCTGCCGGACCCCGCCGCCACCGCCGCTGACCCCGCCGACCCCGCGGCCGAGGTTCGCCGCCGCCTCGTTTTGTGTGCCGCCGTTTTTTTAAAACCGAATGGTTTTCTTCGGGTTTTTTTCGGTTTATTTTATTAGATCGGTTTTTTTGTTCGGTTAAATAGCGAGCGTTAGCTCGTTCGTTCGCAACAAACGTGTTCGTCAGATTAGGTTAGTTAACGAACGTTCGTTCGTTAACCTGTTCATCGTTTTTCTTTTTCTTGGATTTAATCCGCGACTTTTCTGATCGCGATTCCTGATCCGATTTTCGTTTTAGTATATTTTTTCGCTCGTTTATCGGAATCAGGCGATTCAAGCGCCTGGAGTTTCGTCTCGAAACCCTCTTTCCGAATAATAAACTTAAACAAGTTTTTGCTTCTGTAAAAATTGACTTAGATCTAGATTAGTAAAACAAAGCTGTTTTCTTTCGCCGTTTGATTTCCATTGCTTTGTTTGATTTGATTCTTTTTGCAAACCGGAGTTCTTAAGGTGAACTTTCTGGTAAGATCTTTTATTCGAGTTATACATGTGCATTAGATGAGTACTTAATGTATGCTTGTTTGTTTGTCTGCGATAGAATACCCGGAGTGCGCCGCCTGTTACTTTGAGTCTGTAGGTTTCGCGGATCATCAGCAAGGCAAGTAACACTTTGATCATACTTTTTCTCATACCCAGTTTTTATGCATTAGATCAATCCCCAAACATTGCATGATTAGGATCTAATTAAATTGTGGGTTATGGGAAGTAGTTGAGGTAGTACCTATTACCTGTTTTATTTTCAAACCCCTAGGAGTTACTTCTATGTTTGCTTATTATGCCATGCTATGCTAGTAGACGTGGATTGGGTGAGTGTATCCATGACAGATGTGAGTTTGTTAATTAATGGTTTATTTAAGGTGGCAACTTAAACACACATCTGGGTGGATTGAGGCACCTGGTTTCCAGGACTTGCCTGTTTTTCTTCGGACCGCCACCCAGGCTCAAAGGGATCATGAGATTATTCAAACTAGAAACTTCCGTGTGCAGCCACATGCTATTATGGGCTCTAGCATAGTTGACTAAGTCGTGCGAACTCTTACAGGGTGGACTAGCAGATGTAGGGGATGTAGGTTGGTACGGTCTACCCTTTACGTAAGGTGCGAGCGCTTCTGAAAGACTATGTCTCGGTCATCCGTTTCTCAAACACCATGTAGTGCGAGAAACCAAACGGAGGCGATCGAGTCATGTGGGGAAAAGTGCGCAAACCTCTGCAGAGTGTAACAAACTAATCATGGTTAGCCGTGTCCCCGGTTATGGACATCTTGAGTATCTAGTACTTGGATATCATATGAATTTCATCATTGTTACTTATAATTAATATTGTTGGGATATTAATGAGTACTTTTAATTGGGATTGAGAATGCTGTCAACCATTCTCAATGTTTAATAACCACCATGATAGTTAAATGAATTTATTCCTTTGCAGTAGGGAAAAATTGGCTTTACGCAAACCTGTAACCATAGAGCTTTTCCACCAGCCAAATATGCATGTAGTATAGCTTATTCCATCATGTTTCATCTATGTGTTACATTGCTAGCATATTCCATGTGCTGACCCGTTTTTGGGCTGCAACGTTTCATGTTGCAGACTTGTCAGACGATGAGTAAGGTGCTTAGGTCGTGGTTCTATACTTAGTGATGTCGTTGAAGTTGATGGAGTCGCTTATTCTTCCAAGCCTTCCGCTGTTATCGTATTTAGATGGCCTTAAACCATACTTATTTCAATAAGTAATCTCTTGAGCCATTCGATGTAATAAGTGTGTGATTGCTACTCTGTTATAAATCCTCCGAGTATTGTGTGGTGTCAGCATTACTGATCCAGGGATGACACTGAGCACAGAGATCAGACTGTTTGAGGTCTGGTCGCTACAAAGGTGGTATCAGAGCACACGCTGACTGTAGGACACGGCCACTAAGCTAAAGCCCTAGATCACTACTCTTTCTTCTCATTTCTGACTCCTCATCTTTTCTATGCTTTAGGATGGAGGATGCAAGGATCAAGTTCACACAACCGGATGAAAACTCACCTTTTGGATATCACTTGAAGGAAGTCACTAGATACCTGAACATAGGATTACCAAGCTTCACCGGGACCCTCAAACGCCACTTTACCCAAAGAGGAGCGCTGGATGATTCAAGTCTACATTCCAGGAAGGACATTTGCACCAGTCACGGAGCCCATAGAGTTTTCTTTTGATACACCAACATGGGGCCTAGGAAAGAGCATGGCAGCTCACATCGCCATGGGACGAATTGGAGAAGTTTACCACAACGACCTCAAGAATACTATCTATCATATTTGTGGGCGCCGAGATGAGCATTGGGAGATGATCAACACTAGGAAGGGCCACTCAATTGCAGCTTATATCCAGGAATTAAACCAACACATCCGATGCCAGGAGAATCAGATGTGCGCAGATATGGAAGATCTGCAGAAGGCTATGACTAAGATCAAGGAGCTAGAAGAGGAACTCAAGGCTACACGTAAAGACTATATGGAAGAAATCGTCGCTCTAGTAAGATAGAACGGCGACCTTAAGGAGAAGATTGGAGTATTCATGGGAGGTTCAGCACCCAGAGGAGAAGAGGATGAACCTACTTGTCCAGATAATTATATCATCATCGATGACACCGACTCTGATCCCGACGATAGTGATAATGACTATGTTGATGAAGCTGGAGCAGATATCATGGAATCTTCATCGGAGCAGTTTTTCTAGTTAACCACCATAACAGTCGTAGAAATTTCCACCATTTAACTAGTTTGAGTCCAAGCACTTTTGTAATGATAGTTAGACCGTTGTATGCCCTTGCTTGAATTGATTGGAGTGATATTGTGTGCTTTTGTCTCATGTGCATATGGGTAGTGTTATCTCACTAGACCTCATTATATTCTTAACTCTCCTCTCCTCTTTAAAACCCTCAGATGCCTCTGAGACGCGACCCTGAATTTGTTTTCCCGCCAGAGATCACTCAGTTGATTCAGCAGCAGAATGCCTTGATTCAAACATTGGTATAGAACCAAGGCAACAACAACAACAACCCACCACCACCACCACCTGTTGACCATCTGACACGTTTCTTAAGGCTGAATCCGCTGGTGTTTTCCAGTAGCATCGAGCCGATAGTAGCAGATGATTGGCTTCTTAAGATAGGGAGGGAATTGACCACTGCAGGATGTACAGATGGAGCAAAGGTGAAGTTTTCCGCACATCAGCTTGACGGACCTGCAGCAGCATGGTGGGAGAATTTTACAGCCACTTACCCTGTAGACGCTGTCACATGGTATTGAGAACAATGAGGAGAACATGGTATTGAGAATCAAAGACAAAGAAGAAGCCATCTAGCTACTAGTTATGGACTCATAGGTCTGAGGTAAACTACTCATGCTTCATCGAAAGGGCTATGATGTTGATCTAGAAGCCCTCCATGATCGAATCCCCCTCCGGCAAGACGTCAGAAAAGGCCCCTAGATGGGATCCCACGGGTACAGAAGGTTGCAGCGGCGGAAAAGTGTTTCCATGGATGCCTCTGTTGGTTTGGGGATATTTGGGAATATATAGGCAAAAGAATTAGGTTAGGAGGTGCACGAGGGTCCCACAAGGGTAGGGCGCGCCCTTCGTCCTTGTGGCCGCCTCGTGGCTCCTCCGACTTCATCTCCAAGTCTCCTAGTTGTCTTCTGGTCCAAGAAAAATTATCAGGAAGGTTTGAATTCCGTTTGGTATTCCTTTTCTGTGAAACTCAAAAACAGGTAAAAAAAACAGGAACTGGCACTAGGCTCTAGGTTAATAGGTTGGTCCGAAAAATAATATAAAATAGCATATTAATGCATATGAAACATCCAAAATAGATAATATAATAGCATGGAACAATAAAAAATTATAGGTAAGTTGGAGACGTGTCAAGCATCCCCAAGCTTAATTACTGCTCATCCTCGAGTAGGTATATGATAAAAAAATTGGTGTGGAATGCTACGTAACATATTTATCCATGTAATTTTCTTTATTGTGGCATGAACTTTTAGATCCATAAGATTCAAAACAAAAGTTTAATATTGACATAAAATCATATAGTCTGGCTATGCTCCATCTTCATCACACAAAATATTCAAATCATGCACAACCCCGGTTTCAATGAAGCAATTGTTTCATACTTTAGTATTCTCAAACTTTTTCAACTTTCACGCAATACATGAGCCTGAGCCATGGACATAGCACTATAGGTGGAATAGAATAGGGTGGTTGTGGAGAAGACAAAAGGAGGGAGATAGTCTGACATCAACTAGGCCTATCAACGGTCTATGGAGATGCCCATCAATAGATCAATGCGAGTGAGTAGGGATTGCCATGCAACAGATGCACTAGAGCTATAAGTTTTTGAAAGCTCAAAAAGAAAAACTAATTGGGTGTGCATTCAACTTGCTTTCTCATGAAGACCTAGGACGATTTGAGGAAGCTCATCATTGGAATATACAAGCCAAGTTCTATAATGAAAAAATCCCACTAGTATATGAAAGTGACAAAATAGGAGACTCTCTATCATGTAGATCATGGTGCTACTTTGAAGCACAAGTGTGGAAAAGGATAGTAAAATTTCCCCTTCTCTCTTTTTCTCTCATTTTTCCTCTTTTGTTTCTTTGGCTTCTTTGGCCTCTTTTTTTGTTTGGCTTCTTTGGACACTTTTTTATTTCCTCACATGGGATAATGCTCTAATAATGATGATCATCACACTTCTATTTACTTAAAACTCAAAAATTACAACACGATACTTAGAAAAAAAATAGGACTCTATGTGAATGCCTCCAGCTATGGACCGGGATGTGCAATGAATCAAGAGTGACATGTATGAAAGAATTATGAAAGGTGGCTTTCACACAAATACGATGTCAACTACGTGATCATGCAAAGCAATATGACGATGACGAAATGTGTCATAATAAACGGAATGGAGGAAAGTTGCATGGCAATATATCTCGGAATGGCTATGGAAATGCCGGTAGGTATGGTGGCTGTTTTGAGGAAGATATATGGTGGGTGTATGGTACCAGCTAAAGTTACGCGGCACAAGCGTTATTCAAGAAATCGGTAACTGGTAACTGCTCCGCCTGCTTGGGAGTAGTGATTAATCAATGAATCACCCTATTAACTGAATTAAATGGTCGACCATAATCGGTAGATTAAATAGGAACTTACCAACATATATCTAGCTTTTTAAGTATTATACCATACTCTCATGCTTTCAGCTATGTAATATACCAAAATATGCTACTATTGGGTGGAAGCCTAGCTACTGAGGGGCGAGAGGGGCAGGAGGGGTTACGGGCCAAAATTTTGGGCTTTGTTTGCTCACAAGTTTATGTGCCAGGAGTGACTAATCGGCCTAACAACCAATTAATTGGCCTAATCGGCCAATTAATCGGCCTGACAAGTTAACATGACGAATAGGTGCTATTCGATTCGGCCACCTCGCGAGTAGCGATTAACTGGCCCATTAACTAGTTAATCAGATGAATTCTTGAACAGTGGCTAGCAATGGTGGAAGGGTGAAAGTGCATATAATCCATGGACTCAACATTAGTCATAAAGAACTCACATACTTATTGCAAAATTCTACTAGTCATCGAAACAAAGCACTACTCGCATGCTCCTAGTGGAAGGGTTGGTAGGAGTTAACCATCGCGCGATCCCGACCTTCACACAAAGGATGATAATCGAAAAATACCTCATTCTCCAACTTCGTTACATGCATGCTACAGGAATCACAAACCTCAACACAAGTATTCCTCAAATTCACAATTACTACACTAGCATGATTCTAATATCATCATCTTCATATCTCAAAACAATCATAAGGAATCAAACTTCTCATAGTATTCAATGCACTTTATATGAAAGTTTTTATTATGTCCCTCTTGGATGCCTATCATATTAGGACTAAATTTATAACCAAAGAAAATTACCATGCTGTTTAGAGACTCTCAAAATAATATAAGTGAAGCATGAGAGTCCATCAATTTCTATAAAATAAAACCACCGCCGTTGTCCAAAAAGATATAAGTGAAGCACTAGAGCAATATTGCCTAGCTCAAAAGTTATAAGTGAAGCACATAGAGTATTCTAATAAATCACAATTCATGTGTGTCCCTCTCAAAAGGTGTGTAAAGCTAGGATGATTATGTCAAACTAAAAAGCAAAGACTCAAATCATACAAGACGCTCCAAGCTAAACACATATCATGTGGTGAATAAAAATATAGTCTCGGGTAAAGTTACCGATAGACAAAGACGAAAGAGGGGATGCCTTCCGGGCATCCCCAAGCTTAGGCTCTTGGTTGTCCTTGAATATAACCTTTGGGTGCCATGGCATACCCAAGCTTAGGCTCTTGCCACTCCTTATTCCATAGTCCATCAAATCCTTACCCCAAACTTGAAAACTTCACAACACAAAACTCAACAGAAAATCTCATAAGCTTCGTTAATATAAGAAAATAAATCACCACTTTATGGTACTATTGTGAACTCATTCTTTATTTATAGGTGTAATATCTACTGTATTCCAACTTTTCCTTGGTTCATACCCCCCCCCCTCATTACTACCCATAGATTCATTAAAATAAGCAAACAATATATAGAAAACAGAAACTATCAAAAATAGAATAGTCTGTAGCAATCTGTGACTCTCGAATACTTCTGTAACTCCAAAAATTCTGAAAGAAAATTTGTGTACCAATATATATAAAAAATAATCACATCAAAAGAATGTTTCAATAAAATCCAGGAAATTATTTACTGGGCGCAGAAGTTTCTATTTCTCAGCATGATTAAAACAACTCTCACCGTAAGTTATCCCAAAGGTGTTACTTGGCACAAAACCTAATTAAAACACAAAAATATATCTAACCAGAGGCTTGATGACTTACTTAATGAAAAACAGCAATGACAAATATTGGGTTGTCTCCCAAGAAGTGCTTTTCTTTAAAGTCTTTTAGCTAGGCATTGATAATTTCAATGATGCTCACATAAAACAGAAGAATTAAAGCACAAAGAGAACATCATCAAACACGTGATAAACACATATAAGTCTAACATACCTCCGATGCATAGGCATCTTATAAGCAAGAAAATTATGAAGGCAAGCAAAAACTAGCATATGCAAGGAACAAGAAAGAGACGATAGCGATATCAACATGAAGAGAGGTAATTTAGTAGCATGAAAATTTCTACAAGCAAATTTTCCTCTCTCATAATAATTACATGTAGGATCATAAGAAAATTCAACAATACAGGTATCACAAAATATATTCTCAACACGATCATGCATGCGAAGTTGACACTCTTCCAAAATAGTGGGATTAACATTAACTAAAGTCATGACCTCTCCATCCCACTTTTATCAAAAAAATCATAAGATTGAACATTCTTCAAATATGTGGGATCTAAAGTTGACACACTTGCAAACCCACTTTAAATATTATTGCAAGCACTATTATCAATCTCATATTCATCGTGAGGCTTAAATAAATTTTCAAGATCATAAGAAAAATCACCCCAATCATGATCATTGCAACAAGTAGTGGACATAGAAAAATCAGCACCCCCAAGCTTAGGGTTTTGCATATTATTAGCACAATTGACATCAATAGAATTGATAGTAAAATCAATGCAATCATGCTTTTTATTCAAGGGACTATCATGAATCTCTTCATAAATTTCTTCATCACAATTTTCAGATTCACGAATTTCAAGCAAAACTTGATAAAGATAATCTAGTGCACAAAACTCACTAGAAATTGGTTCATCATAATTGGATCTCTTAAAAATATTAGCAAGTGGATGAGGATCCATAAACTTTTAGCAAGCGAAGATGCAAGCAAAAAGAAAGCACATGGTAACACAAGCGAACAAAAGACCAAACGGACGAAGAGTGAAGAAAAGGCAAAGAAGAGAGCAAATCTTTTCAAAAATCGTTTCAGAAGTGGGGGAGAGGAAAACGAGAGGCGAATCACGAATAATGTAATGCAAGAGATGACAGTTTTATTATGGGTACTTGGTATGTCTTAACTTGACGTAGATCTCCCCGGCAACGGCGCCAGAAATTCTTGCTGCTACTTCTTGAGCTTGCGTTGGTTTTTCCCTCAGTTTGGGAACCAAGGTATCAATCTAGTAGGACACAACGCACAAATAACCGAATACCTGCACAAACAATCAAACAAACTTGCACCCAATGTGATAAAGGGGTTGTCAATCCCATCACGGTTACTTGCAAAAATGAGATCTGATAGAGATAGATAAACTATAAAGTCAATATTTTTGGTATTTTTGGTTTATAGATCGGAAAGTAAAATATTGCAAGAATAGTAGATCGAAAACTTATATGATGGAAAATAGACCCGGGGGCCATAGGTTTCACTAGAGGCTTCTCTCAAGATAGAAAATAATACGGTGGGTGAACAAATTACTGCCGAGTAATTGATAGAACAGAGAAAAGTTATGACAATTTCTAAGGCTATGATCATGAATATAGGCATCACGTCCGTGTCAAGTAGACTGACTCCTACCTGCATCTACAACTATTACTTCACACATGGACCGCTATCCAGCATGCATCTAGAGTATTAAGCTCATAAAGGACGGAGTAACACATTAAGTAAGATCACATGATTTAGAGGAATTAACTCAAGCAATCTAATAAAACCCCCATCTTTTTATCCTCGATGGCAACAATACAATACGTGCCTTGCTGCCCAAACTATCACTAGGAAAGGATGCCGCTAGATTAAACCCAAATCTAAGCACTTCTCCCATTGCAAGAAAAACCAATCTAGTTGGCCAAACCAAACCGATAGTTCGAAGAGAATTGCAAAGATATAAAATTATGCATATAAGAATTTAGAGAAGATTCAAATAATTTTCATAGATAAGCTGATCATAAATCCACAATTCATCGGATCTAAGCAACTACACCGCAGAAAGTATTATATTGAATAAATCTCCAAGAACAACGAGGATAACATGGTATTGAGAATCAAAGAGAGAGAAGAAGCCATCTGGCTACTAGCTATGGACCCGAAGGTCTAAGGTAAACTACTCACGCTTCATCGGAAGGTCAATGGTGTTGATGTAGAAGCCCTCCATGATCAAATCCCCCTCTGGCAGGATGCCAAAAAAGGCCCCTAGAAGGGATCTCACGGTTACAGAAGGTTGCGGCGGCGGATAAGTGTTTTCGTGGATGCCTCTGTTGGTTTGGGGATATATGGGAATATATAGACTACAGAATTAGTTCAAGAGGTGCACGAGGGGCCCACAAGGCTGGGGAGCGCTCCCTCCGTCCTTGTGGCTGCCTTGTTGCTCCTCAAACTTCATCTCCAAGTCTCGTGGTTGCCTCCTGGTCCAAGAAAAATCATCGCGAAGATTTTATTCCGTTTGGACTCAGTTTGGTATTCCTTTTCTGCCAAACTCAAAAATAGGGGGAAAAGAGGAACTGGCACTGGGCTCTAGGTTAATAGTTTAGTCCCAAAAATAATATAAATTAGCATATTCATGGATACAAAACATCCAAAACAGGTAACATAATAGCATGGAACAATAAAAAAGTATAGATACATTGGAGACGTATCACTGACATAGAGTGGGGCTAATTCCCTTAAGGTCATCAAGATTATATCCAATTGTAGGACGATGCTTCCTCAGAGTTTTCAATAATTTCTTTTCTTCATGCTCTTAAAGTTTAGCACTAATAATAACAAGATATATCTTCTTTTCATCAAGATAAACATATTTCAAAGTATCAGGTAATTGTTTAAGCTCAAACACGGGATCACCCTTGGGTGGAGGAGGATCTCCAACGATTTCAACAAGCAAATTGTGTTTCAAAATAGGCCCTTGATTGAAGAATATTTCATATATTTCCTTTCTTTCATTCATAAACATATCATTCTCATGGTCTAGCATATATTGTTCTAAAGGATCAGTAGGAGGCACAACAATAGAAGCAAGACAAATTCATCCTTACTAGGCAATTCTCTTATCATGGGGTTGTCTACAAAATTTATACAATTTCTTTTTCACAGTCTATCTTAGCATTAACAGTATTCAAGAATGGTATACCAAATATAATGGGACAAAAATCATCTCGTGGGGAACCAAGAACGAGAAAATCAGTAGGGTATTTTATTTTCCCACACATGACTTCAACATCTCTAACAATCCCAATTGGTGATATAATATCTCTATTGGCAAGATTAATAGTAACATCAATATCTTCTATCTCAGTAGGTGCAATATCATTCATAATTTCTTGATATAAGGTAAAAGGAATTGCGCTCACACTAGCACCCACATTACATAAGCCATGATAACAATGATCTCCTATTTTAACGGAAAAAACAGGAATGCCAACAACAGGTCTATGTTTATCTTTAATATCGGCTTTAGCAATCCTAGCAGCTTCACCAAAGAAATAAATAACATGCTCATCAATATTGTCAACGAAGAGATCTTTAACCATAGCAACACTAGGTTCAAATTTAATTTGTTCAGTGGGTGTAGGTGTTCTAGTATAACTCTTACGAACCAAAGTTGAAGCTTTAGCATGTTCCTTGATTCTAACAGGAAAAGGTGGTTTCTCAATATAAGTAGTAGGAACAATAGGATCAACATTATAAGTAACAATTTCTTCTTCAACTTCAATAGGTTCTACTACTTTCACTTTAATGGGAGGATGATATTTAAACCACTTCTCCTTGGGGGGTCAACATGAGTAGCAAATGATTCACAAAAAGAAGCTACTATCTCAGAGTCAAGTCCATACTTCATGCTAAATTCACGAAAAGATCCATGAAAGATTTAACACAGTCAAACTTAAGGTTTATACCTGACTCATTACCTTCGCCGAGTTCCCAATCTTCAGAGTTGCGTTTAATTCTTTCCAATAAATACCATTTGAATTCAAAGTCTTCTTCATAAAGGAACCAGTACAAGAAGTATCGAGCATGGATTGATCATTACGAGAAAGCCGAGCATAAAAATTCTGAATAATAATTTCTCCCGAGAGCTCATGATTGGGGAATGAATATAACAATGACTTAAGCCTCCCCCAAGCTTGAACGTATTTTCTCCTTCACGAGGCCAAAAATTATATATATATATATATATATATATATATATATATATATATATATATATATCACGATGAACCAGATGCATGGGATAAAACTTCTGATGAAATTCCAATTTCAATCGGTTGTAGTTCCATGATCCAATATCATCACATAGCCTATATCATGCCAATGCCTTTCCCTTCAAAGATAAAGGGAAGAATTTATTCTTGACATCGTCCTCAGGCAAACCTGCAAGCTTAAATAATCCACAAACTTCATCCACATATATTTGGTGCATATCATGATGTAGTGTTCCATCTCCTGCATAAGGATTAGCCAGTAGTTTCTCTATCATACCCGAGGGAATTTCATAATAAATATTTTTCAGTAGGTGCAGTAGGTTGAGGGGAAAATCTTTTCTCTTCCGGTCGGGGTGAAGATGGCCCGAACAAGCCCCTCAAAAGATTATTTTCCATAGTGACAAGTGATATTAAATTTCAGCACATAATATAAATGTTTCTTTACCAATTTCCACTCATCAAAAGCGGTTCACTCCCCGGCAACGGCACTAGAAAAGACTATTGATGACCCACAAGTATAGGGGATCTATCATAGTTCATTCGATAAGTAATAGTATCAAACCCAACGAGGAGCAGAAGGAAATGACAAGCGGCTTTTAGCAAGGTATTCACTGCAAGCACTGAAATTACCGGTAACAGATAGTTGTGTGATAAGTAATTCGTAACGGGTAACAAGTAAAAAAAGTAATTAAGGTGCAGCAAGGTGTCCTAATCCTTTTTGTACAAAAGAACAATCCTGGAAGAACTCTTATATAAAGCAAAGCGCTCCCAAGGACACATGGGAATTACTATCAAGCTAGTTTTCATCATGCTCATATGATTTGCGTTCGTTACTTTGATAATTTGATATGTGGGTAGTCCGGTGCTTGGGTTCTGTCTTCCTTGGACAAGCCTCCCACTTATGATTAACACCTCTTGCAAGCATCCTCAACTATGAAAGAAGAATTAAGATAAATCTAACCATGGCATGAAACATATGGAACCAAATCAGCCCCTTACGAAGCAACGCATAAACTAGGGATTAAGCTTCTGTCACTCTAGCAATGCATCATGTACTTATTACTTCCCAATGACTTCCCCCTAGGCCCAAATCATGGTGAAGTGTCATGTAGTCAACATTCACATAACACCACTAGAGGAAAGACAACATACATCTCATCAAAATATCAAAGGAGTACCAAATTCACATGATTACTTATAACAAGACTTCCCCATCCTCAGGGGAAAAACGTAACTACTCACAAAGCATATTCATGTTCATAGTTAGAGAAGTATTAATTATCATTAAGGATCTCAACATATGATCTTCCACCGAATAAACCAACTAGCATCAACTACAAGGAGTAATCAACAGTACTAGCAACCCACAGGTACCAATATGAGGTTTTGAGACAAAGATCGGATACAAGAGATGAACTACGGTTTGAGAAGAGATGATGCTAGTGAAGATGTTGATGGAGATTGACCCCCTCTCAATGAAAGAATCGTTGGTGATGATGATGGCTTTGATTCCCTCCTCCGAGAGGGAAGTTTCCTCAGCAGAACAGCTCCGCCGGAGCCCTAGACTGGTTCTTCCAAGGTTCCGCCTCGAGACGGCGGCGCTTCGTCCTGATTTTTTCCAGGTCGAAACACACCAGATAGAAGAAGATGGGCACCTGAGGCCTGACATGGGGCCCACAAGGTAAGGGGGCGCGCCCAGGGGTAGGGCATGCCCCCCACCCTTATGGATGGCTGGTGGCCCCCCTCTGGTGCTTTCGTCCCCCAATATTTTTTATTATTTTCCAAAATAATTCAACGTGAAGTTTCAGTACTTTTGGAGTTGTGCAGAATAGGTCTCTAATATTTGCTCCTTTCCAGTCCAGAATTCCACATGCCACCATTTTCCCTCTTCACGCAAACCTTGTAAAATAAGAGAGAAAAAGCATAAATATTGTGATATAATGTGTAACAATACCCCATAATGCAATAAATATCAATATAAAAGCATGATGCAAAATGGACGTATCACCTACCATCCTGCAATATAGGCCGTCTGATTTATATCTGACGGAGGAAGAAAACTATGGCAATTTTGCAAAAAGATACCCACAACTCTCTCCATATTTGCAAATAAGGCCTTTCCTCATTCATCCTTTTCTCTCACAAGATAAACTATTCATACAAATATGTGATAATATTATATATATTCTATGATGAACTAATGAACAATTAATATTTTATATATTATGAATTCCATTTTCTATCTGTTTTTGTATACTAATTTGAGTTTATCTGTTATCATTCACATATACAGAATGGAAAGCATAAAAACACACATTGAAACAGAACATATAAGAACGGGTAACAGAGTACACACATTGAAACAGAGCAATAAACAAAGAAATAGTGTGATTGCTGTGAATACATAGCTATCCACGTCGAAACAACTCACCAAAATAAAATGCGTCCATGAGACCATGACCAGCAGCCCTTGCCTACAGTAGCTCTTGGCTCTACCTGAACTCGTGCAGTTGTTCGTCCAAGCGGTTGACACGCTCGCGGTACATCTGGGGCGCGATCTCGAGCTCCAAGTTGGCTATTTCATCTGAGATCACCACCTCGAGGATGCGACGGCCATGTTCCTCTACTGCGCCCAGGTAGACACCTGGGCCAAGGAGGCGGTCGAGCCTACCGACTAGCTCGTTGGCATCGAGCGGGCCAGGGATAAGGTGAACGGGGCGACCCATGCGAACGGCACGGCGGGCGTCCGGTGCAAGTACGGCGCGGCCGACCTCTAGTGCAAGTAGGGCAGAGAGGGCCTGTGCCCACTTCTGGCGAGGAATGGGGGTACTGACGGGATGTGTACCCAGCTGTGACGCCCTGTCGACAGCAGGCAAGCGTCGATGGCTCCGCTCTTGCTGTGCGGCACGCTGCGCCTCTTGCTCTGTGGCGCTCCAACGCTCTCGCCGTGCGGCGAGCCACAGCCTATTGGTGCGGACGCGCCTAGCTTGCTCTACGGCGCGCCATCGATCATGTTGTGCAACGAGCTGTAGCCTCTCGACGCTGACATGCTTATCTTGATCCGCAGTGCTGAAGCGCCATGCGCCAAAGGTCTGCTCAACCCTGGCGATGACGCGCATCACAGCGTCGTCCATCGTGTTGTCGGGGAGCGCCACGGCCTCAATGGGCCATGGCGCCTTCTGGTTTTCCTCGTCAACGAGGTTGATGGCAGAGGCGGTGCTTTCCTGCGTTGACATGCTTGGAAAAGTTGGATGTGCTACAGGCTGCGCTTGTTGCCTCCGTGCGTCGCGCCATGCCTAGGTTTATGTGCAATATCTCTAGGTGACGGGAAACAGGTTAGGAAATGGCGGGAAACGATGGCGTGTTCATAGAACGCCAACAATTAATGGAAACTTAGCATAAAAAGAACAACGAGCTAGCACAAGAAGTAGATGATGATGAGATGAACACGGACCACACTAGGGAACCTGTCGGTGATGAATTCATCAATCGCAAACTGTGTTACACTAGCAAGCATTTGCCCACAACACACACGACTTATTACATCACAAACAGGTCGGATGGATCAACTGTATGCCACGTATATACATTGTCAAAAAGTAATGTGGTAGACCTTCTTTAACATATGTTAGAAAATAAAATAAAATAAAAAACAAGGACCTCGAGGTTAAATTAGCTGAGGGAATGGGTCATTTCGGTCATTTGAACTGAAATGACCCATCCTGTCAGTTAATTTAACATCAACACAACTTCCGATCCAGTCACCCATCTGATTGCTACTCCAGCCTGAGCACACTTAACTTCAGAGTTCTCTCAGATGAGCTACTAGTGGAGCAGCTAGTCCTTGCTGATATAGGATGCCTCTTCGCATCCGTATGGCGTACCCGGATGACCACCCGTCTCCCAATGGCCAATACATGTTGTCTAGACAGAGCATATCACATACGTCTTATTAGAAGCAATCGTCTGTGTTATTATCGGTCTTCGCACACATTTTCTAATTACACACCTGTTTGTCGCGTATCACACACATCTTGTTATATTGAACCATTTATGTTCTCTTGTCTCAACACAAACACTTCATCCGAGTGAACCGCATGCTGTATATCGTACACACCCTTATCTGGCTGACCGTTTCTTTTGTGTTGCCTAATCACAAACAGTACATCCCAGTGAACCGTATGCTATGTATTGCACACGCCTTCATCTGGCTGCCCGTTTCTTTTGTTCCTCCTCATCGCAAATAGTTAATTGAACTGAACCGTATGCCCTACATCACAGACGCAACTAAAATCTGAACTGTTTTTATGCATCCGTCATCGCAAACGTTTTGCACATTTTTGACAGTTTTCTCACACCAATGTTTGCGATTATTGCATCACACATAGTTTCTCGAAGGGTCTCTGGTCGTAGTGTCGTGTTCGCAGCATCCTGCAGTAGTGGTAGTTCACCATCAGGACTGAGGGTATGTACCAGTAGCTATGTGTTTGATCTCTCTCTCTCTCTCCCGTGTTCTTGATTTGGGACGATCTTGATGTACCGCGAGCTTTGCTATTATAGTTGGATCATATGATGTTTCTCCCCCTCTACTCTCTTGTAATGGATTGAGATTTCCCATTGAAGTTATCTTATTGGATTGAGTCTTTAAGGATTTGAGAACACCGGATGTATGTCTTGCATGAGCTTATCTATGGTGACAATGGGATATTCACGTGATCCACTTGATGTATGTTTTGGTGATCAACTTGCGGGTTCAGTGACCTTGTGAACTTATGCATAGGGGTTGGCACACGTTTTAGTCTTGACTCTCCGGTAGAAACTTTGGGGAACTCTGTGAGTTCTTTGTGTTGGTTTGAATAGATGAAACTGAATTGTGCGATCCATATCGTATAATCAAACCTGCGGATACTTGAGGTGACATTGGAGTATCTAGGTGACATTAGGGTTTTGGTTGATGTGTCTCTTAAGGTGTTATTTTACTATGAACTCTAGGGCTGTTTGTGACACTTATAGGAATATCCCAGTGGATTGATCAGAAAGAATAACTTTGAGGTGGTTTCGTACCCTGCAATAATCTCCTTGTTTGTTCTCCGCTATTAGTGACTTTGTAGTGACTCTTTGTTGCAGGTTGAGTGATTGTTATTTGATCCAATTATATTATCATTGTTGAGAGAACTTGCACTAGTGAAAGTATGAGCCCTAGGCCTTTTTCGAAGCATTGCAATACCGTTTTCGCTCACTTTTGTTACTTGCTACCGTTCTATTTTTATATTTTCAGATTACAAAAACCTATATCTACCATCCCTATTGCACTTGTATCACCATCTCTTCGCCGAACTAGTGCACCTATACAATTTACCATTGTATTGGGTGTGTTGGGGACTGTGGGTGTACAAAAGTAGGGGTTCTGCTTTTGGCCCCTTTACTTGTGCACGGGCAGTCAAAGCCTCCCGCCACGGCCACGCACAGACATGGCAAGAAAGGGAAGCCGGAGAGGAGCCGAAGCCATGAAACGAACGAAGCAACAACAAGGACCAAGGCCACGAAGATCAGATGGGCGAGGCGGGTTTTCCCGGCAAGGACCCTTGCCGGGGCAGCCTCAACGGCCCCGGCAAGACCCTTGCCAGGGCAGCTCGCCCACGCCAACCGGGTGAGCCACCCTTGAGCCCACCGGTGCTTTGCAAACGCGTCGGGACAAGGCTCGGGAGGCACCTTTGTGGTGGCATGCGGATCTTTGTGAAGACATGGAATGCTCGAGATCAAGTAAGGATAGGAAGGAAACCATCCTCACTGGCGGAACCCACAAGACCCCCGGCAAGACCCTTGCCGGGGACGCCACTGCGCCACGGCAAGACCCTTGCCGGGCCACCCGGCGAGGCTCTCGCCAAATGCACCAGCAGGGCCGCTGCTAGGCCCACGCCAGCTAAGTCGCCACTGCCGTTCGCATATAGCTGCCGACCCAACCAGCTGGGCAGGCACCTGTGTGGCAACGTGCGATCCTTTGTGGAGGCTCCACCACCGCGCCACCTCAGCTGCCTGCCTGCCTACATGGCACCGCATGCATCGCTGGCCAGGGCGCGTGTTGAAGCAAGGGGGAGCGCCGACGGACAGGATGGGCCCGGTCCCCGTCCCCGATAAAGTGGAGGGACACCTAAGCCTCGCATTTAATGCACCTTGTCCTGTAATACGGGCGATAAGCTCATGCTACTGTATCACTTTCCACCTCATGTGTGCCACTGTGGCAGCCCCTTTCGCCTATAAAAGGAGGCCCATGGCACACAGAGAAAGTATTCGGCTCTTTCGAACCCCACAACACCCAGAGCTAGTTCGAGAGATCAAGAACACTAATACATCCACCAAAGCAGGATCGTAGGGGTTTACGCATTGTTGCGGCCCGAACCTGGGTAAATCCCCCTTGTGTTGTTTGTTAGTCCCGCTCTTCTCACGATCCCCGCCCCCTACAACCATAGAAGGGATTCCGGTGATCCCATAGGTGCCGTTTCCCACCGACAGGGACCCAAGAGACTCTTTGCTATTTGTTTGCAGGGTTGTTTACCAGAGACCATCTTCATCCTACGCCTCCCACGGATTGATAAACCTTAGGTCATCCACTTGAGGGAAATTTGCTACTGTCCTACAAACCTCTGCACTTGGAGGCCCAAGAACGTCTACAAGAAGGTTGTGTAGTAGACATCACTTGTGGCCATGATGCCAATTTGAATTATGCTTATGGAGATGAACTTGCTATAGTTCCTTATGTTGAGAATGAAATTATTGCTATTGCACCCACACATGATAGTCCTATTATCTTTTCGAATTCTCCAGACTACCCTATATCGGAGAAGTTTGCACTTATTAAGGATTATGTTGATGGGTTGCCTTCTACCATTACACATGATGAGTTTGATGAACATAATATGCATGTGCTGGCTGCTCCTACTTGCAATTATTCTGAGAGGTGAACTACATCTCAACCTCTCTATGTTTCCAACACGATAAAATTGCAGGAAAGTAGTTATACTATGCATTGGCCCTTACATGATGTGCATGAATTGTTCTTTTATGACATGCCTATGCATAAGAAGGGAGTTAGACTTCGTTTTTTCAAGATTTGCGTTGCTTTGTCCTCACTACTAAATTACAAATTATTGCAAATTAAAATTGGCTTTTGATATACCTTGGGATCCGGGTGGCTCCATTAGTTGAGCACTAAATGCCTAGCTTAATGGCTTTGAAGAAAGTGCTGCCAGGGAGACAACCCGGAAATTTTAGAGAGTCATTTACTTTTGTTGTGTTCTTTTATAAAGTTTAAAAACAAAAAACCTAGAGGGGAACTTAAAACTTAAAAAAAAGTGAAAGTGAGAAAGACCAGCACCACTGAAGTGGGGGACGTCCTTGAACTTTGTTCATTCCCATGGAAACATTGTGAATCTCGATTAAAGAAAATTTTCACAGAAATAATTACCCCTTGTATAAATCCATTCTATTATAAAAAGAATGTGTGTTTTTTGGTACGCGCGGTGCAAAACAAAAACTTTTGCTGTAGTGTGAGATTTTACATTTTTTTTACTGGAGCATGAAAAATTCTAAAATTATTACACAGTACTGCTACGCAAATTTTTTATTTTCCTATTTTTTGAGAATTTTTTATTTTAGAATTATGGTCAATGTTCAGATTACTACATACCGTCCTGTTTTTTGACAGATTTTGATTTTTATGCATTTTTTAGCTTGCTTTCATGAAACTATCGATTGTGTCAGTGGTATCAGCCATGGAGAAGTTATAATGCAGTAGATATAATGCAAAAACAAAATATGAATGGATTTTCAATAGTAGTTAAAGTAGTGATTTGCATTATTATACTAACGGATCTCACCGAGTTTTCTGTTAAGTTTTGTGTGGATGAAGTGCTCAAATATCGAGGAGGTCTCGATATGAGGAGAAGGAGGAGAGGCAAGAGTTCAAGCCTGGAGATGCCCAAGGCACCCCAAGTAATTATCCAAGGAGACTCAAGCTTAGGGATACCACAGAAGGCATCCCATCTTTCTTCAACAAGTATTAGTATGTTTCGATTTTTGTTTCATTCATGTGATATGCGTAAATCTTGGAGCATCTTTTGTGTTTAGTTTTCATTTTTCTTTTATGCACCATGCTAGTGTCAGATTGTCCATGGTTGATTTATTGAATTCTCATTGCACTTCACTTATGTATTTTGGGCATGGCTTTGTAGAATGCTTCATGTGCTTCACTTATATCATTTGAAGTTTGGATTGCCTATTTCTCTTCACATAGAAAACCGTTATTTGTAGAATGATCATTAGCTTCACTTATATTTATTAGAGCATGTGCAAGTATTTAGTATAAAGAACTAAACTCTCTTGTTTCACTTATATCTATTTAGAGAGTCAACAGGAATTGGTCATTTGCATGGTTAGTCATGAAATCCTACATATAACTTGTGGATAACTGAATATGACATGTTCGATTCCTTCCAATAGTTTTGCGATATAGAGATGATAATATGTGGGATGTACAATTGAACTCTTATGGTTAGTAAGAATATATGTGTTAAGGTTTGTGATTCCCGAAGCATGCAGATATAGTCTCTCGTTATGCTATGAAATTGAAGCATGATTTATTATTGATTGTCTTCCTTATGAGTGGCGGTCGGGGACGAACGATGGTCTTTTCCTACCAATCTATCCCCTAGGGGCATGCGTAGTAGTACATTGCTTTGAGAGCTATTTAACTTTTGCAATAAGTATGAGTTATTTATGACTAATGTGATTCCATGGATTATATGCACTCTCACCATTCCGCAATTTGCTAGCCTCTTCGGTACCGTGCATTGCCCTTTCTCACCTTGAGAGTCGGTGCAAACGTCGCCGGTGCATCCAAACCCCGTGATATGATACGCTCTATCACACATAAGCCTTATTATATCTTCCTCAAAACAACCACCATACCTACCTATTATGTCCTTTCCATAGCCATTCTGAGATATATTGCCATGCAACTTCCACCGCTTCCGGTTTGATGACTTGAGCATTCATTGTCATATTTCTTTGCATGATCATAAGATGGCTAGCATGATATTTCCATGGCATGTCCATTTTTTGATATCTCTTCTACGTTAGATCATTGCACATCCTGGTACACTACCAAAGGCATCCATATAGAGTCATACTTTGTTCTAGGTATTGAGTTGTAATTTTTAGTTCTTTTGAGTTATAAGTAATTCTAACTGTGATGATCATCATGATTCATTATTAGAGCATGTCCCAGTTAGGAGAGGATGACGGATACTACGATTCCCCCACAAGTCGGGATGAGGTGCGGGACAAATATAAAAAAATGAAAAAAAGAGAAAGTGAAGCCAAAAAGAGCCCAAGCAAAAAGAAAAAAAAAAGAAAAAAATGAGAGAAAAGAGAGAAGGGCATGCTAATTCCAGACTTTTGCTTCAAAGTAGCACCATGTTTTTTATATAGAGAATCTCCTATGTTTTCAGTTTCATGTACTAGTGGGAATTTTTCATTATAGAGTTAGATGCATGCCCACTTAGTTATCATATGGAGCTTTCATACAGTTATAGCTCTTAGTGCATCCGTTGCATGGTAATCCCTACTCCTCGCATTGATATAAAATGATGGGCATCTCCATAGTTGTAGATTAGCCGCGTCGATGTGAGACGTCTTTCTTACCTTTTTGTCTTCTTAATATTTACCCCAATCATCATACTCTATTCCACCCGTAGTGTTATATCCATGGCTTGCGCTCATGTATTGCGTGTAGGTTCAAAAGCTGAAGCGCGTTAGAAAGTATGAACCAATTGCTCGGCTTGTCATTGCGGTTGTGCATGATAAATACTTTGTGTTAAGAAGATGGAGTATGACAAGACTATATGATTTTGTAGGGATAGCGTACTTTAGCATTGATATTTTGAAAGACATGATTGTTTGTTGGGATGCCTGAGTACTAATGTCTTTATGTCAAATTATAGACTATTGCTTTGAATCACTCATGTCTTAATATTCATGCCATGATTAGATATATGATCAAGATTATGCTAGGTAGCATTCCACATCAGAAATTATCCTTTTATCATTTACCTACTCGAGGACAAGCAGGAATTAAGCTTGGGGATGCTGATATGTCTCCGTCGTATCTATAATTTTTGATTGTTTCATGCCAATATTATATAACTTTCACATATTTGTGGAAACATTTTGTATGATTTATTGGACTAACATATTGATCCAGTGCCCAGTGCCAGTTCCTGTTTGTTGCATGTTTTTTGTTTCGCGGAATATCCACATCAAACAAAGTCCAAACGCGATAAAAATTTACAGAGAATTATTTTCGAATATGTGTGAGTTTTGCTAGGTGAAATCAACGCAAAAGGAGGCCCACAACCCCCACACTACACTAGAGCGCGCCCTAGGGCCCAGACGCGTCGGGGTGGGTTGTGGTCACCCTGTAAGTTAGTTGGAGCTCTTCTTTGGGCGCAAGGAAGCTTATATCTGGAAAAAAATCATGTTAAAATCTCCGAGCAATCGGAGTTATCAATCTCGAGGAATATAAGAAACGGTTTTCGACCAGAAAATAGAACGCGAAACAAAAGAGAATGGAGAGATAGATCCAATCTAGGGGGGATCCTACCCCTCCGCCGCCATGGAGGCCAAGGACTAGATGGGGAAATCTTCTCCCATCTAGGGGGCAAGGAAGAAGAAGAAGAAGGATGGGGGCTCTCTCCCCCTCTCTCCTGGTGGCACCAGAGAGCCGCCGGGGCAATCATCGTGACGGCGATATACTCCAATAACTTCGCCCCCGTCAACACCAACTCTCTCCCCTTCTATGCAATGGTGTAACCTCTCTTCTACCCGATGTAATCTCGACTTAAGCATGGTGCTCAACGTTATATATTATTTCCCAATGATCTATGGCTATCTTATGATGTTTGAGTAGATCCGTTTTGTCCTATGGGTTGATAGATGATCGTGGTTGGTGTGAATTGTATGTTTTATTTTGGTGTTATCCTATGGTGCCCTCTGTGTCCTGCAAACGTGAGGGATCCCCGCTATAGGGTGCTGCAATGCGTTCATGATTTGCTTATGGTGGGTGGAGTGAGTGACTATGGAAGTAAAAAGGACTTGATACTTAAGGCTAAGGGTTTACCTTAATGATCTTTAGTAGTTCTGGAAGCTTGCTAGAATTCCTATCATAAGTGCATATGATCCAAGTAGAGAAAGTATGTTAGCTCATGCCTCTCCCTCATATAAAATTGCAATAATGATCACCAGTCTAGTTATCGATCACCTAGGGACAAATGACTTTCTTGAGTGACAAAAGCTATCTACTTTTATTACCTTGGAATTTATTCATAGTTTCATTCTTGCAAAGTACTTCTAGTTTTCTTGTTCTAGGTAAAGCGGACATTAAGTGTGTGTAGAGTTGTATCGGTGGTCGATAGAACTTGAGGGAATATTTATTTCTACCTTTAGCTCCTCATTGGGTTTGACACTTGTTTATCAAAAAAGGATACAAACGATCCCCTATACTTGTGGGTTATCACACCTCCTCGCCAGCGACCCTTCTTGCTGCACGGCCTCGTCGATATGGTCAGGTAATCCACACCCTGGCCACACCATCCTCCTCCTTCCCCACCCCACATACCCTGACCGATGGCGTGACACCTTCCGCCAAAATCACTGGCCCCGCCCTCCAATTAAGCGCCGCCCATAGCCACTTGGCACGCAGTATAACGTGGAGCTTAGTAGCATCTGGCAGTGAAGGAGCAAATCACGGCCGCATGCACGGACGAGGTCGTGATGGCTACCATGTGTGCCGACCACTAGATCTTGGAGGAGCACCTCATATTCGAGGACAGCACCGCCACCGCCTCGCGGTTGTCTACTTTAAAATACAGTTCGTGTTGTTTTCTCGAGGCCACCCCCTTCTAGTGATTTCTCTTCTGTAATGTTAATATGTAATCTGATATTCTGAAATTTAATGTTCAGATAATAGTTTGGTCCAACAATTACTACATTTTGTAGTACTGTTTTCAAGCATTCTTGGTTTCGTTAACTATCTTATCTTCTAGTATATGTTCTATTCTACAATTTCATGCTTAGTTAATTGTTTTGGTTCATTTGTTCTGCTGTCCAATTAACTGTTTGGTTCAATTCTACAATTTGATTTTCATTTGTTGTGGGTACAATTTTCTATTGTTATGCACGTGAGAAATAAATCGAATTTGGTTCTACTCAATACATATTCTACTGAAAGTATGCAACTCTCAGTTAACCTGATCAATATCTTCTGTATATATATTGCAGGGAAACAACGGGAGGCACTGTGATTTACCATCGAGGTTTGCTCATTTGGTCCTTTCGCTAATAGCACATTATTGTGCAGTTGGAGGAATCATTCTAATATTTAGGTTTCTTACAATTTGGTCGTGCACATGGAGGTCCTGTTGTCAAAGGCTTAGACCCACCGTTCAATCCATTTTGCATATGGGGAAATGAGATGTCCATGAATATAAGTCAAGTCAAGAAACTCAGAAAGATTGTTAGGATAAAGAAACTTGCGACAAATAACAGCAAGATCTTTGTGTGCACAATGAAGAAGACATCAGTCAACTATAGGATGGTACTGACTCTTTTACCTTGTTTTTAACCCTTGTGCCATTTCAAAATTTATAACAGCAATTTATGCATATCTTTGTTTTCAGTACTTTCCAAAGCAGTTCACCGATGATTACCTCTCAAACCACCTGCATGGTCAAGGGTTGAGGAAGGCATTCATTCAATACCCACGGTACAATATTCAAGTCTTCCTGAAGAGGACGAAGGTTGGGAAGGAAATTACCCATAGCCACTAGCATAAAGTTGCAAGGACATTCAACATCACTAAAGGTTAAATACTTGTCTTCCGCTTCTGCAATTTCCTAGATGAGATTCATCTGTCTATTTACCATGCATGATGCTACTTTCCAAAGGTTTTTGATGTTGCATGTGAAACTTGGTGCTGTTGTGTAATGGCATAGCTAGCTATATCCCTCTTTGGTGTAACCGAGTGCTGAAGCTATCTGATGTAATTCGATTATGAAATCTCGGTTGCCGTTATACACATATGAAATATCCATTGTGTTCTATAAGAAATGTCAATTTGATTACTACATGGATTATCAATAATAGGATAATTACCTTGCTTATTGGGGTTTTCTATTGTATACGATTACTCTGACAACACCGTGGGTGATGAACTCAAACAACCCACACAGTTTCTACAAAGTAGGCATGTTGGATCAACTAACAATCAAACACGGCTTTCGGTAGAGAACTGTTTGCGTTAGGCTACCTTGCACAAATGTTTCGGCATAAAAAATTGTGTGTGATATACATACGAATGGAAACATTTTTCCGGGATTCACTGTGTGGGATGTACATAAGAACGGAAACAATTGGGCTTCGATGCCTCACCCGATCACACATGAGCTCATTTTATCCCGCGTGTGGGACTGGATGGCCTATCCCCGACGGTTTCTGGGCCGTGTGGGAAGGACCCCCTATCGCACACACTCACTAGGCGATGGTTTAAAACACCATCGCGGAAAGGGTGTAAAACCCGTTTGTATAGCACGCCACTGCACCAGTATTTGATCCATGCCAATTCAACACACACCCTCCGAGATACCTATAGAGCATCTTTATAGTCACCCAGTTACATTGTGACATTTGATACATACAAGGTACTCCTCCGGTGTCAGTGAGTTGCATGATCTCATGGTCACCGGAACAGATACTTGACTGTAGAAAATAATAGCAATAAAGTTGATACAATCATATGCTATGTTTATAGTTTGGGTCTTGTCCATCACATAATTCTCCCAATGATGTGATCTTGTTATCAAATGACAACTCATGTTTATGACTAGGAAACCATAGCCATCTTTTATCAACAAGCTAGTCCGATGGAGGCTCACTAGGGACATGTCATTGTCTATGTATCCACATATGTATTTGAGTTTCCAGTCAATACAATTATAGCATGGATAATAAACGGTTATCATGAACCAGGAAATATAATAATAACCACTTAGTTTCTTTTTGAGCTTTCATACACTTATAGCTCTAGTGCATCCGTTGCATGGCAGTCCCTACTCCTCACATTGATATCAATCGACGGCATCTCCATAACCCGTTGATTAGCCGCGTGGATGTGAGACTTTCTTACCTTTTGTGTTCTTCATATTTAGCCCTATTATCATACTCTATTCCACCCGTAGTGCTATATCGATGGCTTGCGCTCATGTATTGCGTGAGGGTTAAAAAAGCTGAAGCGCGTTAAAAAGTATGAACCAATTGCTTGGTTTGTCATCGAGGTTGTGCATGATAAATAGTTTGTGTTAGGAAGATGGAGCATCACAAAACTATATGATTTTGTAGGGATAGCATTCTTAAGCACTGATATTTTGAAAGACATTATTGTTTGATGGGATGCCTAAATATGAATGCATTTATGTGAAATTATAGACAATTGCTTTGAATCACTCGTGTGTTAATATTCATGCCATGATTAGATATATGATCAAGACTATGCTAGGTAGCATTCCACATCAAAAATTATCCTTTTTATCATTTATCTACTCGAGGACGAGCAGGAATTAAGCTTGGGGATGCTGATACATCTCCTTGTATCTATAATTTTTATTGTTTCATGCCAATATTATACAACTTTCACATATTTTTGGCAACATTTTATCTGATTTATTGGACTAACAAATTGATCCAGTGCCCAGTGCTAGTTCCTGTTAGTTGCATGTTTTTTGTTTCGCGGAATATCTATAGCAAATGAAGTCCAAACGCGATAAAAACTTATGGAGATTTATTTTGGAATATATGTGATTTTTGGGAGGTGGAATTAACACAAAAGGAGGCCCACAGCCCCCATAGTAGACCAAGGCACGCCCTAGGGCCCAGGCATGTGGTGGTGGGTTGTGGTCAACTCGTAGAGTCGATTGGAGCTCTTGTTAGGGCGCAAGGAAGCTTATATCTGGAAGGAAAAAATCATGTCAAAATCTTAGAGCAATCAGAGTTACTGATCTCCAGGAATATGACACGGTTTTCAGCAAAAAAACAGAACGCAAAATAGAAGAGAACGAAGAGATAGATCCAATCTAGGAGGGGTTCATGTCCCTCTGCCGCCATGGAGGCCATGGACCCGAGGAGGAACTCTTCTCCCATCTATGGGGCCAAGGAAGAAGGAATGGAGCTCTCTCCCCCTCGCTCCTGGTGGTGCCAGAGAGCCGACGGGGCAATCATCGTGACGATGACCTACTGTAACAACTTCGCCGCCATGAGCACCAACTCTCTCCCCATCTATGCAGCAGTGTAACCTCTCTTCTACCTACTATAATCTCTACTTAAACATGGTGCTCAATGCTATATATTATTTCCCAATAATCTATGGCTATCTTATGACGTTTGAGTGGATTGGTTTTGTCCTATGGGTTGATAGATGGTCGTGGTTGGTGTGTGTCGGTGTCAAAACCGGCGGATCTCGGGTAGGGGGTCCCGAACTATGCGTCTAGGCGGATGGTAACAGGAGACAAGGGACACTGTGTTTTTACCCAGGTTCGGGCCCTCTCGATGGAGGTAAAACCCTACTTCTGCTCGATTAATATTGATGATATGGGTAGTACAAGAGTTGATCTACCACGAGATCAGAGAGGCTAAACCCTAGAAGCTAGCCTATGGTATGATTGTTGTTCGTCCTACGACTAAAACTCTCCGGTTTATGTAGACACCGGAGGGGGCTAGGGTTACATAGAGTCGGTTACAATGGGAGGAGATCTTCATATGGAATCGCCAAGCTTGCCTTCCACGCCAAGGAAAGTCCTATCCGGACATGGGACGAAGTCTTCAATCTTGTATCTTCATAGTCCGGGAGTCCGGCCAAAGGTCATAGTCCGGCCGTCCGGACACCCCCTAATCCAGGACTCCCTCAGTAGCCCCTAAACCAGGCTTCAATGACAACGAGTCCGGCGCACAAATTGTCTTTGGCATTGCAAGGCGGGTTCCTCCTCCGAATACTTCATAGAAGGTGTTGAACACAAGGATAGTGTCCGGCTCTGCAAAATAAGTTCCACATACCACTGCAGAGAGAATAATATCTGCACAAATCTAATCTGCTGACGTATTTTGCAGTGTGACATCGCGCCACGGCCAAGCCTTTATTCGAATCATTTTTATGTCCCACCTCAGCGTGTTTAGCGAGGCTGTTTCTTTGGTACGTCTTGTCAAAGCAGAGATCGTGTCCCCTTATTCTGGGATCCTTATCAATATGGGCGTGGGTAATCCAACCATGCCATTGATTACGGCGCTTGGAAGATAAGCGAGTTTTATCAGGCTAGTGGGGGCGCATAGTTTCGTCCGTCCATATAAGGGGATAAGGGTCCGCCTTTTTACCTACGCCTTCTTCCTCCTTTGCTTATCCATTTCCGCGTACTCGAACTCCAGCGCCCAAGTCCGTACATCCCTCCTCAACCTTCTCCAGCCATGTCCGGAGCGGGAGGCAAGTGGATGGTCTCCTCCGTAACGGAGGAACAAGTCAAAAAGCTGCGGAAGGCCGGATACTTGTCCAGCAACATCGCGCATCGGCTCCCCGATAAGGGGCAGCTTCTCCCCACCCCCAGGACCCATGAGAGGGTGGTGTTCCTCATCCACTTCCTCCGCGGACTAGGTTTTCCACTTCACCAATTTGTCCGGGGGCTCATGTTCTACTATGGCCTAGATTTCCATGATCTGGCCCCGAACTTCGTCCTCAACATCTCGGTGTTCATTGTCGTGTGCGAGGCCTTCCTCTGCATCCAGCCCCACTTCGGCTTATGGCTGAAGACTTTTATTGTCAAGCCGAAGGTAGTGGGCGTCCACCAAGCAGAGTGCGGAGGTGCCATGGTGGGCCGGATGGCCAACGTCCTATGGCTCGAGGGCTCCTTTGTGGAGACAATAAAGGGGTGGCAGTCGGGGTGGTTCTACATCACCGAGGCATGCGACCCCAAATGGGAGGCGGCCCCCGAATTCCTATCTGGTTTCCCCACATGGCTCACCTCCTGGAAAGAGACGGGCCTAATGTGGGGAGATTCGGAAGAGCTGACCGGACTTCAAGCCTGCGTCCAAAAGCCGGTGAACAAGAATCTCAAGCTCGTCAACATAGTCCAGGTCATGCTCATCCGCCGGGTCCTCCCATGCCAACAACGGGCCTTCAAATTGTGGTAGTTTAATCCGGCACAACACCAAACCTTGAGCAAGTTCTTCGACACTACGTACGAAGATGCCTGGAAGGTGCTGTTCAAGGGCGCCGAGGCCCCCGCATCCGCTACCGAAGATCGCGGATTCAGCTCGCGGCGTCAGGCCAGCGAGCTAAGCTATTCTACCCTTTACGGGACTCTGGGTTTTCATAGTCTGACTCTATGTGGGATCTAAACTCCCTTACCTTTGACAAGACTGGCTGAAGAAGTCCGGGCAGGTTAACTATCCGGCTCCCTTACCAGAAGACCCAGCGGGCGCCTGATTGACGGGGCTGCTGGTTCCGGCACTGGTGTCAGATAAGAAGGCCAAGAAGAAGGCCACGGGAACTCGAAAGAGTTCCCGGCGCCTGGTGGTGTCAGATTCCTCGCCTGACAACCCCGAAGCACCCTCCGCCTCTAAGGCGAGGAGGAAGAATAAGAAGAAGCCTCTCCCCCTCCATCGGGGGGAGGAAAGAAAAGGAAGGCCGCCCCAACTGGGGAGGCCAGAGGGTCCAAGAAGGGGAAGACCCTTCTACCGGACTACGCCTCTGATGCCGAAGACGGCAGGGAGGAATGGCCATCCAGGGTCAAGCCCCTGGCAAAATCGTAAGTATCCGGATACCCGAATAACTTATGGCGCTCCTCTATTATTTGGTATTTTCTGACGCCGAATTCAATCATGCAGTCCGCCCAAAGCTCAGCTCGGCGATTCGTCGAGCGGCTCCCTGGATTCGTCGGATGTGAATAGCGCTTCACTTCCGACGGCCTCCTCCCCGCTCCCTGCGGACGACACCGAGGTGGAGTCCAAAAGGGACTAAACCAGGAGGAGGTGGTCCTGGAGGCGCCGCAAGGTGACCTCCCGGATTCCAGGCCCAAAGGGGGTAAAGCCCCAGAGGTGTCTAAGTCCGGCCCTGGGCCGGACACTGCTCCGGAACCTTCAGTGGTTTCGGAGTCTGGCGGGCGGCACCTTCATAAGAAGGGAAAGCCTACGATGTCGGCGACTTCCGTCTAATCGGAGGCGCCGGACAATTTGCTGGAGGTGCTTAACGGCACCTCCATCGACGAGGAACACCGCACTGTTATGAGTGCGGTTATTCAGAAGGTTCAGTCCGCCAAGAGCGGACTGACAGAAGCCTGTACGAGCCTGTTAACAGGCTTTGAGGTATGTATTGAAAACATATAAAAATGTTACCGCATAGATAGTAGCCCCTAATGCTCAGTGTGGTGTTCGGAAAGAAAACTCAGACTGAGGATCTAAAGAAAAGATATACGCAGGAGTCTAACATAAATATGTCAATATGCGAATGTAGGCCGCGCTGCTGACCTCTGCCGCACTGACTGCGGAGGTCGACGTATTGAAGCAGAACCTCGAGTGGACCGAGAACGAGCTCGGTCATGCCAAGAAGCAGCTTGAGGACAAGGAAGGTAAGTAATACCTTATTAAAGTAATAACTTATAGAAAGGATTTGGTTGCAAAAAATGACAGGAATAACGTGGGTATTGCAGGGGCCACGACCGAGGTGGCGACCCTGAAGGAAGCGGTGTCCAAGGCCGAAAATAGTGCGTCCTTGGAGCACACCGAGCGAGAGAAGCAGGAGGTGCGGGTGGCGGAGGTGCGGCAAGAGCTCCAGGCTCTCGTGGAGAAACACGAGAGTTTGGAGCATGACTCGAAGGCTCGTGAGTCCGAGCTCGCCGTGGCTCTTGAGAGTGCCAAAACCGCTAAGGCCGAAGCCCAAAAGGCCCTCCAGGAGATCGAGGCGATAAAGAAGATAGCGGCGGGTAAGGAATTCTTTATGCAAAGCAAGCATATAAAAGTGAATTATCTGTTACTTACCCGAATCCGGAGCTCTCCAGGAGCGTTCACCGATCTGCCATGTAGTGTGTCTGATGCTGCTGTGTTCTACCGAGCTGAGGAGGGGAGCTCGACGGAAAAGGTGTTCTGGTCTCAATATGCTGAGGCCGGACATCCGGTGCCCCTGAGCGACCAGCTGAAGCAGCTGGTCCAGCTCCACAAGGCGGCCGAACAGGCCATGAAGGGCCTCATAGTTCGGTTGTGGCCTAGAGAAGCCATGCCTGGGAGCTACTTCGATCTGGTGCGGCGGCTGGTGGACGCCTGTCCATGGATTGAAGTCATCAAGCGCTCCGTCTGTATTGAAGGTGCCCGTCGGGCCCTTGCCCGTGCTAAAGTGCACTGGGGCAGGATGGACGCCGAGAAGCTTGAGATGGACGCGCCACCGCCCGGGCAAGGAGTATCGCAAGCCCGAGATGTATTATGAGGGCGTCCTGAAGGGTGACCGCCTTATAGCGGGTGAATGCTCCAAAGATGTAATTTTTGAGTAGACTCGCATCTGTTATCATGTACGCTGAAAACGTTGTTCATATGCGCTAAGCAACGCTTTGTTAATTTAAAATATTACCTTCTGTGCGGCCGTTTATCAAATCTGAGAGATGCAAGTCATTGGCTTCTACCCCTATGCCACGAGTGCTGGGATGTTCGGGATAAACCTGAGCGCTCTTGTACCCATTCTTGGGTCCATCTAGGGAGGCGCTTAGCACAACGAACAAGGCCATCGGACTTGTAATGCTTTATCACTCTCACTTAGCCATAGAATTCTATAATTTTAAATTTCGGCGAAGCCCCTAGTATTTGGAAGACTGAGTTCGGGGCGCTATCCACGCCTAGGCTAGATAAATCTGGCTCCTCGCTCTAAGCAGCATAAGTCTTTAGGGACTCGAAAAACCTCACGAACAGCGACCGGTCTCTCGCACTATCATGACGGTTAGTTTTAGCTTTCTCTACTGAGGTGTTAACCCAGCTCAACTGGGGCACAATCGCAGTAGTTCTCCCAGCGCTACCTTAGCCAACATTGCGGAACGTAAGGTACCAAAACATGGGAGCCGGGCAAACCCAACTATTGACCCAAGACATGATTCGTAGCCGATGCATATAGTGCTATAAGTTCGGGGTGCCGCACTCATGAGAGTGTTCGGTCTTCTCACACTGTGTTATGGGGTGCTTAAGCCCCTGGTGTATTGGCCGTACCAAAGTGTACGGTTGCATAATGTCATGACTGAACATATTTGTATAAAAATAGATGAATACAATAATAGATAAGAGCTATGTATTGTTTATTAAAAAGGGCTGCTATGAAAGCAGAACGATACAAATAGTGCGATAAGCAAGGGATGGGATTATTTGACATGTCCCCCTCCAGGGGCAAGCTGCAAAACTTTAAGTAAAACAGGTATTTAGCTCGTTATAGAGACCACCTGGACATTTGACATGGCTTGTTCTCTCCCTGGCTGTTGCATCGTGTGTTCGACGAGTGTATTGCCGGACAGGCCTTCCGGATAGTTGGGTCCTGAAAGTAAAAAAAGGAACGGCACAATAGGGAGCCCCTAGTGCGGTTGAGCCGCATTCTGGGCGTGCCGTGGTTGTGCCCCTCCCCTTATGCCCATGGTATTTCCAAAGCGTAATTATGTATGCGTGGTACCGCTATCGCTATCTGGCGAGGGCTAGGGTTGGGGACGCACTGCTATGCTTGCTTGGAACATGCCAGCCGGTTTTGTTGTAGGTTACTTCGGGCGCGCTTGACATTGTCCGGACATTTAACACCCGGATTGGAGAATTGCCTTGAGAGGCTACTTTGTACTTCCGCCGCCAGGGCCGCCGTGTGCTCCTCCATTCGGAGAGAGCGTTCGGTGTTTCCATTTACCATAATGACTCCGTGAGGGCCTGGCATCTTGAGCTTGAGATATGCGTAGTGCGGCACCGCATTGAATTTTGCGAATGCGGTTCGTCCGAGCAGGGCGTGATAGCCACTGCGGAATGGGACTATGTCGAAGATTAACTCTTCGCTTCAGAAATTATCTGGGGATCCGAAGACCACTTCGAGTGTAACCGAGCTTGTACAACTGGCTTCTACACCTGGTATGATGCCTTTAAAGGTTGTCTTTGTGGGTTTAATCCTTGACGGATCTATACCCATTTTTCGCACTGTATCCTGATAAAGAAGGTTCAGGCTGCTGCCGCCGTCCTTGAGGACTCTACTGAGGCGAAATCCGTCAATGGTTGGGTCTAGGACAAATGCGGCGAATCCGCCGTGACGAATGCTAGTGGTGTGGTCCCTTCGATCAAAAGTGATCGGGCAGGAGGACCATGGGTTGAACTTTGGGGCGACTGGCTCCAACGCATAAACGTCCTTGAGAGCATGCTTCCGCTCCCTTTTGGGGATATGGGTTGCGTATATCATGTTCACCGTCCGCACTTGCGGGGGGAAGCCCTTCTGTCATCTGTTGTTCGGCGGCCGGGGCTCCTCCTTGTCATCGCTATGCAGCCCCTTGTCTCTGGTTTCGGCACTTAACTTGCCTGCCTGCTTGAACACCCAACAATCCCTATTAGTGTGGTTGGCTGGTTGTTCAGGGGTGCCGTGTATCTGGCATGAGCGATCGAGTATCCGGTCTAAGCTGGATGGGCCCGGAGGGTTTCTTTTGAATGGCTTCTTCCGCTGACCGGGTTTAGAGCCTCTAAATCCGGCATTAACTGTCGTATCCTTAGTATTGTCGCCGTTAATGTGGCGCTTGTGCTTGTTGCAACGTGACCTACCATTGTTGTCCTTGGTATCCGAATTGCCAGGGCTCTTGGTTATGTTATTGCTACGAGCTAGCCAGCTGTCTTCTCCCGCGCAAAAGCGGGTCATGAGTGTCGTGAGGTCTGCCATAGATTTCGGCTTTTCCTGTCCTAGGTGCTGGGCAAGCCATTCATCTCGGATGTTGTGCCTGAAGGCTGTAACGGCCTCTGCGTCCAGACAGTCGACTAATTGATTTTTCTTGGTTAGGAACTGTGTCCAGAATTGTCTGGCCGATTCCTCTGGCTGCTGGATTATGTGGCTTAGGTCATCGGCGTCTGGTGGTCGCACATAAGTGCCCTGGAGGTTGTCAAGGAATGCGGATTCCAGGTCCTCCCAGCAACTAATTGACTCTGCTGGTAGGATGTTAAGCCAATGCCGAGCTGGTCCTTTAAGCTTGAGCGGGAGGTATTTGATGGCGTGTAGATCATCACCACGGGCCATGTGGATATGAAGGAGATAATCCTCGATCCATACCGCAGGATCTGTTGTGCCATCGTATGGTTCGATGTTTACGGGTTTAAAACCCTCGGGGATTTGATGATCCATTACTTCATGTGTGAAGCATAGTGGGTGTGCGGCGCCCCTGTACTGCGATATATCGCGACGTAGCTCGGATGAGCTTTGTCTGTTGTGTTCGGCCTGGTCGTATTTATCATATCCGGCGTGACGGTTATCGTTACGTGACATGGGGCGCCCACGCGATCCGTAGATCGATCTTGTTTGCCTTGCCTTATCCTCCAATATGTCTCGCAGGTCTGTGGCGTTTCCCCGCGCTCTGGTATTTTTTTAGCGGCGCCAGGGTGCGGCTTGGTCTGAGGGCCGAAAGGCCTCTCTGTTGCAGCCACGGGGTGGCCGATCGGGCGCATCATACGCTGGTGATGTCAGTTTAGTTGCTTCATCCTCTAGTTGGGGTAGCAGCCTGCGCTTTGGGTAGCTGTTTGAGGGGCGTTCGAGTTTATACTCTTCGGCCGCCAGGACTTCACTCCATCTGTTGGCTAGCAAGTCTTGGTCAGCTCTAAGCTGTTGCTATTTTTTCTTGAGGCTGCTTGATGTGGCCGTAAGCCTGCGTTTGAAATGCTCTTGTTCGACGGGATCCTCTGGCACGACGAATTCATCGTCGTCGAGGCTTGCCTCGTCTTCAGAGGGAGGCATATAATTGTCGTCCTCAACCTCCCTGTCTGCCGCTTTCTCATGAGGGTTGGCTCCTCCGTCCTCCTGTGCTGAATCCTTCTGGAGGGGGTTGTCTTCGGCACTGTCTGGGGTGTTGTTGTCTCAAGTGTCGAACTCGCCGTTTTTGCTCTCGCGGGATTTAGAGCGGCGCCGCTGACGTCGGCGCTTGGGTTGCTTCTTGGAGGGGTCGTCCTCCGTTTTTTCATCGCCATCCCCTGCTTTGGGGGTGTCCACCATGTATATGTCATATGACGAGGTGGCTTTCTAGTGCCCTATAGGTGCTGGTTCTTGGTCGTCTCCTTCATCGGCATCCATACCGGCGATGTCTTCGGAGCCGAAGTCGAGCATGTCGGTTAGATCGTCGATAGTGGCTACGAAGTGGGTGGTGGGTGGGTTTCGAATTTCTTTGTTGTCCGCATCCCAACCTTGCTGACCATAGTCCGGCCAGGGCTCTCCTGACAAAGAGAGAGATTTTAGTGAATTCAGGATCTCGCCAAAGGGCGAGTGCTGAAAGACGTCCGCGGCGGTGAACTCCATGATCGGAGCCCAATCGGGTTCGATCAGAAGGGGTGCAGAAGATTCGGAGTCCGGAACGGAGTCCGGCACCTTGGAGTCACAAGCCTCGCAAAGGACTAGGCTGGTATTCGGCTCTATCACCGTAGAGATTGCGGCTCATGGGGCGGCGTCCAACCATCCGTCCCCGACTGGCGCAGTTGGCTCCGAGCTAATGGTCGGAGCGGACACCTGAGCGGCGCTCTGGGCGCTGTCCGGAGGCAGAGCTAGATCATGCCCATCGTCACAGTGCGGCGCGCTCGGCCGTGGCTCGAATCCTTCGAAGATCAAGTCCCCGCGGATGTCGGCCGTGTAGTTTAAGCATCCAAACCTGACCTGATGGCCAGGGGTGTAGCTTTCGATCTGCTCCAGATGGCCAAGCGAATTGGCCCGCAGTGCGAAGCCGCTGAATACGAAGATCTGTCCGGGGAGAAAAGTCTTGCCCTGGACCGCATCGTGGTTGATGATCGAAGAAGCCATCGGGCCTAAAGGTGACGACACAAAGGAACTCTCAATGAAAGCACCAATGTCGGTGTCAAAACCGGTGGATCTCGAGTAGGGGGTCCCGAACTGTGCGTCTAGGCGGATGGTAAGAGGAGACAAGGGACACGATGTTTTTACCCAGGTTCGGGCCCTCTCGATGGAGGTAAAACCCTACTGCTGCTTGATTAATATTGATGATATGGGTAGTACAAGAGTTGATCTACCACGAGATCAGAGAGGCTAAACCCTAGAAGCTAGCCTATGGTATGATTGTTGTTCGTCCTACGGACTAAAACTCTCCGGTTTATATAGACACCGGAGGGGGCTAGGGTTACATAGAGTCGGTTACAATGGGAGGAGATCTTCATATATGTGATTTTTGGGAGGTGGAATTAACACAAAAGGAGGCCCACAGCCCCCACAGTAGACCAAGGCATGCCCTAGGGCCCAGGCGTGTGGTGGTGGGTTGTGGTCAACTCGTAGAGTCGGTTGGAGCTCTTCTTTGGGCGCAAGGAAGCTTATATCTGGAAGGAAAAATCATGTCAAAATCTTAGCGCAATCGGAGTTACTGATCTCCAGGAATATATGACACGGTTTTCTGCAAAAGAAAAAACAGAACGCAAAATAGAAGAGAGCGGAGAGATAGATCCAATCTAGGAGGGGCTCATGTCCCTCTGCCGCCATGGAGGCCATGGACCCGAGGGGGAACTCTTCTCCCATCTAGGGGGCCAAGGAAGAAGGACGGGAGCTCTCGCCCCCACGCTCCCGGTGGTGCCAGAAAGCCGACGTGGCAATCATCGTCATGAGGATCTACTGTAACAACTTTGCCGCCATGAGAACCAACTCTCTCCCCATCTATGCAGCAGTGTAACGTCTCTTCTACCTACTGTAATCTCTACTTAAACATGGTGCTCAATTCTACATATTATTTCCCAATAATCTATGGCTATCTTATGATGTTTGAGTGGATTGGTTTTGTCCTATGGGTTGATAGATGGTCGTGGTTGGTGTGTGTCGGTGTCAAAACCGGCGGATCTCGGGTAGGGGGTCCCGAACTGTGCGTCTAGGCGGATAGTAACAGGAGATAAGGGACATGGTGTTTTTACCCAGGTTCGGGCCCTCTCGATGGAGGTGAAACCCTACTAGGAAACCATAGCCATCTTTTATCAACAAGCTAGTCCGATGGAGGCTCACTAGGGACATGTCATTGTCTATGTATCCACATATGTATTTGAGTTTCCAGTCAATACAATTATAGCATGGATAATAAACGGTTATCATGAACCAGGAAATATAATAATAACCACTTAGTTTCTTTTTGAGCTTTCATACACTTATAGCTCTAGTGCATCCGTTGCATGGCAGTCCCTACTCCTCACATTGATATCAATCGACGGCATCTCCATAACCCGTTGATTAGCCGCGTGGATGTGAGACTTTCTTACCTTTTGTGTTCTTCATATTTAGCCCTATTATCATACTCTATTCCACCCGTAGTGCTATATCGATGGCTTGCGCTCATGTATTGCGTGAGGGTTAAAAAAGCTGAAGCGCGTTAAAAAGTATGAACCAATTGCTTGGTTTGTCATCGAGGTTGTGCATGATAAATAGTTTGTGTTAGGAAGATGGAGCATCACAAAACTATATGATTTTGTAGGGATAGCATTCTTAAGCACTGATATTTTGAAAGACATTATTGTTTGATGGGATGCCTAAATATGAATGCATTTATGTGAAATTATAGACAATTGCTTTGAATCACTCGTGTGTTAATATTCATGCCATGATTAGATATATGATCAAGACTATGCTAGGTAGCATTCCACATCAAAAATTATCCTTTTTATCATTTATCTACTCGAGGACGAGCAGGAATTAAGCTTGGGGATGCTGATACATCTCCTTGTATCTATAATTTTTTATTGTTTCATGCCAATATTATACAACTTCCACATATTTTTGGCAACATTTTATCTGATTTATTGGACTAACAAATTGATCCAGTGCCCAGTGCTAGTTCCTGTTAGTTGCATGTTTTTTGTTTCGCGGAATATCTATAGCAAATGAAGTCCAAACGCGATAAAAACTTATGGAGATTTATTTTGGAATATATGTGATTTTTGGGAGGTGGAATTAACACAAAAGGAGGCCCACAGCCCCCATAGTAGACCAAGGCACGCCCTAGGGCCCAGGCATGTGGTGGTGGGTTGTGGTCAACTCGTAGAGTCGATTGGAGCTCTTGTTAGGGCGCAAGGAAGCTTATATCTGGAAGGAAAAAATCATGTCAAAATCTTAGAGCAATCAGAGTTACTGATCTCCAGGAATATGACACGGTTTTCAGCAAAAAAACAGAACGCAAAATAGAAGAGAACGAAGAGATAGATCCAATCTAGGAGGGGTTCATGTCCCTCTGCCGCCATGGAGGCCATGGACCCGAGGAGGAACTCTTCTCCCATCTATGGGGCCAAGGAAGAAGGAATGGAGCTCTCTCCCCCTCGCTCCTGGTGGTGCCAGAGAGCCGACGGGGCAATCATCGTGACGATGACCTACTGTAACAACTTCGCCGCCATGAGCACCAACTCTCTCCCCATCTATGCAGCAGTGTAACCTCTCTTCTACCTACTATAATCTCTACTTAAACATGGTGCTCAATGCTATATATTATTTCCCAATAATCTATGGCTATCTTATGACGTTTGAGTGGATTGGTTTTGTCCTATGGGTTGATAGATGGTCGTGGTTGGTGTGTGTCGGTGTCAAAACCGGCGGATCTCGGGTAGGGGGTCCCGAACTATGCGTCTAGGCGGATGGTAACAGGAGACAAGGGACACTGTGTTTTTACCCAGGTTCGGGCCCTCTCGATGGAGGTAAAACCCTACTTCTGCTCGATTAATATTGATGATATGGGTAGTACAAGAGTTGATCTACCACGAGATCAGAGAGGCTAAACCCTAGAAGCTAGCCTATGGTATGATTGTTGTTCGTCCTACGAACTAAAACTCTCCGGTTTACATAGACACCTGAGGGGGCTAGGGTTACATAGAGTCGGTTACAATGGGAGGAGATCTTCATATCGAATCGCCAAGCTTGCCTTCCACGCCAAGGAAAGTCCTATCCGGACACGGGACGAAGTCTTCAATCTTGTATCTTCATAGTCCGGGAGTCCGACCAAAGGTGATAGTCCGGCCATCCGGACACCCCCTAATCCAGGACTCCCTCAGTGTGAGTTGTATGTTTTATTTTGGTGTTGTCCAATGGTACCCTCTATGTTGCACAAACGTGTGGGGTACCCACTGTAGGGTGTTGTAATGCGTTCATGATTCTCTTATGGTGGGTGGCGTGAGTGATAGAATACACAGACCCAAGTAAGTGGGTATTGCCTATGGGAGTAAAGAGGACTTGATACTTAAGGCTATGGTTGGGTTTTACCTTAATGATCTTTAGTGGTTTTCGGATGCTTGCTAGAGCTCCAATCATAACTGCAAATGATCCAAGTAGAGAAAGTATGTTAGCTCATGCCTCCCCCTCATATAAAATTGCAATAATGACTACCGGTCTTGTTACTGAGCACCTAGGGACAAATTACTTTCTTGGGTGACAAAAGCTATATATATTTATTAACTTGCAACATATTCCTGGTTTTATCCTCGCAAAGTACTTCTAGTTTTATTCTTGTTCTAGGTAAAGCGGACGTTAAGTGTGTGTAGAGTTGTATTTGTGGTCAATAGAACTTGAGGGAATATTTGTTCTACCTTTAGCTCCTCATTGGTTTCAACACTCTTATTTCTCGAAAAAGGCTACAAACGATCCCTTATACTTGTGGGTTATCACGCCTTCTCTCCGGCTACCCTTCTCCTTGCTGCACAGAATCCTCGATATGGTCAGGTAATCCACACCCCATCCTCACCCTTCCCCATCCCACATACCCTGATCGACGATGCGACACCTTCTGCCCAAATCACTGGCCCCGTCCTCCAATTAAGCGCAGACCACAACCATTTGGCACATAGTATAACATCGAGCTCAGCAGCATCTGGTAGCAGAGAAGCAAATCAAGGCCGCATGCACAGATGAGGTCATGATGGCTGCCATGCATGCAGACCGCCAGATCTTGGAGGAGCTCCTCCTCTCCGAGGCCACCGTCGAGACCGCCACGCGGTTCTCTACTTTAAAATACAGTTCATGTTGTTTTCTCGAGGCCACTGCCAGTGCCTTCTAGTGATTTGTCTTCTGTAATGTTAATATGAAATATGATATTGTGAAATGTAATGTTCAGTTAATAGTTTGGTCCAACAATTGCTACATTTCGAAGTACTGTTTTCAAGCATTCTTGATTTTGTTAACTGTCTTATCTTCTAGTATATATTCTATTCTGCAATGTCATGCTCAATTAACTGTTTTGGTTGATTTGTTCCGCTGTCCAGTTAACTGTTTGGTTCAATTCTGCAATTTGATTTTCATTTGTTGCGGGTACAATTTTTTATTGCTATGCGTGTGAGAAACAAATCACATTTGGCTGTACTCAATACATATTCTACTGATAGTATGGCAACACTTAGTTAACCAGATCAAGGTCATCCGTATATGTGTTGCAGGGAAACAATGGGAGGCACTGCAGTTTACCATCGAGGTTTGCTCATACATGGTCCTTTTGCTAATAACACATTATTTTGTAGTTGGAGGAATCATTCTAATATTTAAATTTCTTACAATTTGGTCTTGCACATGTAGGTCCTGTTGTCAGAGGCTTAGACCCACTATTTGACCCATTTTGCAAATGGGGAAATGATATGTCCATGAATATTAGTCAAGTCAAGAAACTTAGAAAGATTGTTAGGAGAAAGAAACTTGCGACGAATAATAGGAAGATCTTTGTTTGGACAATGAAGAAGACATCGGTCAACTATAGGATGGTACTAACTCTTTTACCTTGTTTTTACCCCTTGTCTCATTTCAAAATTTATAACTGCGATTGATGCATATCTTTGTTTTCAGTACTTTCCAAAGCAGTTCACCAATGATTACCTCTCAAACCACCTGCACGGTCAAGAGGCGAGGAATGTATTCATTCAACACCCACGGTACAATATTGAAGTCTTCCTAAAGAGTACGAAGGTTGGGTGGGCAATTATCCATAGCCAATGGCCTAAAGTTGCAAGGACATTCAACATCACTGAAGGCTAAATATTCGTCTTCTGCTGCTGCAGTTTCCCAGATGAGATTCATCTGTCTATTTACAGGGCATGATGCTACTTTCCAAAGGTTTTCGATGTTCCATCTGAAACTTGGTGTTGCTGTGTTTTATAAGAAATTTCAATTTTATTACTACATTGATTATCAATAATAGGCTAATTACCCTGCTTACTGGTGTTTTCTATTGCATACGGTTACTCTGGCAACACCGTGGGCGATGAACTCAAACAACCCACATGATTTCTAGGAACTAGGTGTCTTGGATCAATTAACAATCACACATAGCTTACGGAAGAGAACTATTTGTGTTAGGCCACCTTGCACAAACATTTCGACATAAAAAATTATGTGTGATATACATACGAATTGAAACGTTTTGCTAGGATTCACTATGTGGGATGTACATAAGAACGGAAACGATTGGGCTTCGATGCCTCGCCCAATCGCAAACGAGTTCATTTCTTCCAGCATGTGTCACCGGAGGGCCTATCCCCGACGGTTTCTGGGTCATGTGGGAACGCCCCCCCCCCCCTATCGCTCACACTCACTAGGCGATGATTTAAAACTCCGTCGCGGAAAGGGGTAAAAACCGTTTGTATAGCACGTCTCTGCACCAGTGCTTGATCCATGCCAACTCAACACACACCCTCAAAGATACATGTAGAGCATCTGTATAGTCACCCCAGTTACATTGTGACATTTGATACACACAAGGTACTCCTCCGGCGTCAGTGAGTTGCATGATCTCATGGTCATAGGAACAAGTACTTGACATGTAGAAAACGATAGCAATAAACTTGATATGATCATGTGCTATGTTTATAGTTTTGGTCTTGTCCATCACATCATTATCCCAATGATGTGATCCTGTTATCAAATGACAACTCATGTCTATGACTAGGAAACCATACCCATCTTTGATCAATGAGATAGTCCGGTAGAGGCTCACTAGGGACATGTCGTTGTCTATGTATCCACACATGTATTTGTGTTTCCAGTCAATACAATTATAGCATGGATAATTAACGATTATCATGAATAAGGAAATATAATAATATCCATTTTATTATTGTCTCTAGGGCATATTTCCAACACTGGCGACCACCATCTTGAAACAATAGAAGAGAGTAGTTGGTAAGTTAACCAAGTATGATGGCATAGCATAATCCTACCCGGCAATCCTCTCCTCGACACCCTGTGAGAGAGCAATCACCAGGTTATCTTTGGAACTTATCTAGGTGTGTTTTATTAAGTATCTGGTTCTAGTTGTTAGATTATCGGATACAGCTCCAAGTCATCCTATTACCGTGGACACGACTATTCAAATAGATCAACTTCCCTGCAGAGGTGCACCACATTACCCCATACGCTCGATCACTCTGGCCGGTCACACTTTCCTGGGTCATGCCTAGCCTCGGAAGATCGACATGTCGCAGCCCTACCCAATAGAGGGGTCAACACGCAGGTTTAAATCCTGAGCACGCAGAGGGTCTTGGGCACATCGCCCTTTGCACCCCCGCATGTTGGGTGGGCAGCTGGAAGCAGACCTAGCCGCCTTATACAAGCATGTACATTCCAGTCCAATCCGACATGCGCCGCTCAGTCGGTGAGGTTTGAAGAGCTTCGGCTGATACTACGACGCTGGTTGCCTATATCTTGTCCGCATGGTGGTTAGTGAGTATAGGCCAACGACCAACTCAGATCAAATATCCAACTCGTTAGGCGTGTTATTTTGAAGTAACCACAGACGCCGACCAAGGAACAGGCCCACCTCTCTCCTGGGTGGTCTCAACCTGCCCGGTAGCTCCGCCACAAGATCCACTGAGAGGGTCGTCAGGAAACATGTCCTTTCAGTCCCTAGTCCGTGAATCACTCGTGGGTACTCTATGAGTCGACCCGACTTTAGTGACCACAATGTATCATGTGTAATATGTATAGCATAGCATACAGACAAGAATGTAGGGCCATTGATGATATTCTAGCAACCTATACTAGGCATTTAGGATTGCAGGTAAAGGTAACAATAGTAGTAACAAGGACAGGCTATGCAGCAGAATAGGATCATCCGAAAAACAGTTGCAGCTGCACTACTCTAATGCAAGCAGTAGAGAGAAGGGGTAGGCGATATTGGGATGATCAAGGGGGTTTTCCTTGCCTGGAAGCTCTGTCGAGAAGGAGGGGTTGTCAAACATGTAGTCGGCGTCTGGAGCAGCGACATCGTTTTCGAAGTTTACCAGAGAGAAGAGGGGGAAGAGAAAATGAATACAATACAAACACATGCATGGCGATGCATGACAAGGAAAATAGCAGTGCGAGGTGCGACCTAACGCAGTACTAGGTGATACCGACAAAGGGGGAAAACATCCATGAAAGTATTCCCTTTGTTTCGAATTTTCGGACAAATGAAATGGAGGGGAACGGTTCCAAGTTTGCTATGCTAGGGACGTGTGACAGACGAACGGGGGGGCGTGTCGTGGAATTAACACGTCAGATGTCCTAGCGGAAGGACTTAGTCGTGGAGCCAATGCAACGAGATTAGCAAAAAAGGGGTTAAACCGGAACAAAGGACACGGGAAGTTTATACTGGTTCGGCCCCTTGCGGTGAAGGTAAAAGCCTACGATCCAGTTGTTGTGGGATTGATTGATCTCGTTGAGCAGGGAGCGAATTTGCTTTACCTATCTCTCAAGCTGTTGTTTTCCTGTCCCTGAACTACCGTCGGGTCGTCCCTTTATCTACACAGGTTGACGCCCGGCCGGTTTATAGAATCCCAAGGCCGGCTCATACAAGTGTATGGCTCGGTTTCTTCCTTTCCCTAACTTACAATACAAGTTACACATCTATGGCGGTTTACTACTATGGTCCCTAATCCGCCATTGGGCTCTAGGCCTTTAAGCCTCCATAGTTAAAGCGCCATATCCTTAATCTTCATGGGCTCTTGTACAGGACTCCTTGTGAGTGTAATCCGGTCCCTCCTGGGCGATTTACACCTAGTAGTCATATCCCCAACATTAGGCCCAAAATTGATTCGAACTTGTTCATGTCAATCTTCAACACTTAGAAAAATTCTTTTGAACATCCTCCTATGATCCTTGTAAACCTCCATGATGTCATCTCCATATGAGCTTGGTAACCGCCATGACATCATCTTGTAAAATTGTAGCAAATCGTCATGACATCATCTGCGTAAAAAACTCATAAATACCTGCCTTTATTAATTAATTTCCGAAGATCGAGGCAACAGTTGTGCCCCATTTTCCGCTTCGAGCTCCTCGATCCCCGCGCTTGCCTGCTTATCCATTCGCCTTATAAATAGGCCCAGGGGTCTTTCCCTTTTACCCTTCTGTGCTTCTTCTTCCTCCTCGCGACTCTTGAAACCTGAAGCTCTGCCGCTGCACTCGACCTTCAAGCTCTGCATCACCCTTGGCCGCTGCATCAACTTGAACGTACTAGAGATCCGCGGCACTTCTCTGCCACTCCTGTGAATCCGGTAAGCCTCCTCCCCTCAACCCTAGATCTGCATTAGGTTTTCGGTGTTCATCTGTGTTCATCAGTGTTCGTCCGCGTTCGTTGTTTCGACCTTACTGTCTCATCAAATCTAGATAAGCTTGACATCTTTCCTTTGCGGCCGAAGCTATAGTTTATTTCGCCTCGCCATAGTATCCTTTCGACTATGAACAGACACCATCTGGATCCTTTCCGTTCTGCTGTTGCCATTTTAGGGCTTTGATATTTTTCCTTTTCCTGAACTGTGCTAGATCCATAATGATAATCCTTAGCTTGTGAAACCTGTTTGTGTAGCACTTAGCAATTTTCACATCTATTTTTCATCCATACCACTATAGGCGGTTTAACCTGTAGAAAATGATAATCCGCCAGGTACCATTAGCCCTCCCGTAAACCGCCGTCCTTTCTTGAACATCCATATCCGGTTTAACGTGCACACATGCTATGATTAAATTCCCCGGTTTGACGCCGGTTTATACATATCAATCTTGAACCATGAACCGGCATTTGAACTTCCTTTATAGCTTGTCACCAAAAATGGGCAAACAATTCTCCTCTTGCAATTGGGTTCCTTCCCGGATTACAGAAGAGCAACTTACTGGGTATGTTGTGACTGGCGCTTTAGCAAAGAAGGAGGTCATTCATTGGAGAGTCCCTGGCACCGAAAACCCACCTGAACCTCAAGATGGAGAAGTGGTTGTGTTTATGCAGCATCTGGACCGAGGGTTTAGCCCTCCCGGATCGAAAAAATTCTGTGATGTACTTGCCAACTCCAACTCCATCCTCAAGACATTGGACCGAACTCTGTGTCCAACATCTGCAATTTCCAAGTGTTCTGTGAAGTTTATCTACAAGAAGAACCGTCTGTTGAACTTTTCAGAGACTTCTCCCACTTGAACCGCCGTACTAAATTTTCTGACGGCCCCAATACTGAACTTGACAGAGTGTCGATTCAAAAAAGGAAAGAAGTCAATTTTCCTCATGCCAAACATCACATCCATCCCAAGGATTGGAATGAGACATGGTTCTACTATCAGAACACTGCCCCTGCTGATGAAAATCCTCTGTCGGGTTATCGTGCTTACCGACTCAGCAATGAACATCCACTGCCTCTGCGGCTTATTGCCAGAGAACGACAAACATATGCACCATAGCTTGCTAAGCTCCGAGCTCTTCTAGTAAACGGTTTGACCGGTATTGACCTTGTCCGTTGCTGGGTTTCATGGGGTATCCTGCCCTTAAGCCGTCGCACCAAATTGATGCATGAATATACTGAAGATGTTAAGGATCCTCAATGCACACTGAAATACAGATGAATGATGATAAAATCACTGAGTCTGTCAAAAAGATGCTAGATGAACTGATATCTGAATGCAGCAAGACTGGGCTGCGTCCCTTTTATGCCTCCAACAAACCGCCAGCTGTAAGAATTTATCTTTCTTCTTTTAATCCGTCCCCCCTTTAACACTTATAACCTTGTGTTTATCCTTACAGGCCAAAGATTTGTTATGGAAGAAGAAAACTTCAGACAAAATGGCAAAACCTCAAGACAAACCGGTGAGAGCACCTCGTGCTAAGACCAAGGCCACAAAGAGGGCAGCAAAGAAGAAAACCGCCGAGTCCTCTGATCCGCCCGAAGATGTTGATGACTCGGAATCAGAGGTAGAACTTGACTCCCTTGGTTCATTTTTCATGCATCTTATTGACAATGATCATTATCAGGATGACGCGGAAGCCAGCCGTGCTGATCATGTAGAGGTAATTCCCCTATCTTCCGATTTAGATCTTGTACCAGTACGAAAAATCCATCGCACAGTCCGGAACGTGAAATGTTTACATCGTATCACTCATTTGGATCCATACTTTCCTTTAAAGACACAGCACCCTGAAGCTTGTCGCACAACTCGGCACAGTGGCCAACAGGTTACCTCCTCCGGTTTACCGGACACACCGGTTCGGAAACGCCGCGCAGAGGTCTCTTGTCCTTCTAATAAATCTTATCCCTTGGCGGGTTGCTTCGATACTATCTTAATCCGTCTTATTCAAATTATCAGGGAACTTCCAGTTCATCTTCTGGTGACTCATCAACCACACAGCTGCCTCCCCTTAAGACCGTCCCTGGGTAAGTATAATTATTTTAGCTTTGCTTTCATTACGCCAGTTTACCATATTAACTTTTGTTTTGTTACTTGCAGTGCAAAAGCCCGCCTCGGCAAAAAAGCAAAACTGAGTGCTCCCACTAAGGAGTTTGAACCGGAGAGGACCTCAGAAGGTGCTGGTGGAGATACTGATATTGCTATGGATGATCCTGTGCCATAGGGTCAAGACACTTTTGTTGATCCACCAAGCCCAGCTGCCGATTCACCAAATCTAGCTGCTAATCCTCCAAGTCCAGCTGCTGATCCGCCAAGCCCAGCAAAAGTCGCTGCCAAACCGTCCAACACAGATGAGATTGTTGATGGCAAGATCGATGATGTGGTGATTACCAGTTTCAGCCACACTTCTCCTGGCAACCCTGTCGCTTTGTCAAAGCACAGTGCCAAAGTGGAATTTGCTACTATTGACAAAGGCAAGTGGAAGACTGATTTGTCAAGCTGTGCTCATCTCAATGCTCAGGAACTCCAATTTGGGTACCTAAACCGCATGTACACGAGTCGTGATTACGAGGCCGGTTTAGTCAACTTGATGAAGGAGCGCTATGAGGTAACTTTCATTCAAACACTTTATAAATTTTCCTTTGTGCTTCATATCAACTCATTATAGCCCCCAAGGGCCGGTTTATTTCTTCAAGATGAACCGGGACTTCCTGTTGCAAATCTTATCTTTGTTGACTTCCTTCACCTCCGGTTTTATCTGATCAATTCAGCATTAGGCCACAAGTGCCAAGTTTAATACTTATATTGAGCCTTGTGACTTAAAATACCAGTTAAAGAAAAGCAATCCGCATTAGCCCCCAAGTGCCAAGTGTATAACTTGTTATGTGCTTGGGACTTTTGAGAAAATATTAACACTTATTATCTGTCTGTTGCAGGCTGACTTGAGCAATAAGGATTCCCAAATCACCGATCTTCAGGAAAACATCAAATCCCAGCAGGCAGAAACGTCCAAAGCCAGAGACAAACTGAAGGGCGCTTTAACTGCCATGGAGCAATTAAAGGATGGCTTCAAAAGCGAGCGGGCTGACTGGGAAACTGAGAAGGCTGCTCTATTAAAGCGGGTTGAGGATGCTGAAACGGCTCTTAAACCAGTGGCAGAAGAGCTAACTGGTTTAAAGCGTCAGGTCAATACTATGACCTCTGCTATATTTGGTAAGCATTCTTCTCACGAGCCTTTCTTAATAGCTGTGAAACTGCCGGTTTAACAATAAATTCTTAAACCGTTTCAGGTAGTCGTGTTGCTCATCTCGGCTCGGACATGCGGATGAAATTAAAAGCAGCCTATACTTTGATAGAGCAATTGTATACTGATGCTCAATGAGTCATCTGCGCAGCTTTATACGATAAACTGGCACCAACCTTGATCAAGGATACCTTGGTCAAATTATCTATGACACCTGCCCAGATAGAGGAGGTAAAGCGATCTGCTGCAAGGACTGGCGCTTTATCAGCACTGACTCGGGCCAAAGCGTGTATAGTTAATCTCGATCCGGAAGATATCGGACAGGGCTATCCTAGCCAACAAGAAGATGGGTCAGAATTTGGCAGTGAAGCTCTGAAGGCCTTGACCAAGGAGATGCGCCCGCTTGCAAGGAAATTGGCCGAAGAAATTGACATGTATGTCCATCGGTCCAAACGGGTTGATGCAGATGTGAAAGAGGTGCAGAATCTTATCCCACCAATCCATAAGCACACCTATGCCCCTGATGTTGAACCGTCCAATCTTATAAGCAAAAAAAGTTGTCTTTCAAGCCTAAACCAAGATTGATTGGGCCACCATTGACTTCCAGCCACTGGGTGAGGAGGAGGAGGTTGAACTGACGCGAGATGATCCATGAACTTCACATCAACCTGGTGACGAATCATAATCCAGCAGCCGGTTTGACTTCCGCATATAGCATTCTGGGCAACAAACAATTATTCTTTTGGGCATCAAAGAGCCTTGTAATAAGCTAGTTGAAATACTTTGATCTTCTGCCATTGTGCACTGCTACCTGACACTATAATGCAGCATGATTGTTGCTATGCTTGTTTTATGTGCCTTAGTATTTTTTGTAAAATCATGCCTTCTGCATTTGAAAAACTTAAACATGCCCTGGCGGTTTACCGCCGGACGGGTTATGATACCCAATACAGAACTAGAGTTTTATAACCAAGGTTGTAATGCAATGAAATATGAAATACATCATACCTGTGACATTGAATCACATCATTGGTTTACCAACTTGTGTAGTAAGGGTGATACCCCAAATCTTGAGTGTTTGAAAACTCCCACCATGTTTTGCTGGCACATAATAAGCCATGTCGGGTTATGATAAACACCGGATGATCATCCTGGTGACTTATAGTCAATGCCCGACCGGATTAAGAAACACCGGTTCATAATTGATTATGTGCTAACAGCTGATAACTGAAAGCTACGTCGGGTTAAGAAACACTGGGTCGATGTAATGACTTATAGTCGGGCCGGGTCAATAGACGCCAGTTTAACTCAAAACCTTATCAAAAAGAGATAAAACTTTGCAAGATCAAAATCAAATAAAAACTTGTAGTCGAGGCTTTTCAAGGGCTGTCAGGCCCAAATTCGAGGCTTTTCATGGGCTGCCAGGCAGCTGAGTTAAACCATTTGACAAAGCCTTTTAGATGGGCCTCCAATTAACCAATCGTCGCTTTAACTTTGAAAAGTTTAGGGTCTGTATAAGATTGACTTGTCAAAAGTTCCGCGGGTCATACCAGGGTTACCTGGACAGGAGTGGCTTACTTGATGAAGGCAGGTTAACCCGGGGTTTTAGGTGAATACACTAGGCTTCCAAGCCGTGGCTTGATAGACAATTACAAGGGTCCTTTCAAACTCTTTGTTGCTTTGCACAAAGAGCCCCCAAGTAACTTTGTGAGCTGTGCTCAATGGGCGCCTATGTTTGAGTTGTGCTTTAGCAACAAAAACTCTCTTTGGCCCCTTGGGTGTGAAGCTCCCAAGCTTTGTTGTGGCATGATAGCCGGTTTAATGGATAAATAGGACGTCGATTTATAAGCAGAAGCCCCCTTGTAACCAAGAAATATTCGAAGAATGGCAGAGGCCCTGCTTGTAGCAAGGATGCCGGTTTATTATATTGATCATAATATATACATTGTCAAATATGTACATAATGAGAGCCTATGGCTTAGGTGTAGTAAGGCCGTAGATGAGCGATATTCCACGGCCGACGGGTCTCCTCCTCCGATTTGCTTGAATATTTGTGCTCTCGAACGTCGATGAGGTAGTATGATCCGTTGTGCAGATTCTTGCTGACCACAAAGGACCCTTCCCAAGGTGGGGATAACTTGTGCATATCGGTCTGATCCTGGATGAGCCGGAGCACTAAGTCACCTTCTTGAAAGGTTCTTGTTTTAACCCGGCGGCTGTGATAACGCCACAGGTCTTGTTGATAAACCACCGAATGAGCCAACGCCATGTCCCGTTTTTCATCTAACAGGTCCAGTGCTTTTTGACGTGCTTGCTCATTGTCCACTTCAACATAATTGGCAACCCGGGGCGAGTCATGACGAATATCACCTGGGAGTACCGCCTCTGCCCCATAAACCATGAAGAAAGGTGTATAACCCATAGATCAATTTGGGGTGGTGTTTATGCTCTATAACACAGACGGTAATTCCTCCATCCAACAACCCGGTGTCCTCTTCAAAGGAACCATAAGCCAAGGCTTGATACCCTTCAAAATTTCCTAATTAGCTCTCTCAGCTTGACCGTTAGACTAGGGGTGAGCCACGAACGACACATCAAGCCGGATGTGCTCTCGTTGACAAAAGTCCTCCATCTCGCCTTTGGAGAGGTTCGTGCCATTATCTATGATGATGCTGTGTGGAAAACCAAAGTGAAAGATCACCTTCTTGATGAATTGAACCGCCGTGGCTGCGTCACACTTGCTTAATGGCTCCGCTTCAACCCATTTAGTAAACTTGTCAACCACCACCAACAGGTGGGTCTTCATATCTTTGGATCGCTTGAAGGGACCTACCATATCAAGCCCCCAAGTAGCAAATGGACAAGTGATGGGAATCATTCGTAGCTCCTGAGCCGGAACATGAGCTCGTCGTGAGAATTTCTGACAACCGTCGCACCGCCTCACCAAGTCCTCAGCATTAGCATGAACCGTCAGCCAATAGAAGCCATGAGGAAAAGCTTTAGCAACCAAGGATTTTGAACCGGCGTGATGACCATAGTCTCCTTCGTGGATCTCACATAGAATCTCACGACCTTCTTCAGGAGAAACACAGTGCTGGAACACGCCAGAGACACTTCAATGGTGTAACTTGCCATTGTGAATAACCATGGACTTGGATCGCCGGACTATCTGCCTGGCCAAAACTGCATGTTCTGGCAACTCGCCGCGGTTCATATACGCCAAGTATGGAACCGTCCAATCCGGAATAATATGTAAAGCGTCCACCAACTGTGCCTCCAGATCAGGAATAGCGAGGTCCTCCTCTATAGACAACTGAACTGACGGGTTGTGCAAGACATCCAGAAAGGTATTGGGCGGCACCGGTTTACGCTAAGATCCCAGCCGGCTTAAAGCATCTATTGCCTCATTTTTGTGCCGATCAATGTGCTCCACTTGATAACCCTTGAAGTGACCAGCGGCAATATCCACCTCTCGTCGGTAAGCCGCCATGAGTGGATCCTTGGAATCCCAAGTGTCTGAAACTTGTTGGACCACTAGATCGGAGTCCCAAAAGCATCATACCGGCTTATGTTAAGTTCCTTAGCCACTCGAAGACCATGGAGTAAGGCCTCATACTCAGCTGCATTGTTAGTACAAGGAAACATTAAGCGAAGAACATAACGAATTTTATCACCTCAAGGGGAAGTAAGGACGTCTCCAGCCCCTAAGCCCTCCAATTGCCTGGACCTATCGAAGTGGATAGTCCAGCATGTCCTGTCCGGTTTGTCTTTCGGTGCCTGCAACTCTGTCCAATCATTGATGAAATCCACCAGGGCCTGGGACTTGATAGTTGTTCGAGGCATATATTTCAATCCGTGCAGTCCAAGCTCAATAGCCCACTTAGCAACCCGGCCAGTTGCCTCCCTGTTCTAGATTATATCCCCCAAAGGAGCGGAACTGACCACTATGATGGGATGGCCTTGAAAGTACTGTTTAAGCTTCCGACTTGCCATGAAAACCCCTTACACCAGCTTCTACCAATGCGGATATATTTTCTTTGACTCAATGAGCAGTTCGCGCTGATATAATAAACTGGCCTTTGAACCGGGTATTCCTTCCCAGCCTCCTTGCACTCCACCACAATAGCTACGCTGACAGCCCGGGCATTTGCAGCCACGTATAACAACAGTGGCTCTTTATCAACCGGAGCAGCAAGAACCGGCGGTTCAGCCAATTTCTTCTTTAAGTCCTCAAACACCGCATTAGCAGCATCCCTCCAGACAAATTTGTCTGTCTTCTTCAACATCTGATACAAAGGGATCGCCTTCTCTCCCAACCTGCTGATAAACCGGCTTAAAGCTGCGATATGACAGCCAGACATTGAACATCATGGATACATGCCTGTTTAGCTAGGGATGTGATAGCTTTAATCTTTTCCGGATTAGCCTCAATGCCCCGATTAGACACCAGAAAACCCAAGAGCTTGCCTACCGGTACACCAAAAACACACTTAGGTAGATTGAGCATCATTTTATAAACCCTCAGGTTATCAAAAGTTTCCTGCAAATCAGTTATGAGTGTCTCTGCTTTCCTTGACTTCATGATGATATCATCCACATAAGCATGAACATTACGCCCAATCTGATCATGGAGGCAATTCTGCACACACCGTTGATAAGTCGCCTGAGCACTTTTGAGTCCAAAAGGCATAGATACATAACAAAAGGCTCCAAAGGGAGTTATAAAAGTTGTCTTCTCCAGGTCTTTAACTGCCATTTTGATCTGATGATAACCCGAATAAGCATCTAGAAAACTCAAACGCTCACAACCCGCCATAGCATCAATGATTTGATCAATACGGGGAGAGCAAAGGGATCAGCTGGGAAAGCTTTGTTCAAGTCTGTGTAATCCACACACATACGCCAAGTGCCGTTTTTCTTAAGTACCAGCACCGGATTAGCCAACCACTCAGGGTGAAATACCTCCACAATAAACCCTGCTGCCAATAGTCGGGCTACTTCTTCACCAATGGCCTTGCGCCTCTCCTCATTAAAACGGCGAAGAAACTGTTTGACCAGTTTGAACTTCGGATCAATATTAAGAGTGTGCTCAGCGAGTTCCCTCGGTACACCTGGCATGTCAGACGGTTTCCATGCAAAGATGTCCCAGTTCTCATGGAAGAACTCGATGAGTGCGCTTTCCTATTTTGGATCCAAGTTGACGCTGGTGCTGAACTGCCTGGATGAATCGCCAGGAACAAAATCAACCAATTTAGTCTCATTAGCCGATTTGAACTTCAAAGCCAGATCATGCTCTGTAGTAGGCTTCTTGAGAGAAGTCATATCTGCCGGATCAACATTGTCCTTATAGAACTTCAACTCCTCCATTGCACAAACCGACTCAGCATAAGCCGCATCACCTTCCTCGCACTCTAGCGCAATCTTGCGGCTACCATGAACCGTGATGGTCCCCTTACGACCCGGCATCTTGAGCTGTAAATAAACTTTACACGGCCTTGCCATGAATTTAGCATAAACCAGCCGTCCAAACAGGGCATGGTACGGAATTCTGATTTTAACCACTTCAAAGGTCACCGTCTCTGATCTTGAATCATGATCATCACCAAAAACCACCTCCAGAGCTATCTTACCAACTGGGTAAGCCAATTTACCAGGCACCACACCATGGAAAATGGTGTTTGACGGTTTAAGATTCTTGTTTGTTAACGCCATACGCCAGAAGGTTTCATAATACAAGATATTGATATTGTTCCCTCCATCCATGAGCACTTTGGTGAACTTATAATGTAACGCCCTCGATGCGACTATATCTCCCACGTGTCGAAGCACGACTTAGAGGCATAACCGCATTGAAAGCAATGTCGCAAGTGAGGTAATCTTCACACAACCCATGTAATATAATAAGGGGAAAAGATACATAGTTGGCTTACAATCGCCACTTCACCCAATTACATGAATAAAGCATTACATCAATCAGATACAATCAAGGCCCGTCTACGGAGCCAAAATAAAAGAAGAACCCCAAATGCGACAAAAGGCCCCCGATCGACCCCAACTGGGCTCCACTACTGATCAACTAACACGAAACCACATAAAGGACAAGATCTTCATCGAGCTCCTCCTGAGCTTGGTTGCGTCAACTGCACAAACTCATCGGCACCTGCAAACTGGTTTGGAAGTATCTGTGAGCCACGGGGACTCAGCAATCTCGCACCCGCGAGATCAAGACTATTTAAGCTTATAGGAAGGATGGGGTAATGAGGTGGAGCTGCAGCAAGCGACTAGCATATATGGTGGCTAACATACGCAAATGAGAGCGAGAAGAGAAGGCAAAGCACGGTCGATAAAGGTATGATCAAGAAGTGATCCTGGACTACCTACGTCAAGCATAACTCCAACACCGTGTTCACTTCCCGGACTCCGCCGGAAAGAGACCATCACGGTTACACACACGGTTGATGTATTTTAATTAAGGTCAACTTCGGGTTTTCTACAACCGGACGTTAACAAATTCCCATCTGCCCATAACCGCGGGCACGGCTTTCGAAAGTTCAAATCCCTGCAGGGGTGTCCCAACTTAGCCCATGACAAGCTCTCATGGTCAACGAAGGAATAGACCTCCACCCGAGACGTTCCGATCAGACTCGGTATCCCGGTACAAAAAGACATTTCGACAGGGTAAAACTAAACCAGCAACACCGCCCGAATGTGCCGACAAATCCCGATAGGAGCTGCACATATCTCTTTCTCAGGGCACACTCAGATTGTCCTAGGTGCGGGTAGGCCAACCCAGAGTTGCCCCTGGTGGCCACCGGCAGCTGACAGGTTGGACCAACACTCAGAGGAGCACTGGCCCGGGGGGGGGTAAAATAATGATGACCCTTGGGCGCGCGACCCCCAAGGGAAAAAAAGGCTAGGTGGCATATGGTAAAACTAATGTTGGGCATTGCTGGAGAAGCTTTACTTAAGGCGAACTGTCAAGGGGTTCCCATAATAGCCCAACCGCGTAAGGGACGCAAAATCCGGGAACATAACACCGATATGACGGAAACTAGGGCGGCAAGAGTGGAACAAAACACCAGGCATAAGGCCGAGCCTTCCACCCTTTACCAAGTATATAGATGCATTAATTAAATAGATATATTGTGATATCCCAACAAGTATATAAATGTTCCAACAAGGAACGGCTCCAATCTTCACCTGCAACTAACAACGCTATAAGAAGGGCTGAGCAAAGCGGTAACATAGCCAATCAACGGTTTGCTAGGACAATGGTGGGTTAGAGGTTCAACATGGCAATTGGGAGGCTGACAAGCAAAAGGTAGGCATCGTAGCAGTGGCAAAGCAAAAGAGCGAGCAAACTGGCATAGCAAAGATAGTAGTGATTTCGAGGGTATGATCATCTTGCCTGAAATCCCGCAAGGAAGAAGAACGAGTCCATGAAGAAGACAAACGGACGTAGTTGAACGGATCCTCACAAACGCGACGTTATCGGAACCAACCCGAAGAAGCAATCACAGGAAAAGAAGCACACAACATAGTAAATAACCAACACAACAACATGGCACGATGCACAATCGAGTATGATGCATGTCCGGTTTAATGAAGCATGGCATGGCAAAGTGCACAAGCAGTTCTACAAATTAAGTGGAGATCAATATGCAACGAGTTGCATATTGACGGAACACCACATCAATTATTTAGTTTGATCTCGTTTATGTACTCAACAATATTAAATGTTGGTTAACATGGCAAGAGGTGAAACATAACAAAACTATACCATTTAAACAATTTAAATGGGGCCGGATATAACAAACAACAAATCTGGTAAATCCCCATATGCCTTAGTAAATTAATGCAATAACAATTTAAATATTTTAATAGTTGTTATCATGATGCAGATGACATGAACAAGTTTGTGCAATTTTTATTAAAACTTGACAAGAGCATTATTATGAAGCATTTGGTCACCATGGCGGAACAAAAAGGGTGCCACGGCGGTGAAACAAAAATGGTGCCACGGCAACATATCGGTTCCGGTAGCTCACGGAGATACCGGTGCAAAAGGAGGCGTGCGGATGCGTGCATGGATGGTGGGGTGATCCCGAATTCCGGGTGTCCCACATAATGGTGGCATGGCTTACGGCGAACGTGCAAGGAACAATTCGGACATGGTGCAAACACGGGCATCTCATACAACAAAGCATCTCATCGCGGTCGTCGTCTCGGGGTTATACCTTGAAGCGTGCATTCGGGGCGGAACGCGTTCGTAGTGGAAGTAGTGGTTCACGGAGCGGTCGTCGTCGGAAGTAGAGGAAGTAGTCGTTCACGCGTCCGATGGTAATAGTACTCGGTCGTTTCGAAGAGGTACTTGGGGTCATTCGAACTTGCCGATCTCGTCATCTCGAAGGGGTACTTGACGTTCTTAGCGATTCCGAAGACGAGGTAGAGGTACACTTGACGGTTTTTCGGCGACGGTAGTGGTACACGGCCGTAGATGTCCGGGGTCGTCGGTAGAGGTACTTGGCGGACCATGTAGTCGAACTTGGCGCATCCAAAGGGGTACTTGACGAAATCCACCTTGGATGTAGTCGTACACGTTTCTCGTAGATGAACTTGGCGTTCCTGGTTTGGTGGTTGTGGAGGCAGGGGTACTTGACGCATCCATGGAAGGGTCTTGGCGTTCCGGGTACACGGGTCTTCGTGCGACAAGACGAGCAGAGGATGGCCACAACAGGGAAGGTGCAGCTGTTGCTGCTGCCGTCTTTGACAGAGGCGAGATCCAGCGGAGGAGCTGGCGAGGCAGCGGCGCTGGGCAGCCAAGGAGACGGGGTCACGCGCAGGGTGGCCCTCCGAGAGGCGCGGGGCGACGAGGAGGAGGCCGCAGGTGAGGGAGGAGGAGGCAGCGACAGGAGCCGGCGGGGACGCGGGGTCGCACGCTCGATGCGGGAGGAGCAAGGTGGCGCCATGGCCGAAGCAGCGACGGGCAACGGCGGGCAAGGGAGGCGCCCTTGTCTGCGCCCGTGGCATCGAGCACGGGAGGAGAGGCGGACGGGGTCCCGATGTAGGGGCGCAGCAGGGGCCGATGTAGGTCGTGAGGTCCCTGGGTGGGCGGCGGAGCCGCGGGGCTCGGCGCGGGTCCTCGGGGCGCCGGTGGCAGGAGGTGGCGACGGGGTCGCGAGAAGAGCAACGGCAGCAGGGCGCGTTGCTGTGGAGCTGAAGAGAACGACGACGGAAGGAAAGGAGGCCATGGATCGGGCGCCATGGGAGGCAAGGCGTGGGGCTGAGAGGGGTCGGGTGCGAGGCTGCGAGGGAGAGGGTGAGATCGAGAGGAGGGAGATCGAGTGAGAGATGCGGGGGAACGATCTCCTGGCGGCGGGGTATGGACGAGGGGAAGAGATGGGGATCGGGCAGGGTTAGCTAGGGTTAGGAGGGATTGGTGGGGGCGGCTGGGCCTTGGGCCTAGGGAGACTGGGCCGGCCTGGTGGGGAGGAGAATGGCCAGAGGCCTGGCTGGGTCTCTCCCTCACTCTAATGAAAAAAAAAAACAGAACAGAGAAAAGAAAGAAAGAAAGAGAGGTTAGGGGAAGAAAAAGCGCAAGGGGATATTTTTTCCCGGACTCGCAAAAATATGCTCGTACCAAGAAAAATAGAAAGAGGCATGATTGAAAGATTGAATTCAAACTCATTTGATTTAAATTCAAATGATTTGAATAGGAAGTGAGGTTTGGGAAGGTCCAAAAATGTTTGGATTTTTGGTGGAGCTCCGGAAAATGATGAAATAAATATTGGCAAGGTTGGAGACCAAACTTGAAGCAGAAAAGGAACGAAATTATTTTGTAAGTGTGTTTTGGTGATTCCAAAAATGGAATATTTTATTATAGCTCCCTAATATTGGAGGATATGTTATAAAGAGAAGTCACCATGTGAGTCCCTCGGTTTAAATAGATCGAAAAATCTATGCAATTTATTTAGTTGAGGTTTTTTTAAAAAAATGACATGATGGCATGATGCAATGCAAAAATAAAAGAGCAAGCACAAAAGAAACACATGGCAAAACTCGGAATAGCTGGAAGTCTTCTGGAGCGTCGGTCTCGGGGCATTACAACACTCCACCACTACGAGAGGATCTCGTCCCGAGATCTAGAATGGCACCGGAGGGACAACGGAAGAGAAAGAGAGGAGAGGTAAAACTAAGTTGCTCCTTTGACGAACGAGTGAAACCAAAGAACCTTGCGAGGTTGAACTAATTCGAGAAAAGAATAGAACGAAGGAGAACAAAGTCGAAAACAGTCCGTTAGAAACTAGGGACATAGAGCATTGCGAAACCTTGAGGTTGAAGAGAAGATATATATTGAAAACGCGCCGGTTAAGGAAGGGGATCAAGGAAGACCAAATTCGAACAGCACTCCGGTTGAAAAGTGATACAAGACTAGATAAGATGAAAAGAACTTGAGCAGAGGACACGACACTCTGGGTTAAATGGATAAGCACGAAAAGAACATGATCTTTGACAAACGAGATGATGGGTTGAAAAGAGCAACATCACAATGACTCCGGAACGAAGGGAAACAAGATGTTGAGAGATCACAGATACAACAAATGCTAGAATGGAGTTGTTGAAAACCAACAACGAAAAGAATAATCTTGATATGGTCTTATGAAATACATCTCAAATTATGAGATGACAACCTGCCACTCACGGGAAGAAGAATTGGATTGATATGAACGAGGAGACGAGAAACTTATATCACCGGGAGGATAAATGAAGTACTTGGATCATTTACAAGCACCAAAATTAGCAACAATCCTTAGGGAAGGCTATAGGTGAAATATAACTCAAGATAATTCCAATCAAGAGATTGATGGATATAAAATATCTCATTCTTGATAACTTGTGAATCATGAAACATGAATTCAAAATATCAAGAATGACATAATACCACCTCCAATGATACGGAAGAAAGAATTGCACTCCAGATAGCAAGATGAAGAAAGCTTGAGCTCCTTTTGAAAGGAATCTCAATGAACACTTGGAGAAAGAATTAAATCCTTGATGAACCATCATGTAGAACCTTCACGAAGAACTCCGGTCAGAAAAGAATCATCAAACGAAAGGAAAGAGAAGTTGAAAACACAAGGTCAAACCTTGTAATGATTTAGATGGATCTCTGTGATATTTAGATCTTGGAACTCCGGGAAAGAAAAATGAATCAAGTGAAACCGAGAATTTTAAGGGCCTCCGGAATAAAGAATTGATCACTTGGATGAACAAGAATAAGAATTATGTTATGCTTATCCTTCACCAATTTAAATTGATGACAAGCAACGGATTTGGCATACCACTTATTCTTGTAGAAAGGATTAAGAGAGATATGGCGTAAACTTGAGAAGGTCTTCAACGAACCACCGGTAGGATTTGGAAAGAACGAATGTATTGATATGATAACAAAGAAAGAGAACTCTTGAACGAACCACCGTAAGAATTGAAATTGAACGTAGCAAATGCACAAATCACCGGGAAGAATTGCAAAATGAATGAAGATACTTTAGGGTATTTAGATACATGAGAACGAAGAGAGCACGAGCCGATTAAAGATCACTTGAACAAGGCACCGGTAAGATCGGAGAATGAAAACTGCAAACTGAGAGTGAATAAATCTGAATTGATGGACTCCGGATAATCAAACTGAGAAGACTCTTGAATTACTCCAGATGGGTGAAAAAGATTCTCACAATCGAAAACAATTATGAGAGGATGGCAACAAGCTAGCACCATGAATCTTGAAGAGAATAGAGCAAGATTAAAGAGAAACTCTTCTTCGGTCTTCAAATGATGAGAATGACAACGCGAAACACCACCAAGAATTATTGAGGCACACCGGAAGAATCAAAAGCGAAGAGGTTGAGCCAACTATGAAAAGAATTTGAAAGATCTTGGAGAAAAGCATTTAACTGATGATAACTCATTCTTACGTCAAACTTAGAGAAGAATTTAGGATAGCTCTGGGAAAATAGAAGAGTCAGGTAAGATCCTGGGAAAAGACCTGTGGGTTAGGGCCCACTCAAAAGAACACCGTTGAAAAGATTTAAAAGAGATGTTGCACCGGTTGAATTAAATGACTTGAATGATATACCAATCTCGAAAGAGCTTGAACGAATGCAGAGTGGAAACACGAATCTTCGAGATATCTTGAGTACTCCGGAATAACAAGTAGCGAGAAGTAGAATTATAATGAGGTGCACCAGTATGAGAAGACATTTGAGACGAGAAAAAGGGGATATAATCGACAAATCTTGACTTGAATCCACCGGAGAAGAGAAAGGAATGAGGAATGACGAACTTGAAGCTCCATTAGAATCTTCATGAGAATCACCGGATAAGAACATTGACGGAAAGAATGGAGAAACTTCCCATCAATAAAATGGATACTCGATTAAGAAATCTGAGTCCTTGAAGAAAAAAGGGGTGGGAGGGCGGGAAAACAAAAACAAGTTGGGACGGATGAAACAAACACCGTTGAGAGAACTGAGAGGTGATCTTGCGAATGTTGAAATGATCGGATCCACTTGAAGAGAAAGACGCTGGTTGAAAAGGATTGACATGACAATCTCGATTGTCGAGAAGGATTGGTATTCACATCGGAGTATGAGAACACCATTTCGGAAAGGTATGGAATCAACACTTGACATTGAAGCAACTCGAATACCACAACTCAAAACAAAAACAAAGGACTGGCTTGCAGAATAAGCCGGAACAAACATATGATAGAGATTCCGTTCGAAGTTTTCGTGGTGGGGCCTACACGGGCTCGAGTGTACAGCACCATCATGTACAAGGCAGTGCACATGACATACGAAGCGTCCCCGAGTCGGCATAGCCAAGGACTCTTTAAGACACAACGAGACCACTGTAAAATCGACCGTGAATAGGCGGACCACTAGACGTCGAACCCCAATTTCATATCATACATCTGTCGAAAAGATATCCTAAGAGCTACTTGAATTCCCACCTATGAAACTCCCGAAATTTTCAGGTTATGCAATCAGGTGTTGGGGATACAGGGGAAGCATAATATCTCACCCAAACTAGCAAATCCTACATCCAGCTGTATCCATCCTTCAACACATAACCAAGAAACCTTCGGAAATCGTCTACCTCAACCTTCGAAAAGCATCCGTTATACAAGTCATGGCAATACTCCCGTACTCACCTCAGTACTGGGTTATCGGGGTTATCTCACCAACAACTGCATAAAAGAGATTTTCGATGTCGGCGTACTAAACTCAGGTATTCCAGAACTGCAACGATAAAATTATGATGACAACACCTCAGAGCTCAACTCCCCGGGACACTTCCACTAAACCCCTGACAGGAGGCACCAAGACAATGATCTCATCATAAAACCATCGGAACGATTCCAAGATACCCGCGTGATCCTAAAATTTTTTAGTGAAATTTGAGAAGAGAAAAGTCAAAACTCTACGTCAGGATGCCTTACCAGAGTGACGAAGGGACTGAGGAGTAAAAAGAATTCCTAAACTCTCCGATATATAATTCCTAAATGACTCAAAACATTTTTTTCTAGACAGAAACTCGGCTGCTAAAAACGATCAAGCAATGGGGCTCCTAAGGTCGGGGAAGGCTCTGATACCAACTTGTAACGCCCTCGATGCGGCTATATCTCCCACGTGTCGAAGCACGACTTAGAGGCATAACCGCATTGAAAGCAATGTCGCAAGTGAGGTAATCTTCACACAACCCATGTAATATAATAAGGGGAAAGAGATACATAGTTGGCTTACAATCGCCACTTCACACAATTACATGAATAAAGCATTACATCAATCCAGATACAATCAAGGCCCGACTACGGAGCCAAAATAAAAGAAGAACCCCAAATGCGACAAAGGTCCCCGATCGACCCCAACTGGGCTCCACTACTGATCAACTAGAACGAAACAACACAAAGGACAAGATCTTCATCGAGCTCCTCCTGAGCTTGGTTGCGTCATCTGCACGGAACTCATCGGCACCTGCAAACTGGTTTTGGAAGTATCTGTGAGCCACGGGGACTCAGCAATCTCGCACCCGCGAGATCAAGACTATTTAAGCTTATAGGAAGGATGGAGTAATGAGGTGGAGCTGCAGCAAGCGACTAGCATATATGGTGGCTAACATACGCAAATGAGAGCGAGAAGAGAAGGCAAAGCACGGTCGATAAAAGTATGATCAAGAAGTGATCCTGGACTACCTACGTCAAGCATAACTCCAACACCGTGTTCACTTCCCGGACTCCGCCGGAAAGAGACCATCACGGTTACACACACGGTTGATGTATTTTAATTAAGGTCAACTTCGGGTTTTCTACAACCGGACGTTAACAAATTCCCATCTGCCCATAACCGCGGGCACGGCTTTCGAAAGTTCAAATCCCTGCAGGGGTGTCCCAACTTAGCCCATGACAAGCTCTCACGGTCAACGAAGGAATAGACCTCCACCCGAGACATTCCGATCAGACTCGGTATCCCGGTACAACAAGACATTTCGACAGGGTAAAACTAAACCAGCAACACCGCCCGAATGTGCCGACAAATCCCGATAGGAGCTGCACATATCTCTTTCTCAGGGCACACTCAGATTGTCCTAGGTGCGGGTAGGCCAACCCAGAGTTGCCCCTGGTGGCCACCGGCAGCTGACAGGTTGGACCAACACTCAGAGGAGCACTGGCCCGGGGGGGGGGGGTAAAATAATGATGACCCTTGGGCGCGCGACCCCCAAGGGAAAAAAAGGCTAGGTGGCAAATGGTAAAACCAATGTTGGGCATTGCTGGAGAAGCTTTACTTAAGGCGAACTGTCAAGGGGTTCCCATAATAGCCCAACCGCGTAAGGGACGCAAAATCCGGGAACATAACACCGATATGACGGAAACTAGGGCGGCAAGAGTGGAACAAAACACCAGGCATAAGGCCGAGCCTTCCACCCTTTACCAAGTATATAGATGCATTAATTAAATAGATATATTGTGATATCCCAACAAGTATATAAATGTTCCAACAAGGAACGGCTCCAATCTTCACCTGCAACTAACAACGCTATAAGAAGGGCTGAGCAAAGCGGTAACATAGCCAATCAACGGTTTGCTAGGACAATGGTGGGTTAGAGGTTCAACATGGCAATTGGGAGGCTGACAAGCAAAAGGTAGGCATCGTAGCAGTGGCAAAGCAAAAGAGCGAGCAAACTGGCATAGCAAAGATAGTAGTGATTTCGAGGGTATGATCATCTTGCCTGAAATCCCGCAAGGAAGAAGAACGAGTCCATGAAGAAGACAAACGGACGTAGTTGAACGGATCCTCACAAACGCGACGTTATCGGAACCAACCCGAAGAAGCAATCACCGGAAAAGAAGCACACAACATAGTAAATAACCAACACAACAACATGGCACGATGCACAATCGAGTATGATGCATGTCCGGTTTAATGAAGCATGGCATGGCAAAGTGCACAAGCATTCTACAAATTAAGTGGAGATCAATATGCAACGAGTTGCATATTGACGAAACACCACAACAAGTTATTTAGTTTGATCTCGTTTATGTACTCAACAATATTAAATGTTGGTTAACATGGCAAGAGGTGAAACATAACAAAACTATACCATTTAAACAATTTAAATGGGGCCGGATATAACAAACAACAAATCTGGTAAATCCCCATATGCCTTAGTAAATTAATGCAATAACAATTTAAATATTTTAATAGTTGTTATCATGATGCAGATGACATGAACAAGTTTGTGCAATTTTTATTAAAACTTGACAAGAGCATTATTATGAAGCATTTGGTCACCATGGCGGAACAAAAAGGGTGCCACGGCGGTGAAACAAAAATGGTGCCACGGCAACATATCGGTTCCGGTAGCTCACGGAGATACCGGTGCAAAAGGAGGCGTGCGGATGCGTGCATGGATGGTGGGGTGATCCCGGATTCCGGGTGTCCCACATGATGGTGGCATGGCTTACGGCGAACGTGCAAGGAACAATTCGGACATGGTGCAAACACGGGCATCTCATACAACAAAGCATCTCATCGCGGTCGTCGTCTCGGGGTTATACCTTGAAGCGTGCATTCGGGGCGGAACGCGTTCGTAGTGGAAGTAGTGGTTCACGGAGCGATCGTCGTCGGAAGTAGAGGAAGTAGTCGTTCACGCGTCCGATGGTAATAGTACTCGGTCGTTTCGAAGAGGTACTTGGGGTCATTCGAACTTGCCGATCTCGTCATCTCGAAGGGGTACTTGACGTTCTTAGCGATTCCGAAGACGAGGTAGAGGTACACTTGACGGTTTTTCGGCGACGGTAGTGGTACACGGCCGTAGATGTCCGGGGTCGTCGGTAGAGGTACTTGGTGGACCATGTAGTCGAACTTGGCGCATCCGAAGGGGTACTTGACGAAATCCACCTCGGATGTAGTCGTACACGTTTCTCGTAGATGAACTTGGCGTTCCTGGTTTGGTGGTTGTGGAGGCAGGGGTACTTGACGCATCCATGGAAGGGTCTTGGCGTTCCGGGTACACGGGTCTTCGTGCGACAAGACGAGCAGAGGATGGCCACAACAGGGAAGGTGCAGCTGTTGCTGCTTCCGTCTTTGACAGAGGCGAGATCCAGCAGAGGAGCTGGCGAGGCAGCGGCGCTGGGCAGCCAAGGAGACGGGGTCGCGCGCAGGGTGGCCCTCCGAGAGGCGCGGGGCGACGAGGAGGAGGCCGCAGGTGAGGGAGGAGGAGGCAGCGACAGGAGCCGGCGGGGACGCGGGGTCGCGCGCTCGATGCGGGAGGAGCAAGGTGGCGCCATGGCCGAAGCAGCGACGGGCAACGGCGGGCAAGGGAGGCACCCTTGTGTGCGCCCGTGGCATCGAGCACGGGAGGAGAGGCGGACGGGGTCCCGATGTAGGGGCGCAGCAGGGGCCGATGTAGGTCGTGAGGTCCCTGGGTGGGCGGCGGAGCCGCGGGGCTCGGCGCGGGTCCTCGGGGCGCCGGTGGCAGGAGGTGGCGACGGGGTCGCGAGAAGAGCAACGGCAGCAGGGCGCGTTGCTGCGGAGCTGAAGAGAACGACGACGGAAGGAAAGGAGGCCATGGATCGGGCGCCATGGGAGGCAAGGCGTGGGGCTGAGAGGGGTCGGGTGCGAGGCTGCGAGGGAGAGGGTGAGATCGAGAGGAGGGAGATCGAGCGAGAGATGCGGGGGAACGATCTCCTGGCGGCGGGGTATGGACGAGGGGAAGAGATGGGGATCGGGCAGGGTTAGCTAGGGTTAGGAGGGATTGGTGGGGGCGGCTGGGCCTTGGGCCTAGGGAGACTGGGCCGGCCTGGTGGGGAGGAGAATGGCCAGAGGCCTGGCTGGGTCTCTCCCTCACTCTAATGAAAAAAAACAGAACAAAGAAAAGAAAGAAAGAAAGAGAGGTTAGGGGAAGAAAAAGCGCAAGGGGATATTTTTCCCGGACTCGCAAAAATATGCTCGTACCAAGAAAAATAGAAAGAGGCATGATTGAAAGATTGAAAGATTGAATTCAAACTCATTTGATTTAAATTCAAATGATTTGAATAGGAAGTGAGGTTTGGGAAGGTCCAAAAATGTTCGGATTTTTGGTGGAGCTCCGGAAAATGATGAAAGAATAAATGGCAAAGTTGGAGACCAAACTTGAAGCAGAAAAGGAACGAAATTATTTTGTAAGTGTGTTTTGGTGATTCCGAATTAGTGGAATATTTAATATAGCTCCCTAATATTGGAGGATATGTTATAAAGAGAAGTCACCATGTGAGTTCCCTCGGTTTAAATAGATCAAAAGATCTATGCAATTTATTTAGTTAAGGTGTTTAAAAAAAATAAATGACATGATGGCATGATGCAATGCAAAAATAAAAGAGCAAGCACAAAAGAAACACATGGCAAAACTCGGAATAGCTGGAAGTCTTCTGGAGCGTCGGTCTCGGGGCGTTACATATAACCTCCAATGTGCGGTGCAACCACTAAAGCTAGATGGCCAGGATTATCAACCCGGGGTGGATGATCCTCCCGACTCCAAACAATAGGTTGTTCAGACCAGCGCAGATAACGGGGCACTGCTGGCTCAACAGAGTTTACTGCCCTTTTATGGAGCTTCTGATCACGCTTGCACAGACTAGTAGTGAAGACATGATACTGTCCACCATTTAACTGCTTCGGGTTGCTCTGATAACCCTACTGCTGTTGATTACCCTGATTACTCTGCTGATTGTGACCACCTTGGTTGTTCTGGTTGTCCTGATTATTCTGAAATCCTGAGTTTGAACCGCCACCACCGTAACCCGGCCCGTGAAACCCTGGACATGAACCGCCAGATGGACCATGATCATACCGGAAGAGATCATAGTGTTTGAATTCCCTCATAATGAAACAATCCTTCCAGAGGTGCGTGGCCGGAACCTCCTTCGTCCCGTGCTTTGGGCAGGGCTGTTTTATCAGGCGCTCCAGATTCATGCTTCCACTGCGCTGGGGCGGTTTACCCCTATGTTGCTGCACATTGCCCTATATATTGGTGTTAGCCACAAAATCCGAATTGTTCACTTTACGCTTACCATTGTTCCCGTCGCTCGCCTGGTTATGCTATCCTTTTGTACCAGCATTCTTCTTCCCCTTCTCCGGCTTATCTTGGTCAGAATCGGGATCCTTGGTATTATCAGAATCGTCATACTTAACCAGAGCTGCCATGAGCGTTCCCATGTCATTGCAATGACGTTTGAGCCATCCCAACTTCATCTTCAGTGATTTAAACCAGCAATTGACCTCCAATGTTACGATTGCCGTATCGGCATTGATGCTGTCTGACGAATGCAGAATTTCTGAAACCCGATGCACCCAATGCATTGTTGATTCGTTCTCTCCTTGAACACAAGCAGCCAGATCCACAATCGACATGGGTTGCTTGCATGTATCTTTGAGGTTTGCTATAAACCGGGCCTTCAACTCATCCCAAGAATTGATCGAGTTGATAGGCAAACTCTTTAACCAGGTGCGAGTCGTTCCGTCCAACATCATGGTGAAATATTTCGCGCACGCCGCTCCATCCACATCCAGCATCTGTATTGCCATCTCATAACTTTCAATCCATGCTTCGGGGGGTAAATCGGTGGTATAATTAGGCACCTTCCGCGGACCTTTGAAATCCTTGGGTAGCCGCACATTACGTAGAGCTGGGATAAGACATGGCACTCCCCAAGAGCTGAAAGCCAACCCCCGTTCAACTGATGCTGCTGGTTGAACCAGAGAGGTTTGATGATTCTGGTACTGTGCTGCCAACTGTGCTGCTAACTCCTCCTCCCGACGTGCTCTTCCATTATTTAGAACATCCTGAGCGTTCAAACCCCCATGCGCCGGATTAGGCCCTCGAGGGGCGTCACGGCGTCGCGCACTGCTTGACATAGCTGGTTCGTCAACGTGCCTGCTGTAACTCCTGCTTGGCCGAGGGGTTGAATGTATTCTGTCTCGACTGTAGGAACAAGCCTGCTGCTGCACAACAGCGGTTTGAAGAAGATCCCTGGCCCGTCGCGTCTCAACCGCCACTAGTGAGTCACCTTCCATCGGAATAGCTGCCAAACGCGACGCTGCAGCAATCATGTTATCCAAAGGGCTAGAGAAGTGACCTGGCGGTGTCGGTACGTATTGCGGCGGGTTATCCGTTCGCCGAGGCGGGTCCGTTACCCGTGGCTGATCCGGCGCTATCCCAGGTGCCTCGGTCCGGTTTACTGCAGCCGGATTACTTGGTCCGGCGCTATCCCAGGTTCCTTCATAAACTGGCGGCAGACGAGACCAGTACTTCCTGCTCATTACTTCGTTTGACGCATTCGGATCCAACATAAGCCGGTAATTTTGCGCCTGGATCTGCTATGATTGGGCATCTAAAGCGGTCCGCTCTTCAGTCATCCTGGTCTCCTCAGCCGCCAAGTCCGCCTTGGCCTGAGTTATGTGATCCTTCAGCTTTGTAACCTCCGCATTATGCTGATCTTGGGTCTCCGGGGTGACTGTCGTGGTCAACAATGTCGTCAAAGCGTCCAGCAAACCGGCAAGAGTTTGAGCCGGCCGGCGCGCAGGGCCTCCTGCCCCAGCTGCCGATCCGGAAATCATTGCTGCTGCAGATGAAGATTGCAAGTTGGGCTACGTACCGGCCATGAAGATTGCAACCCGGTTCGGCAGTCCAAAGGGGTCTGGAATACTGTCGCCATCAGAATAGCCCCCAATCCGTCTGTCTTGCAATTGGTATAGTGACTCGATTTCACTAGTGGATGATTCCCCATCTGAGTAGATGGCCGTCTCACCGTCGGACACAGGTTCAGATCCCACACCATGGATGAATCCTACAAATGCACGCTTCATGGCAGGCTGAACCCGGGCAGGGCTCGTATGTTGAGCCGTCTCGATGAGGTCGGTGAAGATGTCCGGCTCAGGGCCCGGTTCGCCAATATTGCCGATGAAAACGTGAATTCCGCCAAAGGGGACCCGGTACCCGTACTCAATTGAGCCGGCCTCGGGGGCCCATCCTATGTCATCGATATAGAGCTTGTCGCGACGACTCTTGGTCATCTGGCCAACCGCGTACCCTTTGAGTCCTTCAAAGTTGCCCTTTAAGAACTCAAAACCATCATGTGATAGCCCCACGGTGGATGCCAACTGTTGTGGAATTAACACGTTAGATGTCCTAGCGGAAGGACTTAGTCGTGGAGCCATCGTAATGAGATTAGCAAAAAAAGGGTTAAACCGGAACAAAGGACACGGGAAGTTTATACTGGTTCGGGCCCTTGCGGTGAAGGTAAAAGCCTACGATCCAGTTATTATGGGATTGATTGATCTCGATGAGCAAGGAGCGAATCTGCTTTACCTATCTCTCGAGCTATTGTTTTCCTGTCCCTGAACTGCCGCCGGGTCGTCCCTTTATCTACACAGGTTGACGCCCGGCCGGTTTATAGAATCCCGAGGCCAGCTCATACAAGTGTTCGGCTCGGTTTCTTCCTTTCCCTAACTTACAATACAAGTTACACATCTATGGCGGTTTACTACTATGGGCCCTAATCCGCCATTGGGCTCTGGACCTTTAAGCCTCCATAGTTAAAGCGCCATATCCTTAATCTTCATGGGCTCTTGTACAAGACTCCTTGTGAGTGTAATCCGGCCCCTCCTGGGCGGTTTACACCCAATAATCATATCCCCAACAAGGCGTATTCGGAATCGTCACTTTTTCTGAGCAACTTTCATGTATAAAGTATTTTCATTCAAGTTATGGTTTATTTTATATTAATTTTCAAAATTTTAATTCAATTCTGGAATTAATTCGGAAACTAAATGCTAAAATGATGTGGGTACCCAGCCCTGTGTACACATACTTTGACATGTGGGCCAGGGGGACCCAGTTAACCAGTCAAAGTTTGACTGGTCAACAGGGGTGGGCCCCCCTGTCATCCTCTAACAGTTAATTAGTTAACTTAACTAGGTTAATTAAGTAGGTTAAATAATTTAATTAATTATTAACTAATGAATTATTTTATTTATTAATTTTTTCTATTTATATTTATTTCTCTTTCTTTTAAAATTCTATCACGGGGCGGGCCCCACTAGATAGGAGCACAGACGGCTCCCTTCCAGCGTCTGGGAGCACACGGGAGCTGAACCTCAACGGCCATAGCTAGGAGCAGCGATAGTCTTCGGCGGGGGCTGTTGTGGTGGAGGCGGGAATAGAAGGGGCAGCGGCCAAGTGCAGTGGACGGGGCACATGCGGGCGCGCATAGAAGGTGGCGGGCGCGGGCGGCGGCAGGTGAGGCGCAGGCTAGACGCAACCAGGGCGCAGCAGCGAGAGGGGGGAACATTGAGTGGGGCGGGCTACAAAGCGGGAGGTGGGGCCGGCGCGGGCGGTCGCACAGGGCAGTGGCAAGCAGAACCGGGTGCGGCAGCATCAGCGGCACAGCGAAAGAGCGCGGGGCCAGGCGACAACGTGAGGCAATGGTGTGATGCTAGCCGGAGTGGGCGCGGCGACGGCACAGCCTGGGGCGGCTTTGGACGTGGGCAGATGGCACGTTGGACGCGCCGACAGGCTACAAGGGGTGCGACAAAAGGGAATGGAAAGGGGGCTCACGGCCTGGGCAGGATCATGAGGGCGGCGAGGGTCGGTGGAGCCGACGAGGAAGAGGCGGGGACGGCCGGTCCGATGGGGAGGCGACGTCAGCAAACGGTGTGTGCCCGATCCAGATCGTGTTGGGGGGAGGGGAGATCGTGGGGGGTGGGGGTTATGGTTTGGGGTTAGGGGGGCATATAGGCAAAGGGAGCAGGGGAATGGGCCGGCCTGGCTGGCAGTGGTCAGCGGGGCCAAGGCACATTGGGGGGGCGAGGCTTTTTTTTATTTTGTTTTGTTTTTATCTTATGTTTTATTTTTCTTTTCACTTATTTTCCTTTTTTGTTTTCTCTTAGTTTCTAATTTATTTTAAATTTTAAAAATATAAAAATAGTTCCTAATTTAGTATAATTAAATTCCCGCATTAACTATGGCACCCAAATAAAATACTTCAATATTTTATGAAATATAAAAGGCATTTATTTAATTGTTTAAGTCACTGTTTTATTTATTTTAGTGCATCTGAATTCATTATAAAAATGTGGTTCCTTCACCACTACTAATTATGAGTTATTTGCCCCAACTTGTACTTTTTGGTTTTGGTATTTGAAAAGTTTAATTGTTTGGCTTTAATTTTAAATTTGAATTTGTATCGGTTTTCAATCAGAGTAAGTTTAGCAACAGTAACAGTGGTGACATGGCATCATTAGTACAGGGTTACTGTAGCTTAATTATCCAGGTGTAATAGAGGGATTGCCATATGATCTAACTATGTCAGCATTGTTGAGAGATTACACTAGCGAAAGTATGAACCCTAGGCCTTGTTTTCAAGCATTGCAATACCGTTTGTGCTCACTTTTGTTACTTGCTACCTTGCTGTTTTTTATTGTTCCTATTACAAAAATGAATGTCTACTCTCATCACTACACTTGTATCATCATCTCTTCGCCAAACTAGTGCACCTATAAAATTTACCATTGTATTTGTTGTGTTGCCGACACAAGAGATTCTTTCTTATTCAGTTACAGGGTTGTTCGAGCGAGACCATATTTATCCTACACCAACCATGGATTGATAAACCTTAGGTCATCCACTTGATGGAAAATTGCTACTGTCCTACAAAACTCTGCACTTGGAGGCCCAACACGACTCTACAAGAAACTCGTTGCATAGTAGACATCAAGCTCTTTTTTTGGTCGAGGAGGTGAGTGCTTGAAGGTATATCTTTGGATCTTGCAATTGAATCTTTTAGTTTCTTCTTTTTTCACTAGTACTGTTTCTAAAATGAAACTACACAAAATATGGAATTCAGGTGGCCTCATATTATTTGTCTTTATCATGTCATTCTTGAAAATGATGGAGCGGAAAACTGTGCTCAATTGATAGAAGAAGAATTCAATAAAATGGTTTGGCATAAATTTTTTGAATGATGAGCAAGATTACAATGTTGTTAGTATGCTTTCTATGAATTTCCATGATGCTAATGATATGCAAAGCCATAAGCTTGGGGATTCTATATTTGATGAGGAGATATTTTTAGTCCCCCATGTTTTGATGAGAATATTTATTATGATGATTGCATGCCTCCTATTTATGATCATTATATGTATGAAAGTAGGTTTGGAAGAGTGTTAACTCTGGATAATAATGATCCCACTATTTTGGAGGGTGTTGAATCTTATTTTAGTAATTATGAAAGTGGATTTGGAGAGGTCGTGACTTTATTTAATGATGAATCAACTATTTTGGAAGATGTTTAAATTGACTATGATAAAAGAAGTTGCTATCTATGATGATTGTGGTGATGACATGTATGTTATAAGGAGTAATGATATCCATGAAACTTGTCATCATGATTTTATTGCACAAATTGATTATGTGAACCAAGTGTCATATGATAGTTATTTCATTGAATTTTCTCCCACTATTATTGATGATAATAAATTTGAAATTTCTATGCTTGTTGGTCATGAAAAGAACGCTTTATGTGATAGTTATATTGTTGAATTCATTCATGATGTTACTGAAAATTATTATTATAGAGGAACATATGCTTTTAGGTATTGCAATAATATCAAGTTTCCTCTCTATGTGTTGAAAATCTTGAAGTTATTCTTGTTTTGACTTCCTATGCTAGTTGATTCTTGCTCCCATAAATTCTTTGCTCGCAAAATCCCTATGAATAGGAAGTTGGTTAGGCTTAAATGTTCTTGCCATGTGTTCCATGATGCTCCCGTTATGTTTAATTCTTACTTTTATGTGAGCATCATTAAAATCACCATGCCTAGAGAAAAAGGCATTAAAGAAAAGCGCTTGCTAGGAGAAAACCCAACACTTTTACCTACTATTTTTGCATGTTCACATTATTAAGTTACTATAGTAATCACGTTTTATAGCTTTGGGATAGTGTGGATGATAGTTGACTTGATTCTGTGCAAAAACAGAAACTTTTGCTTCCAGTAAGAGAATTGTCAACTCACTGCAACGTGATAAAATTCTGAACTGTTTATAGATGATTGCTATAAAAATTGCCTACATTGTCCTAATGTTTCAGAATTTTTGGAGTTAGAGAAGTATGAATCTTCTTGCCTTCTTTACAGACGCTCTTGTTTAGACAAATTGTTGTTATGTTTGCATTGTTTGCTTGTTTAATGATTCTATTTGAGGACATAAGTATTAAATATGTAGAGGTATTTAGTATGCAATGTTAACTAATAATTTTAGTGATTTGCTACAGTAGAGAATGATAAGGTTATTGCATTGATTTATACTAACTTATCTCACGAGTTCTTATTGAGTTTTGTGTGGATGGAGTTTTTAAGATTTAGGGAAACCGTGATATAAAGGAATTAAGGAGACACATAAGCTCAAGCTTGGCGATTCCCAAGGCATCCCAAGATAATATTTCAAGTAGTCTCGAGCATCTAATCTTGGGGATGCCCGGTAGGCATCCCACCTTTCTTCATCAACAATTATCAGTTAGCCTCGGTTGAGCCTAAGTTTTTGCTTCTTCACATGATCTGTGATATTCTTGGAATGTCATTTTACTTCGTTTTGCTTTCTGTTTTAATAAAATACTTAAGATCTGAAAATTTTAAACGAGAGAGAGAGAGTCCTCACTTAGCTACTCAATTACTTAACTACTCACTTGATCTTCACTGATATCTTTTTGGAGTAGTTTATCATTTAGTCTTGTGCTTCACTTATATCCTATGAGTAAATTGTTGAAAGAATTGAATATCACGAATTTGAAATTATATGTTCATATCATACCTATTAGTAGCTTCACATTGGGTTTAGAAAGTGAAATCTATTGAAGCTTGACAATCACATTATTGGTCATACAAGCAATTCATGAATGATTAGTATAAGGAATAGAACTTTCACATACAACTATATTATCTTGGACATCTTCTATGCTTGTGAATACCCAATAATTATTTTCAAACTTGAGAAAACTAATTTAAGTTGGACAAGGAAGAAAACGTAATGAGTTATGGTTGTGTATATTTGCATAGAAGTTATATTGTTGTGGATCCTCCAACATGTGGTTGTAGGATCGAAAGTATGTCTAGAGGGGGGTGATTAGACTACTTGACCAAATAAAAAATTACCTTTTCCCAATTTTAGTTCTTGGCAGATTTTAACAACTTGGCACAAGTCAAGCAATCTTAACACAATTCAAGCAAGCATGCAAAGAGTATATGAGCAGTGGAAAGTAAAGCTGGCAACTTGCAAGAATGTAAAGAGATGGGTTTGGAGAGTGCAAACGCAATAGGAGACACAGATGTTTTTGTCGTGGTTCTGATAGGTGGTGCTATCGTACATCCACGTTGATGGAGACTTCAACCCACGAAGGGTAACGGCTGCACGAGTCCACAGAGGGCTCCACCCACGAAGGGTCCATGAAGAAGCAACCTTGTCTATCCCACCATAGCCATCGCCTACGAAGGACTTGCCTCACTAGGGTAGATCTTCACGAAGTAGGCGATCTCCTTGCCTTTACAAACTCCTTGGTTCACTCCACAATCTTGTCAGAGGCTCCCAAGTGACACCTAACCAATCAAGGAGACACCACTCTCCAAAAGTTAATATATGGTGTGATGATGATGAACTCCTTGCTCCTGTGCTTCAAATGATAGTCTCCCCAACACTCAACTCACTCTCATAGGATTGTATTTGGTGGAAAGATGATTTGAGTGGAAAGCAACTTGGGGAAGGCTAGAGATCGAGATTCATATGGTTGGATTGGAATATCTTGGTCTCAACACATGAGTAGGTGGCTCTCTCTCAGAAAATGGGTAGTGGAAGTGTAGGAATGATCTGATGGCTTCCCTCACGAATGAGGAGAGGGTGGAGGGGTATATACAGCCTCCACAATCTAACCGTTACACACATTATACCAAAATTGGTGGGACAGAATCAGAAAACTCGGTCGAACCGATTTAGTACATATGTGACCATTAGGCAATTTCGGTGGGACCGACATGTCATCTTGGTGTGACCGATATCATTAGCGTTAGGGCATAACGTAATCTCGATTGGACCAATTACTCATACTCGTTTGGACCAACTTTGGTAATAAGCTGACAGAGAGTTGGTTAGGAAAACTTGGTGGGACCGATTCGCTCGTCTCGGTGGGACCGAAGAGTTACAAAGGGAAATAGGGAGTTTGCATTGCAGACTCGGTAGGATCGATCGCTCATCTCGGTTATACCGAAACGTTACGAAGGGAAATAGAGAGTTTGCAACCCCATCTCGGTGAGACCGAGATCCCTATCGATGAGACCAAAAAGACTAGGGTTTCTGGCAGTGGCTATGACAAATGAACTCGGTGGCGTCGGATGGATCAAATCGGTGGGGCCGAGTTTGACTTTCGGTTTGGGACATATGTGGATATGAGAAAGTGGTTGAGGGCTTTTGGAGCATATCACTAAGCATTTTGAGCAAGAAAGCCATTAAGCAACACCTCATCCCCTTTTAATAGTATTGGCTTTCCTATAGACTCAATGTGATCTTGGATCACTAAAATAGAAAATGTAGAGTCTTGGACTTTTAAGCTTGAGCAATCTTTTGTCCTTAGCATTTTTAGGGGTCCACATTCCTTATCCATGCCATGCCAATCATTGAACTTTCCTGAAATATTTATCTTGTAATGGCATTAGTTCAATGAGCTATATGTTGTTAATCATTACCAAAACCACCCAGGGATAGTTGCACTTTCAATCTCCCCCTTTTTGGTAATTGATGACAACATATAGATCAAAGCTTCGACAAATGATAATAAGATTGAAATGCATTGTCGCTTTGAGAAGTATGTGGCAAACAAGAGCTCCCCCTAAATTTGTGCATTATTTAAAATTTGCTTTGGGCTGCAAATGCACGATGTGTTAGGATCATGGGTCACTCTTCCATGTCACATACATCTTGGTGGAGAGCTCAAAATGATAATAATTGAAATCATGCACTCATCACCAAGCAAAGTGAATGATCATAAATGGATATGAAGGATAATATCATTCAAGCACACATCAAAGTAGCATATGATCAAACACATGATCATCCAAGTATCTCGCAAAAGACATAGTGTATCAAGCAAACACACAATAAAGTTCAAGAAAATAAAATACAAAGAGAGACAAAACAACACTCTCTCTCTCGAAGACTATGACCTATACATATTTCTCCCTCTTTGGTAACAAGTTACCATAAAGTTAAAAATATGCATAGTGCTATTCGTCTCTCAGGCTTGGTCTTCATGAGGTGGTGTAGAGATGACTCCAAGGACGAAAGCTTCTATAGATGTAGCTGGAGCTGGTGGAGTGAATGCTGGAGCTAGTGGCACTGAAGGTGTGGCTGCTGGTGCAGATGTAGTAGCTCTTGCATCTGGTACAGGCACTGCAGCAGACCTCTGGCTTCTGTGCACTCTAATGAAAGCATCTATAGTAGACTTGCCATTCTTCTCCTCCACTTCCTCCTAAAGTTTCTCAACCACTGACTGAATCTCAGTTACCTTGACATCAAGATCATAGAATTTCTGCTCAATGATCCTCTCCAAGCTCTCCTGGTTTTGAGTCAGGGTGGCCAAGCCCTTCTCAATCCTCAAGGTGGATTGGATCAGATATCCAAGCTGATCTTGCTTGCTCTTCAAGTACACCTGAGATGCCTCTTCAGCTGTTGGCATCTTTGCAGCTTTCTCAGCCCTTGCCTTCTCTCTCTTTTCATGTGCTTGCACTGAGGAAGGATCTTCCTCATCCATGACAACAATGTTGTCCTCAAAGTATGGCCTAAGGGTAAATGCTCCTTGTCAAACAGATATGTGCTTGTGCCCATCTTGGAGTTGATGAGCACCTGAATTTGTGGAGCATACCCACAAGACCTCTTCTGATGTGCAGCAGTTCTGTTGATTGTTTCCCCAATCACACTCATCACTTTGAACTTTTGAGGGACATCAAATATACGCAGCAAGTTGATGGAGTGTCCTCTTATCATTCTGTGATCTCCAGATTTTGGCAATAGAGTGTGCCTCAGAATGGTATTGATAGTTGGCGACCTGACAGCAAGTGCTTCACTGAGCCAAACTTGTGAGTCTCTAGGTCTGCATCAGGAATCTCCTTGTACATGCTAGCCATTGAGTTATGATCCTTCTTCTTTTTGGCATAGACATCCAAGTCATCTTCATGAGCTCATGTGGCATTGATCAGTCTAGCCCACTCATCAACTGTAGACTGGTACCTTGTACCCTCTGACATCCATACAATTCTACCATCTGGATAGAAATGAGCAGTAGAGTAGAATTGCATGATCAGCTCATCATTTCATTTTGTGAGCTTCTGGACAACAAATTTGTCAACTTCACAGGCCTTGAAGCTATCATAAACACTTGGGAAGTGATCTTAATTCTCTCTAATGTAGGTCCAGTCAACCCATCTCATGTCTAACACTATGGGCTTCTTGTCACGCAGGATTGTCTCATAGAAGTCTTGTTGTTCCTTTGTATGGAACCTGTAATCCATAACAGTTTTCCTCCTAGCAGCATATGGGTCAGCCTTCCTCCACTGTCTCAGTCATGCATCCTTCCTGATCCTCATGTCCTCTGCAACAGGATGTGCATCATTATGGTATGGGATCTTTGGATATAGCTTCCTTAGCACTTGGGCGTCAGCTTCCTCATCTTTAGCTTCAGGCACTGGGGCCTTGTTCTTCTCCTCAGCAGGTATGTTCCTGGTACTCCTCTTGGGTGCAGTCTTGGGAACTGGAGCAACAACTTTGGGAGTTGATTTGGGCTTAGCAGCAGCCCCTGACTTAATAGCATCTCCCATGAGCTTCTGTGCCTTAGGTGTTGGAGCAGCATCCTCTTCCTCTTCATTATCAGATCTCACCATTGAAGATTTTCCAAGAACTTTGGTTTTTCGTGTTCTTGCCCTCTTCTTCTTCTTGTCCTCACCAGCTGCCTCTTCTTCGGATTCAATGGTGAACTTCATAGTCTCACCTATGGCAACTTTCCTTGGCTTGGATGTAGGCACTCTCCTAGCTGGTGCCTTTCTGTTCATGCCTGGCCTAGTTGATGCAGCAATGCCAAACTCCTTCTTCACCACTTTCTTCTTGGAAGTGGCCTCATCCTCAACTGCAATATAGTCTTCATCCTCTGAATCAGAAGTTTTTTCTTCCTTGTTCTAGTAGCTGCCTCGGGCAAGTTACTATAGGTGTGCTCCTGCTGCCCTCATCATAGCTGCTGGAGGGACTAGTGCCCTCACTCAACTGCTCTCGTTGTTCAGACCTGTTCTGGCTGTCACTCTAGTTAGACATCTTGCAGGCAATCTGTCAGCAGACCCTATGAATAGGTTGTAGATGAGTAGAGTAGATGAGCTTCACAAAGTACAGAGGTTTTGCAAAATAAATTGAGTCAAAAAGCTTAGTTTTAGTTCTCTACAGAAGTGATCTCGGAGCTACCGAATTGACAAACTTGGTGATGCCGAAGCAACAATTGGAACATAAACTAGTGAACTCGGTTGGACCGAGTCATAGTTCGGTGGCACCGATATTGCTAGGGTTTCACAGAATCCTGAACTCTGGCACACCGATTTGCATGTTTCGGTCAGACTGCAAAGTGCATGTGCAATGGCCTAAGCCAAGTCGGTGACACCGATTTCTACATTTTAGTCGGTCCGAGATGAGTTCTGCGGAGAGCTAACCCTAAAATTTCGAATCAATCCATACTAAGGAATTTTTAGCTGGATAGATTAGTATCATTCGTGGCAAGAAACATGGCATTGTCCTTGTGCTAGGAATCAGAGTGAAAATGACAGCACAAGGGGTCGAACACGTACCCTAGAACGACGAGTGTTCGCTACGGCGGCTACGGTGGGGCAGAATCCGTCGACGGCAGCAGCATCCAATGGCAGGAGGTCATTGGCGGCGAGGAGACGATCCGGAGACCCGAGGGGGCAGAGCAGGACACGCGCGGGCTGAGAGGATTTGAAGTAATTTCCAAAATCTCACCCATGGGTATTTATATCCCGACCCTGTCGGTGTGACAGAGTGGAACAACTCGGTGGCACCAAGATTGCAGAATTGCAAGTGGTTGCTGCAACTAGGTGTGACCGAAGTGTTCAAATCGGTTGCACCGAGATGAAAACCTAGATCAACTTAGTGAACTCGGTTTGACCGAAATGGATTTCTCGGTCAGACCAAAATGCACAAAGAGGTTTTGGAAATTTAAGTCTATGACGAATCGGGGACTCCGAGTGCTCCTCACACAGAGTGGTTCGAATCCGACTTGATCAAACTTTGTGATGTAAACTGAATAGAGTTTGAGACGAGCAAAGCATAGATAGATAGAGAAGGTTCTTAGGCATTCTTGTCCATCCACTTGGCAAAAGAAAAGGAGCCAAACAAACAAAGCAACAAGTGGATGTCCTTGAATGAGTAAAATATGCAACCAACATGCTCACGCAATACGATGGCAAGTGAAATATGTGGCAAAGCATGCACAACCAATTCTAGCATCTATCAAACAATTGGCGATGACTAGGTCATCTATATATGAGTATATTGACTTAGGAGTCAAATGAGAACATTTGATCATAGGTCATACTCACCGTTTAAGCACAAGTGGGGTTACCACTTTTACATACAGCATTGTTGTGTTGACACCATTAGAGTTGCTTTAGCTCAATTCTTTAGAGTAAAGCTCCCCCTAAATGTGAGATCCCCCCTAAGAGGGGTGAACTAACCATGGGTTTTATCGATTATGACTTCATGTAGGTGTTGAAGATGGGGATGCTCAATGTTGTTGTAGATCATTTGGAGCAATCCATTGGAGTGAGTTGCACTGTCAATACCTACACGGGTTAGTCCCACAAGGAACAAGCAAGGATATCCATAGACATAGATTGATGCACACACAAGATGATGTCCATGAAAGCATTAGGTTACCTTGTCCCTTGTCTTACCAACAAGAGGGTTTGTGACTCCTTGAACTAGTGCAAGATGTGGAAGTTTATTGCATTTGTCTTTGCCAAAATGATGTGAGTGAAGAATATTGGCGGAGTCACCCTCAAGAACTCTCTAGTCCTTCTTCTTTGGGATCCACATCATCTTGATGGGAATCCTTGGGGTTGTAGTGGAACTTGATGTAGTCTTGGGAACCCACTTGACCAAGGCCTTGGGAGATTCTTCAAATGCATCAATGTCCTCTTGAAGCTTGTCCTTGCCTTTTTGTTTGTGGTCCTGTGGTGGAAGATCATCTTGAGCTTGTGTACCTTAGAAAGAAGTAGGATCGTACTTCTCTTGCTGGGGAACAAACTTTGTCTTGGGGTATTGATCTTCTTCCCACTCAACTCCATTGGCATTGAACTTTCATTCAAAACCAACACCTTGATTCTTCCGGTTCCTTCCTTGCTTGCGTATAATTTCCTCAAATTGCTTACTTCCGGCAAGGCTTTTGTAGACACCCTTCTCTCTAATTCCCTTCAATAAGCTATTTTCTTGCTCAAGTGTAACTTGTCTAAGAGAATCATTAGTGGAATCAAGAGAACTACTAGAAGCAACAACATTGGATTTAGCATGATTATTGTTACTACTAGAAGAAGAATCTTTATTACTATTGTTACTAGACTTGACTTGTGGCATGTAAGTAGATAAGAGTAAACGCTTGGCAAGTAAGAAGAACTTTTCTTGCGAAGATCATCATTGATTGCCTTTAAAAAATCATGCTCTTGCTCAAGGTTGAGCTTTTCAAAGCGTAACTTCTCATGAGTCTTTAAAAGTTCTCGATGATCTTCCAAGGTAGTTTCATGAGCTAACTTAAGAGTGTTTAGTTCTTTAGTTAGGCGATTAATCATCTCCTTATCATTGTCATTCGTTTTATCTTGATTAGCATGATTAATTGACTTTTCATCATAGTATTCATCACTAGAGTTGTCAACAAGTAAATCATCATCACCTAACAAGTCATCTTCATCACTATTGAAATCAACATGCTCGGGGTGTGATACCTTTGGGCCTTTAGCCATGAAGCATCTTCCAAATCCTTCATTTAGTGAGTCAAATATGTCGTAGGAGTTGGTTGACACAAGTGCTAGACTGGAAACACCTTCATCTTGAGTATATTAGGAGTCGGAGTGATAGCTTCTCTCGGAGTGATGGTCAGAGTCGGAGCCGGATACCCAGTCACCAAAATGAGCTTGATGTCTTCGTTTTGTGTAGCTCTTTGATGATTTGTCCTTCCTTTTTGAATCCTTGCTTCTCTGGGAGGTTCTTCATTCATAATGATCATCTCTACTCCTCTCTCTTGGTGGTGATTCTTCTCTTCTACTTCTTCTTTTGGGTCAATCTTCTCTCCTTTTGTAAGGAGCCGTACACTCATTGGAATAGTGTCCGGGTCTTTCACAATTGTAGCAATTATGTTCACAACTCGAAGACCTTTTGTCATTGTAGGACCTTGACTTGGAACTTCGTTCCTTGCTTCTACTCTTGTAGAACTTGTTGAAGTTTTTCACCATTAAGCTCAATTCCTCATTGAAGGTTTTTTTCTCACTTGATGATGTAAGAGCATCACATCAGGCTTTGTAAGCACCACTTGACTTGTTGTGAAGCTCTTCCTTATCCTTGAGTGACATCTCATGAGCAACAATTCTTCCAATGACTTCCGTTGGCTTGAGATCTTTGTAATTGGGCATCGTTTGGATCAATGTGCACACGGTCATATTTTCCGTCCAAGGCTCTTAGATCTTCTTGATGATGAATTTATCGGTCATCTCTTCAGTTCCTAAGCCGACAATCTCATTTGTGATGAGAGCAAGCCTAGAATACATTTCAGCGGCACCTTCACCATCCTTCATTTTGAACTTGTCAAGTTGACTTTGAAGCACATCCAATTTGGATTCCTTGACGGAGCTGGTACCTTCATGCATATCAATCATAGTATGCCAAATTTCCTTTGCATTCTCAAGGCGGATGATTTTGTTGAATTCTTCGGGCACAATCCTGTTGAAGAGGATATCACAAGCTTGAGTGTTGTATTACAGCATCTTCAACTCTTCCGCGGTAGCTTCACGATTTGGTTCTCTCCCATCGAAGAATTCAACTTGCAAGCCAATACACACAATAGCCCAAACGGCGGGGTTATGTCCAAGAATATGCATTTTCATCTTATGCTTCCAACTAGCAAAATTAGTACCATCAAAGTAAGGACCTCTACGGTGGTAATTTCTCTTGCTAGACGCCATACTTTCCTGGGTTGTGAAACCAAGGCTATGATCATCAAAAGCTATGGAAATCAAGGCAAATGGAGATCAAAGCTTTGATACCAATTGTAGGATTGAAAGTATGTCTATAGGGGGGTGATTAGACTACTTGACCAAATAAAAACTTAACCTTTTCCCAATTTTAGTTCTTGGCAGATTTTAACAACTTGGCACAAGTCAAGCAATCTTAACACAATTCAAGCAAGCATGCAAAGAGCATATGAGCAGCGGAAAGTAAAGCATGCAACTTGCAAGAATGTAAAGGGATGGGTTTGGAGAGTGCAAACACAATAGGAGACACGAATGTTTTTGTCGTGGTTCTGATAGGTGGTGCTATTGTACATCCACGTTGATGGAGACTTCAAACCACAAAGGGTAACGGCTACGCACGTCCATGGAGGGCTCCACCCACGAAGGGTACACGAAGAAGCAACGTTGTCTATCCCACCATGGCCATCGCCCACAAAGGACTTTCCTCACTAGGGTAGATCTTCACGAAGTAGGTGATCTCCTTGCCCTTACAAACTCCTTGGTTCACTCCACAATCTTGTCGGAGGCTCCCAAGTGACACCTAACCAATCAAGGAGACACCATTCTCCAAAAGGTAATAGATGGTGTGATGATGATGAACTCCTTGCTCTTGTGCTTCAAATGATAGTCTCCCCAACAGTCAACTCACTCTCATAGGATTGGATTTGGTGGAAAGATGATTTGAGTGGAAAGCAACTTGGGGAAGGATAGAGATCGAGATTCATATGGTTGGATTGGAATATCTTGGTCCCAACACATGAGTAGGTGGCTCTCTCTCAGAAAATTGGTAGTGGAAGTGTAGGCATGATCTGATGGCTTCCCTCAAGAATGAGGAGAGGGTGGAGGGGTAAATACAGCCTCCACACTAAATCTAACCATTACACACATTATACCAAAATCGGTGGGACAGAATCAGAAAACTCGGTCGGACCGATTTAGTACATATGTGACCATTAGGCAATTTCGGTGGGACCGACATGTCATCTCGGTGGGACCGATATCATTAGTGTTAGGGCATAACGTAATCTCGGCTAGACCGATTACTCAAACTCGGTTGGACCAACATTGGTGATAAGCTGACAGAGAGTTGGTCAAGCAAACTCGGTGGGACCGATTCGCTCGTCTCGGTGGGACTGAAGCGTTATGAAAAGGAAACTGGGAGTTTGCATTGCAGACTCGGTGGGACCAATTGCTCATCTCGGTTAGACCGAAACGTTATGAAGGGAAACAGAGAGTTTGCAACCCCATATCCGTGAGACCGAGATCCCTATTGGTGAGACCGAAAAGACTAGGGTTTCTGGCAGTGGCTATGTCAAATGAACTCGGCGGTGCCGGATGGATCAAATCGGTGGGGCCGAATTTGACTTTTGGTTTGGGACATATGTGGATATGAGAAAGTGGTTGAGGGCTTTTGGAGCATATCAGTAAGCATTTTGAGCAAGCAAGCCATTAAGCAACACCTCATCCCCTTTTAATAGTATTGGCTTTCCTATAGACTCAATGTGATCTTGGATCACTAAAATAGGAAATGTAGAGTCTTGGACTTTAAAGCTTGAGCCAATCTTTTGTCCTTACCGTTTTGAGGAGTCCACATTCCTTATCCATGCCATGCCAATCATTGAACTTTCCTGAAATATTTATCTTGTAATGGCAGTAGTTCAATGAGCTATATGTTGTTAATTATTACGAAAACCGCCCGGAGATAGTTGCACTTTCAGTGGTGTTTGCTTAGGATCTTTGGCTAGCCAAAAATTCGTACTATGTAGAGATAATACTTGTGCATCCAAAAACCCTTCAACCCACTTTATTGCCATGAGTGTACACCATACCTACCTATGGATTGAATAAGATCCTTCAAGTAAGTTTTCATCGGTGCATAAAGCAATAAAAGTTGCTCCTAAATATATTTGATCTTTTATTGTAAGGGAAATAAGTGTTGTACAAACATCTGATGGCAAAGAAATAAAAGCAATAGACTACATAATAAAGGTTGCTATCATAAGGGGAATATAACGTGACCTTCCTTTGCATTAAGAGATTGTGTAGCCAAAATTTAAAAGTGCATGACAACCTCTGCTTCCCTCTATGGAGGCCTATCTTTTACTTTTCATTATTTACTTTTATGCAAGAGTCAATAGTACATATGGCCAGTCAAATATATTTGATCATGATTTATTATTGTTGACAATTATCAATATGATAAATGAGTTGGGAGGCAAAGCATTAAGCCCCTCTCTTTATTTGTGTTCGATAGATGCCATTTGTTCTAAAAATATGCTTTGAGTACTAGCAATCATAGAAGACTATATGATGATTGAGTATGTGGAGCTCTTACTTACACTTTGTTGAGAATAAGTTGAATTGCAATTGTTTGGTGACTAAGAACGTAGGTTGTTAAGTTTCAAGAGAAGGCATTGTTTGAACCGTAACATGTGAATTGATTGCTACTTTATCATGATGAGTTTTATGAGAAAGAGTTGCTGCTATGATGCTAGGAAAAGTGATTCAAATTATCATTGATCAAATTATGCAGTATGCTAGCATTCAAACTTCATAAATTATTTCTTTTATCATTTACCTACTTGAGGACGACCAGGAATTAAGCTTGGGGATGCTGATACATCTCCAATGTATCTATAATTTATGAAGTATTCATGCCATGTTTACAAAAAATTTATATGGTTTAGGTATGATTTGAATGGAAATAACTCGGACTGACGGTTGTTTTTAGCAGAACTACCATGGTCTTGTTTTTTGTGTAGAAATAAAAGTTTTCAGAATTGGACGAAACTTTTTGGAGATTTTTTATGGAACAAATGAAGAATATTGGAGCAAAGAACCATTAGAGGGGGGGCCTGCTGCCCACTAGGCACCAGGGCATGCCATCCGACCTCTAGCACGCCCTAGTAGGTAGTGGTCCCCTCGAGGCCCATCTCAGCATGAGACAGACGCCAAAAAATCCTATAAATACAGAAAACCCAGAAATAACCCTAGATCAGAAGTTCTGCCACCGCAAGCCTTTGTAGCCACAAAAAACTAATCTAGACCCTGTTTTGGCACTGTGTCGGAGGGGTATATCATCACCGAAGGCCATCTTCATCATCCCGGCGGCAACCATGATTAGGAGGGAGTATTCCACCCTCGGAGATGATGGTTAGTACTAGTAGCTATGTGTTTGATCTCTCTCTCTCTCTCTTGTGTTCTTGATTTGGGATGATCTTGATGTATCGCGAGCTTTGTTAATATGGTTAGATCACATGGTGTCTTCCCCTCTCTATCTTCTTGCCATGAATTGAGTTTTACCTTTGAGATTTCATTATTATCGGGTTGAATACTTTTATGGATTTGAGAACACTTGATGTATGTCTTGCTATGAATACATGTTGATAATGGGGTCATATTGATTCACTTGATGTATGTTTTGTCACTCAACTCGTGGATTACCGAAGTGACATTAGGGTAATCTATGAATAGGGGTTGATGCACGTTTTCATCTTTGTTTCTCTGGTAGAAATCGTGGGGCACTCTTTGAAGTTATTTTTGTCGGATTCAGTATTATGAATCTGAAGTTTTTTGATGCATACCGTATAATCAACTCACGGATACTCATGGTGACATTGGACTATCTAGGTGACATTAGAGTTGGTTGATGTGTATAATATGGTGTTATTTTAGTACAAACTCTTGGATAGATCGATCATATAGGATAACATTGAGGTGGTTTTGTAGCCTACAAACAATTTGGTCTTATGTTCCCCGCTAGATAAGAACTTTGGAGTGATTCTTTATCGCATGTTCAGGTATTGCCATATGATCTAACCAGGTTAGCATTGTTGAGAGATTCCACTAGCGAAAGTATGAACCCTAGGCCTTGTTTTCAAGCATTGCAATACTGTTTGTGCTCACTTTGGATACTTGCTACCTTACGGTTTTTTATTGTTCCTATTACAAAAATCAATATCTATTATCATTACTACACTTGTTTAAACATCTCTTCGTCGAACTAGTGCACCTATACAATTTGGCATTGTATTTGGTGTGTTAGGGACACAAGATACTCTTTGTTATTTGCTTGCACGGTTGTTTGAGAGAGACCATATTCATCCTACGCCTCCCATGGATTGATAAACCTTAGGTCATCCACTTGAGGGAAAATTGCTACTGTCCAACAAAACTCAGCGCTTGGAGGCCCAACACGAGTCTACAAGAATAAAGTTGTATAGTAGACATCAAACACAATTCAGATTATAGTTATGTGGGTGATGCATGGCTTACAGTTCACTACAATGAACTATTTGCGATGAGGCAAAACAACAGAAATGGGGATCCAGATGAAGGTGTGTGCGATATACGACATACAGTTCACTTCGGATGAACTGTTTGTGATTAGGCAACACAACAGAAACCGTCAGCCAGATCAAAGGTGTGTGCGATATACGGCATACAGCTCACTCGGATGAACTGTTTGCATTGAGCCAAGAGAACAGAAACAGTTGAACTTAACAAGATGTGTGTGGTATGCAGCAAACAGGTCAGTAAACAGAAATGTTTGGGAAGACCGATAACAACACAGACGATTCATGTTAAGAAGCCGTGTGTGTTGTCAGCAAATAATTGCTGGTATGCAATTGTGAGCAATTGATGAAATCATCAACGACGGGTTCCATTGTTTAGTTCGTGTGCGATATGATTTGCTTTGTCTGCACAACATCTACGCTCTGTCCACAGAACATAAACATATATACTTATAAGAATAGCATTGCATAACCAAATTAAGTATACAATTATATAAGTGACTACACACATAACATTTCCACACACCAAAGTAGGCAATTACATGCATACTAAACTAGGAGAAACGAGCATCTAATCATCTACTTCTTGTTGTGAGGATGCTTGCCATTGCTCTGCATCCGGGTGGGTCCCTGGCCAATTCGAGGAAGGAGGAACTTCCTCATGTCAAAGATCCGCCTGTGGACGACGTGAGCATTGTCGAGTTTCTCCATCCAGGTCGAGTGCCAGACATGCTTGTCCTTGTTGCAGGAATCCTTCATGTCTCCGTAATAGGGGTCGATGATGGCCTCAGTGAGGTGACCAAGTGAGTCCTTCTCACGCTTCTTACTTCCCTAGATCTTGTATTGCCCCTAGATGTCGACAAGATTCTGGTAGGCAATGCCTGAATTCTTGAGCACCTGTACATCGTTGGTGATGTCCACCGTAGTGAACATGTAGTGGGGGTTGTTGACAAACCTAGCGAAACGCTCACAAGGCCTTGTGGCCAGGTAGTAGTGGTAGACCAGGACATGATTGTGTACGTACATCTGGGCGACGACGACCTTGGGATGAGACCCGGCATGAGCGCGGGTGTACTCGAGGTCGAACCCGACCACCTTGTACATCTCCTCAGCAAGTAATAGATCCATGATGTGGATGGAGTGCTCCACCTAGACTGGGTTGTTGGTGTACATCACCGAGAGCTCCGTGAACCTTCTATGGGTGTCCACCACGGCATGCATGGTGAACTGCTACTCATTGTCGGTAGCCGCTCGGAGCGCCATTGGAGCCGCGCAGTATATCCTCTAAGAATTTGTTGTGGTAGGTGTGCTTCTTGCAATACTGGGGCGCGATCAAAAGGTTGAAGAGACTGATACGTCTCTGACATATCTATAATTTTTGATTGTTTCATTCCAATATTATACAACTTTTACAGATTTTTGACAACATTTTATATGATTTATTTGGACTAACATATTGATCCAGTGCCCAGTGACAGTTCCTAATTGTTGCATGTTTTTTGTTTCGCAAAAAATCCATATCAAAGGAAGTCCAAAACCGATAAAATTTTGTGGAGAATTATTTTGGAATATATGTGATTTTTGGGAGGTGGAATCAATGCAAACGGGGGCCCATAGCCCACAAGATGCACCAGGGCGCGCCAGGGGTGCCAGGCGCGCCCAGGTGTCTTATGCCGTCCTCGTAAGGCGGTTGGGCCCCTTCTTCTGGTGCAAGAAAGATAATTTATGAAAAAATGGAGTAAATTTTTTAGCGCAATCGGAGTTACGAATCCCCGGGAATTTAAGAAATCTTGAAGGGCCAGATCTGGGAACGCGAAACAGAAGGGAACAGACAGGGAGATCCAATCTTGGAGTGGCTCCCGCCCCTTCGCCGCCATGGAGGCCATGGACCAGAGGGGGAACTCTCCTCCCATCTAGGGGTGATGACCAACAAGTATAGGGGATATATCGTAGTCCTTTCGATAAGTAAGAGTTTCGAACCCAACGAGGAGCAGAAGGAAATGATAAGCAGTTTTCAGTAAGGTTTTCTCTGCAAGCACTGAAATAGTAGGTGATAGATAGTTTTGTGATAAGATAAATAGTAACGAGCAAAAAGTAAATAAAGTAAATAAAGTAAATAAAGTACAGCAAGGTGGCCCAATCTTTATGTAGCAAAGGATAAGCCTAGACAAATTCTAATAATGAAGAAGGAGATCCCGAGGACACATTGGGAATTATCGTCAAGCTAGTTTTCATCACGTTCGTAAGATTCGCATTCGGTACTTTGATAATTTGATATGTGGGTGGACCGGCACTTGGGTACTGCCCTAACTTGGACAAGCATCCCACTTATGATTAACCCCTATTGCAAGCATCGGCAACTACAAAAAGGAGTATTAAGGTAAACCTAACCACAACATTAAACATATGGGTCCATATCAACCCCTAACGGAGCAACGCATAAACTAGGGTTTAAGCTTCTGTCACTCTAGCAACCCATCATCTACTTATTACTTCCCTATGCCTTCCTCTAGGCCCAAATAATGGTGAAGTGTCATGTAGTCGACGTTCACATAACACCACTAGAGGAAAGACAACATACATCTCATCAAAATATCGAACGAATACCAAATTCACATGACTACTAATAGCAAGACTTCACCCATGTCCTCAGGAACAAACGTAACTACTCAAAAAGCATATTCATGTTCATAATCAGAGGAGCAATAATATGCATAAAGGATCTGAACATATGATCTTCCACCAAGTAAACCAAATAGCATCAACTACAAGGAGTAATCAACACTACTAGCAACCCACAGGTACCAATTTGTGGTTTTGATACAAGATTGGATACAAAAGATAAACTAGGGTTTTGAGAGGACATGGTGCTGGTGAAGATGTTGATGGAGATTGACCCCCTCCCGATGAGAGGATCGTTGGTGATGACGTTGGTGATGATTTCCCCCTCCCGGAGGGAAGTGTCCCCGGCAGAACAGCTCCGCCAGAGCCCTAGATTGATTCCGCCAAGGTTCCGCCTCGTGGCGGCGGAGTTTCGTCCCGTAAGCTTGCCCACGATTTTTTCCAGGGTAAAAGTGATGATATAGCAGAAGATGGACGCCGGAGGCCCACCAGGGGGCCCAGGAGATAGGGGGTCGCGCCCTAGGGGGGCGTCCCCCTGTCTCCTGGACAGGGTGTGGGCCCCTGGCCTATTTCTTTCGCTCATAAATTCTTATTAATTCCAAAAAGTTGTTTCGTGGAGTCTCAGGACTTTTGGAGTTGTGCGGAATAGGTTTCCAGCGTTTGCTCCTTTTCCAGCCAGAATTCCAGCTGCCGGCATTCCCCCTCTTCATGGTAAACCTTGTAAAATAAGAGAGAATAGCCATAAGTATTGAGATATAATGTATAATAATAGCCCATAATGCAATAAATATTGATATAAAAGCATGATGCAAAATGGACGTATCAACTCCCCCAAGCTTAGACCTCGCTTGTCCTCAAGCGGAAGCCGAAATCGAATAATATGTCCACATGTTTAGAGATAGAGGTGTCGATAAAAATAAAATACGGACATGAGGGCATCATGATCATTCTAATAACAGCAACATATATCGATTTTGTCATATGATTTCCTATGTTCAAGTAATAAGCAATTCACAATGTCAAGTATGGTTCAAAAACTTCATTGGGAACTAAAAACTATAATCTCAGTCATTGAAGCAATTGCAATTTATCATAACATCAGAAAGATTCAATAATAGAGCTTTTCAGCAAGCTCACATACTCAACTATCTCGTAGTCCCCTATAATTGTTAACACTCACGCAATACTTGTGGTTATAGAGTTTTAGCCGGACACTGAGAACGATAGGGGCTTATTGTGTTGCCTCCCAACATATTCACCTTTAGGTGATGTCAACAATAATAGCCTATGCCAACTTACATCCAATTGGATATATGTATCATGATCTTTCAAACACGAGGAGCTTGCCAAAGGATAAAAAAAGGGAAATGTCAGTATCACCTTGACTCAAGCATAAAGTAAAACATAAAGTAAAAGATAGGCCCTTCGCAGAGGGTAGCAGAGGTTGTCATGTGTGTTTAGGGTTGATGCACAAAATCTTAATGCAAAAGAACGTCACTTTATATTGCCCCTTGTATGTGGACCTTTATTATGCAATCCATCGCTTTTATTACTTCCACAACAAGTTCGTACAAAGCTTATTTTCTCTGCACTAATAAGTCATACATATTTAGAGAGCTTACTTGAAGGATCTTACTCAATCCATAGGTAGGTATGGTGGACTCTCATGGCAAAACTGGGTTTAGGGATATTTGGAAGCACAAGTAGTATCTCTACTTAGTGCAAGGAATTTGGCTAGCATGAGGGGGAAAGGCAAGCTCAACATGTTTGGAAGGTCAATGACAATATACTTTAACTGAGATGTCGAAAAACATAAACCATTACGTTGTATTCCTTGTCCAACATCAACTCTTTTAGCATGTCATACTTAATGAGTGCTTCATAATCATAAAAGATGTCCAAGATAATATATTTATATGTGAACCCCTCTTTCCTTATCACTTCCTATTAATTGCAACGATGACCAAGGCTACATTCATCAACTCTCAACAATTTTTATGCCTCATACTTTCTATGCGTGAAGTTATCACTATCCATAAGATCAATATGAACTCTTTTGTTCTTTCTAATTTCTCAAGATCATAGCAACAAAGCAAAGCCCTTGACTCAACACTAATCTTTATTATAGATAGTACACGGACTCTATTACATAAAGAGATCACAAAGCAAAACTCAAAACTACTTGATATCAAAAACTTCAAACTACTAGATCAAGATACAATAAAAGGATCGAACTAAATAAAGCGGTAAAGATAGGAGTGTGATGGTGATACGATACCAGGGCACCTCCCCCAAGCTTGGCAATTGGCAAGGGGAGTGCCCATACCCATGTGATTATTTCTTCGGAGGTGATGGAGGTGGTGATGATGACGGTGGATAATTGCACATCGAGTGTAAAAGCTCCTCCAACTTGCAGATAATGCCCTTGAGCCCAGCAATATGATCCTTCAACAAAATATTCTCCTGTGTGAGATACTTGTTCTGTATGCGAGCTAACTCAATCATCTTGAAAGCTTCAATCTCTGTTGGAGTGAAAAGGTTAGGTAAAGGTTGAGGGATGTCCTCTTCTTTCGCCACCAGAGCTTGAACCTCCATGGCCTTCTTGATCCCTTCATCCTTGTTGATCTCTTCTGGTTCCTCTCTTTTCAACTCTATCTTCAATAGCCAAGCATTGTTGTCTTCGTTGTTGGAGGAGGGAGAAGTCATGGTGCTCTAAGTCTGAAACAGAAACAACTCGAAATGAAAATAGAGGATATTTGCGTGATAAGGTGGTCAAAACCTTTGGGAGTATATATAATGAATTTTTACCGACCAAATACGTAACATACAAGAAAACGGAGTCCAGGAGGCACACGAGGTGCCCACGAGATAGGGGGGGCTCGTGTCCCTTTCGGACTACTTCTTTCTTCCTAAAATCCTTAAATAATCCAAAACTGATAAAAATTGCCATTAGAGTTGTTTTGGAGTCGGTTTACTTCCGTACCACGTACCTATGCCTTTTCGGAATCTGGAACGTTCTGGAAAGTGTATCTTATGTATTCCTCAGGGGTTATGGTTTCAATAATATTAGTTTCAACATTGATAGGATTACCTGAAATATAATGTTTAATTCTTTGACCGTTTACCACCCTCGGATTTGTGCCTTCGAAGTTGTTGATTTTTATAGCACCAGAACTATAGACCTCCTCGATAACGTAGGGACATTCCCATTTTGAGAGAAGTTTTCCTGCAAAAAATCTTAAACGAGAGTTGGATAATAACACATAATCTTCTACGTTAAACTCACGCTTTTGTATCCTCTTATCATGCCAGCGTTTGACTTTTTCTTTGAAAAGCTTGGCATTCACATATGCTTGGGTTCTCCATTCATCAAGTGAGCTAATATCAAATAACCTTTTCTCACCGGCAAGTTTGAGGTCATAATTGAGCTCTTTAATAGCCCAATATGCTTTATGTTCAAGTTCAAGAGGTAAATGACATGCTTTTCCATAAACCATCTTATGTGGAGACATACCCATAGGATTTTTGTATGCAGTTCTATAGGCCCGTAATGCATCATCAAGTTTTTTGGACCAATTCTTTCTAGATCTATTCACGGTCTTTTGCAAATTTAATTTGAGCTCTCTATTGCTCAACTCTACTTGACCACTAGACTGCGGGTGATAAGGAGATGCGATTCTATGATTGACATCATACTTAGCGAGCATCTTACGGAAAGCACCATGAATAAAGTGTGAACCACCATCAGTCATAAGATATCTAGGGACTTCAAACCTCGGAAAATTAATTTCTTTGAGAATTTTAATAGAAGTGTTATGATCAGCACTACTAGTTGGAATAGCTTCTACCCACTTAGTAACGTAATCAACAGCAACTAAAATATGTGTATAACCATTGGAGGCAGGAAAAGGTCCCGTATAATCAAAGCCCCAAACATCAAACGGTTCAATAACAAGAGAATAATTCATAGGCATTTCTTGACGTCTACTAATGTTTCCTATTCTTTGACATTCATCACAATATAAGACAAACTTACGAGCATCTTTGAAGAGAGTAGGCCAATAAAAACCAGATTGTAGTACCTTGTGTGCAGTTCTATCTCCAGCGTGGTGCCCTCCATAGGATTCAGAGTGACACTTGCGTAGGATTTGTTCCTGTTCATGCTCAGGCACACAACGTCTAATAATACCATCTACTCCTTCTTTATAAAGGTGTGGGTCATCCCAGAAGTAATGTCTTAAATCATAAAAGAACTTTTTCTTTTGCTGGTATGTGAAACTAGGCGGTATATATTTAGCAACAATGTAATTAGCATAGTCAGCATACCAAGGAGTAGTACGGGAAGCATTGACAACCACTAATTGTTCATCAGGAAAACTATCATTAATAGGCAGTGGGTCATCAAGAACATTCTCTAACCTAGACAAGTTATCTGCAACGGGGTTCTCAGCTCCCTTTCTATCAATAATATGCAAGTAAAATTCTTGGAGCAAGAGAACCCATCTAATGATTCTAGGCTTAGCATCTTTCTTTTCCATAAGATATTTAATAGAAGCATGATCAGCGTGAATAGTAACTTTGGAGTCAACAATATAAGGTCTAAACTTATCACATGCAAACACAACTGCTAAAAACTCTTTTTCAGTAGTAGCATAATTTCTTTGGGCTGTATCAACAGTCTTACTAGCATACTGGATAACATTCAATTTCTTATCGACTCTTTGCCCTAAAACAGCACCTACAGCATAATCACTAGCATCGCACATAATTTCAAAAGGTAAACTCCTATCAGGTGGCTGAACAATAGGTGCAGTGATCAGAGCTTTCTTAAGTGTTTCAAATGCTTCTACACAATCATCATCAAAGACAAAAGGAATATCTTTTTGCAATAAATTAGTCAGAGGCCTAGAGATTTTAGAAAAGTCCTTAATGAACCTCCGATAAAAGTCGGCATGACCAAGGAAACTTCTTATACCTTTTATGTCCTTGGGACATGGCATCTTTTCAATAGCATCAACTTTGGCTTTATCAACTTTAATACCTCTCTCGGAGATCTTGTGCCCCAAGACAATGCCTTCATTAACCATAAAGTGACACTTTTCCCAATTCAGGACGAGACTAGTGTCTTTGGTCTCTGCAAAACTCGATCAAGGTTGCTCAAACAATCATCAAAAGAGGATCCATAGACGGAGAAGTCATCCATGAATACCTCACAAATCTTTTCACAAAAATCAAAAAATATAGCCATCATGCATCTTTGAAAGGTAGCAGGTGCATTACATAAACCAAAAGGAATACGTCTATAAGCAAAAGTACCAAAAGGGCAAGTAAAAGTAGTTTTAGATTGATCTTTCGCTAATACAGGTATCTGTGAGAACCCAGAATAACCATCTAGAAAGCAAAAATGTGTCTGTTTGGATAGCCTTTCTAGCATTTGATCAATAAAAGGTAAAGGGTAATGATCTTTCTTAGTAGCTTTATTTAACTTACGGAAATCAATTACCATCCTATAGCCTGTAATAATTCTTTGCGGGATCAATTCATCTTTATCATTAGGAACAACCGTAATACCTCCCTTTTTAGGGACATAGTGGATAGGGCTTACCCATTCACTATCAGCAACGGGAGAAATAATACCCGCCTCAAGGAGCTTTAGTATCTCCTTTCTTACCACTTCCTTCATTTTGGGATTTAATCGTCTTTGACGATCTCTAACTAGTTTGGCATCTTTCTCCACTGAAATTTTGTGTTGACATAATGTGGGACTAATGCCCTTAAGATCATCCAGAGTACATCCAATAGCAGCTCGGTGCTTCTTCAGAGTTTTCAATAATCTTTCTTCTTCTTTCTCTGAAAGGTTAGCACTAATAATAACAGGATATATTTCTTTTTTATCAAGATAGGCATACTTAAGATTATCAGGTAAGTGTTTGAGTTCAAACACGGGATCACCTTTGGGTGGAGGAGGATCCCCAAGAATTTCAACGGGAAGGTTATGTTTTAGCATAGGTTCTTGTTTAAGGAACACTTCATCTATTTCTTCCCTTTCCTTCATAAACATATCGTTTTCATGGTCTAACAAATATTGTTCTAACGAATCAGTCAGAGGAATGGCAATGGAAGCAAGACCAATAATTTCATCCTTACTGGGTGGTTCCCTTTCACGAGGTTGTCTACTAAACTTGGCAAAATTAAACTCATGAGACATACCATCTATGCCAACAGTGACGACCTTCCTTTTACAATTAATCTTGGCACTAGCAGTATTCAAGAAGGGTCTACCAAAAATAATGGGACAAAAATAATCTTGTGGGGAAGCAAGAACAAGAAAATCAGCGGGGTATTTAACCTTCCCGCACAAAACTTCAACATCTCTAACAATCCCAATGGTTTTAGTGGTACCCCTACTAGCAACCTTAATAGTAACATCAATGTCTTTTAATTCAACAGGTGCAATATCGTGCATAATTTCTTTATAAAGATCATAAGGTATCGCACTAGCACTAGCACCCATATCACATAAACCATGATAACAATGATCTCCTATTTTAACAGAAATAACAGGCGTGCCTACAACAGGTCTACGTGTCTTAGTATCGGGTCTAGCAACATTAGCAGTTTCACCCAAGAGAGAGATAACATGCCCATCTAAGTCCTCATCCAAGAGATCTTTAATCATGGCAATACCAGGTTCAACATTAATTTGCTCAGGATGTGTATAAGTCCTAGTATTACTCTTACGAACAACAGTCAAAGCTTTAGCATGATCTTTTATCCTAACAGGAAAAGGAGGTTTTTCGACATAACAGTAGGAATAATAGAAAACCCCAATCGGGTGAGTCGGCGCCCTCCTCGAGTTCCACACCCACGCCTCCAACCTTGCGCAAGATTACCACACCTCCTCCTCCGACGAACTCTCTCCAGCAGGCGCACCCCCCTGCCCCATCAACCATGGCAAACTTCCCTGTGAGCCCGTTTGCCTTCGCTCTGGCTGGATCAACCTTTGATCGTGGGCCTGCTCACCGCGTCCAGCGTCATATCATGGTGGTGGATGATCCGCCTCTGAACCATGATAGGTACGCCATCGTTTCTGTCCACCCTCCGGTTCCTGATCATCAGAAGGAGTTATGGTTAGCCGAGGTCTGCTGCATTATTGTTGGAGATTTAGAGTATGAACTGCTTGATGACTTTGTTTACCCGTTGGGTATCGAGTGTGTGGTGTTTGCGGATATGGAAAGTAGAGATGCTGCCATTAGGGAAGGTCCACATGCTTTGACTGATGATTCTACCTTCTCCCTAGTTCCGCATGATGAGGGCATCAATATGCGTATGCTGGCTTTCAAATATGAAGTTTGGGTGATGTTTCTCTCTTTTCCAATGGATTATCAAACTGAACATTACGTTCACAAGGCTGTTTCTAACTTTGGAAAACTGCTTGTCTGGCCTCACCCGGGACAAAACAAGGCTCGAATCCTTGTCAAATGCCATATCAAGGATGTTGCCGAGGTGCCACACAGTCTAGTGATTACCAGGGTTGGTTTACTGCCAGGTTTTGCTCGCTCGTGGTCGGTGCATGTTTATGTTCTCAATGGAAATATTATCCCAAACTTAGTTGGTAATGAGGATGTCCCACCGCTACTGAATGCATCTCCGCATCCGTACCAGCTTCCTTACTAAACCCTCATGCAGCAAGCGCAAATTGATGAGATGGCTGCTCAAGATGCTCTGAATGAGGCTGCCTGGAACGCCCCTGAACTTGCTCAGGAAGTTCAGGAGAATGGGTGGGGGGTGTGGCCTGTGATCCCTCCACCATATACTGGGTTCAGTTTCCGGACTTTCTTTCAGTATGATGGACCGTCACTCATGGATGGGGTGGATCCGGAGCATAATGTGCACGACAATTTGTCTGATGTTTGGTCATCTGACTCAGAGTTTCAGGCGGTGGAAGCCTTGGCAGATGGATTTGTGAATGGCAATCCTGCAGCTAGATTGGAGTTCGTCAGAGCCGGAGGAAACACTGTTTATCTTCAAGTTGCTGCTGATCGTGAGTTCCTGCTTTGGATAGGGAGGATGATCAAGTGCATATACACACCAGCTCTCACCTTCCAGTGTGTTGTTCCTGTGATGCTGCCCCTCAACCCTTTCAAGATTATTCAGTATCATCTTAATACAGCGGTTGCCGCCTGGATTGATTGTTTGACACTGGAACCTGATGTCCAAGATCTTTGCCACTACTTTTCAGTGGGGGACAGTTGTTGTTTCATCGTCTTGGCTGCGTTCTGAAACCAGGGCTCGGTTATCTGCTGCGGACTGGGATGTGCCTGATCATTCCCCTTGCCTCAAGGCGATCACATAGCTTATCTCAGCAGATACGGAGTCTCAGACAGTGCCTTCGTCAGATCAGCCTAGTGCGCTTCAGGTGATTGCTTCTTCCTCTATGTTCATTGCTCCCCCTCATCGCAATGTGTTAGTGCCTTTGGATACTATTGCGGTCAATGGAGTTCTAGGTCCAACAAATATGATGGTTTCAAAATCAGCCATGCTTCTGACAATAAGCGTGCCAAGTCAAGGGTGAAACCACGTGAGACCCCCTTTGTCACTGCTATTTCTTTGGCTGCTGCCCCTGTGCAGGTGCCCACTGCTGCTTGCCCCCCCCCAATGCTGATTGAAGACCTTCAACAGATGAGAAGCAATTGTGGTATTGCGCCGGAAGCCCTCTCACACGTGAAGCTGCTGGATGACCAGCACTCGTCGGGGGTTGCTGAAGACTGATGTCTTCTTCTTTGATGAATAAATCGTGGAACGTGCTCTCTTGGAACATCAGAGGCATAAACTCTGATGCAAAACTTTTGTCTATTAGAAATGCGACCGATACTAGCGGTTGTTCTGTGCTATGTATCCAGGAAACTAAACGTGAATCCTTCGATCTTGCTTTTATTAAAACTTTCTGCCCCAAGCATTTCGATAAATTTGTCTTTGCACCATCAGTGGGTGCCTCGGGTGGTATCATTATCATTTGGAATAGTTCTGTGTTCGTGGGCACACCTTGGTATGTGAATTCTTTTACGGTAGGAATTTCTTTTGTTGCCACGCAATTGAATGATTCCTGGAATCTGATCAATGTCTATGGCCCTTGTTCTGGCCAGCGTCGAGTGGATTTCACTAACTCGCTCTTCGATCTGAATATTCCGGATGATGAAAACTAGCTGATTCTTGGTGACTTCAATTTTATTCGATCCATGAATAACAGAAACAAACCTGGCGGTGACACTGCGGACATGCTGTTTTTTAACGAGCTCATCCGTGCACAGTCGCTTATGGAATTACCTGTGAAAGGAAGGGCATATACTTGGAACAACATGCAAGATGATCCTCTGCTGGAGCAGTTGGATTGGTTTTTCACGTCATCTTGCTGGACTACATCGTATCCTAACACGATGGTATTGCCCCTGGGGAAGCCGGTGTCCGATCACATCCCATGCGTGGTCACAATTGAATCGACTATCCCCCGGTCCAACCTCTTTCGGTTTGAGAATTTTTGGATTAATCATAATGGTTTCATGGAGGTTGTTGCTAGCTCTTGGTCTAAGGCATGTCACGCACCCAATGCAGTAGCTCGCATATGCAAAAAGCTTAAAACCCTGAGATATGATCTTAAGCGATGGAGCAAGGGAGTTTCAAAGCTTAAAATTATGATTCAAAATAGTAATGACGCTCTGGCCATAATGGACACTCTTGAGGATAAACGACCCTTATACGTCTAGGAATCAAATTTCAGGAAGATTTTGAAATCTCACTTGCAGGTCCTGCTCAAATACCAGAATGATTATTGGAGGAAGAGATGTACTATCAGGTACTTTCGATTTGTTGATGAGAACACCAAGCTCTTCCAATCACTGGCCACAGAGAGATATCAGCACAATGCTATTGCCATGCTTAGAGTTGGGGAGGTGGAAATCCTTGACCATGTTGGCAAGGAGGGGGTTCTGTTCAATACATACAAGGAACGCTTAGGTTCTTCTAAACCCACCAGCTTGCGGTTTGATCTCTCAGGCTAATCCGCAAGATTGATGGGTTGGACCAATTGAGTGCGCCCTTCTCCACTGAAGAGATTGATGCTGTTATTAAGGAAATGCCTAATGACAAAGCCCCCGACCCGGATGGCTTCAATGGTTGTTTTCTTAAGAACTGCTGGCATATCATCAAGTCAGATTTTTACGACCTGTGTCACGCTTTCCATGCAGGTGGGCTCGATATCACTAGCATTAGTAAAGGATACATCACCCTGATTCCTAAGATATCCTCTCCGGAAACGGCTAATGATTTTAGACCAATTACCCTGAGGATGAACATGGGGCCATATGGTTTGAGAAGCGTATTTGTGTACCTCAGGATGCAGACATCAGGAAGTTGATTCTTCAGGAGGCGCATGATTCACCTTATTCTATTCACCCAGGTAATACTAAGATGTATTTGGATTTGAGGGAAAGATTTTGGTGGCCTAGCCTGAAGAGGGAAATTGCTGGATATATTGCAACATGTGATGTGTGCCAGAGGGTTAAAGCAGAACATGAGCGACCAGTAGTTTTGTTACAGCCATTACCTATACCTGATTGGAAGTGGGATGAGATTAGTATGGATTACATTACAGGTTTACCTAGGACTCGGTCAGGTTATGATTCTATTTGGGTAGTTGTTGATCGTTTGACTAAAGTTGCTCACTTCATCCCGGTAAAGACTACTTATACCAGTGCTCAGCTAGCAAAGATTTATATGTCTAAAATTGTTTGTCTGCATGGAGTTCCAAGGAAGGTAGTGTCTGATAGAGGTACTCAGTTCACATCCAAATTTTGTCGTCAGTTGCATGAATCTTTGGGCACCAGGCTGGAGTTCAGTACAGCTTTCCATCCACAGACAGATGGGCAAACAGAGAGGGTAAATCAGATTTTGGAGGATATGTTGAGAGCTTGTGCTTTGGACTATGGGTCCAGTTGGGATGATAATTTACCTTATGCAGAGTTCTCATATAATAATAGTTATCAGGCTAGTCTGAAGATGGCACCATTTGAGGTATTGTATGGCAGAAAGTGCAGGACACCGTTGATGTGGGATGAGGTTGGAGAGCGTCAGTTCTTTGGGCCAGACTTGATCAGAGATGCCGAGGAGAAGGTCAAGTTGATTCGTGACAGGCTGAAGATAGCACAGTCCAGACAGAAGAGTTATGTAGATGCGAAACGTAAGGAGGTGACATATGAGGTAGGAGACCGTGCATATCTTAGAGTTTCACCACTTCGTGGAATTAAGAGGTTTGGAATCAAAGGTAAGTTAGCACCACGTTTTGTGGGGCCTTACACGATCGTGGAGCGTAGAGGAGAGGTAGCTTATCAGCTGGAGTTGCCAGAATCCTTGTCAGGAGTTCACGATGTGTTTCATGTATCTCAGTTGAAGAAGTGTCATGCAGAGATGATGGATGTTCCATTGAAGGACATAGTGCCACTTGAGGCAATTTAGTTGGAGAGTGATTTGACATATGAGGAGAAGCCTGTTAAGATTCTGGAGACATCAGAGAGAGTTACTCGCACCGAGACCATCAAGTTATGCAAGGTTCAGTGGGATCATCATACAGAGGAGGAAGCTACCTGGGAACGAGAGGAAGATCTCAAGCAGGATCACCCACACCTATTCGCTAGCCAGCCCGAATCTCGAGGGTGAGATTCATCTTAAGGGGGGTAGGTTTGTAACATCCCAATTTTCCTAAATTAGGATGTTATTAGATCATACATATGCATATCATATTTTCCATGCATTATTTGCTCTTCTGCAATATTCTTTTCATTATGCAACTAAAGGCAATTTATTGGAATGGAGATAACATGACTTCTCCCCTGTTTAAAAATGTTCATAATATCAAGAATATTATTTCCAGTTCATCTGTTATGTTTTGGTAATTTTAGCAATCTTCAAAATATTCTAATTGTGTGTTATTTTACTGTTTATGTGGCCTTTTGCATCAAAATGAATTTCCAAAATTTCATTATGTGAGGAACTAGTGTTCCTGTAGCTTGTATTAGCAGTATAGATTTTTCACTGTGTGTCTAGGTATTTTATTTAGAATTTATATTGTGTATTTTATTTTATTTATTTTGTTCTGCTGCTGTAGTTTTTGTTTATTAAAAAAACAGGGCCAACCAACCGGCCCATCGCCGCGGCCCAGCCAGCCAGCCAGTGTAGCAGCAGCACACAGCCGTAGCCCGCTAAACCTAGCGAAGCGGTATGCCCGCTCGCCCGCACCCATCTTCCACCCTGAGCCGGACGCAGCCTCGCCGCGTGCACGCCGAGGCCGACCCGGATCGATCCGGCACCTGGTCGATCCCGTGCGAGCCAGGGACATTACGCACGAGCCCAGGACCCCGAAGAACCCTACCGCAGCCCCTTCTCCGTCCTTTCCTCGTCCGCACGAGCAGCTAGGGCGAAACGGATCTTGCCGGAGGAGATCCAAGTCTGCCGGACGCTGCCGTCGCCGTAGGAACTCGCAGAGCCGGGCCGCCTACTCCACTCGATTCCCCGCTCGAAGCCGCCCTCGCCTGACGTCTTTGTGTTGCCGAAAACGCAGCAGAGGGAGAGGAACCCGCCGGCCGACTTCACCGGAGCTCGCCGGAGTTTGCGACGCCGCCGTCTGTAGAGGACGCCCCCGTCACCGTACTCACCACCACCACCTCCGCCACTCAACGCTGCACTCGTCCGTCCCTTCTTCTTTGCCGGAGCACCACCGGAGAGCCGCCGCCGCCGTCCTCTGTTCTCTGGTGAGCACGCGCGCGCACAGAGTAGGCTCCAGCCAATCACGAGCTGCCACGTGGGCACAAGCACAGTACACGCACGAACAGTGCAGGAGTTTTCTGTTGTTTTCTGTTATCTTTTTCAGATTTTAGCTAAAACTTCAACTAGCTATATCTTTTATTCTATAAGTCCAATTTAGGTAATTCTTTTTCCTATGCACTCACAAAAATCAGCACATTATCACAGTACCGACTTTGCACATGTTTGCACTTTTCAAATTTGAATTCGTTTGAATTTGAAATAAATCTTTCGGAGGCCATAACTCTCAAACCGTTTATCGGATTCGAGTGTTTCTTTTTGCTTTGTGACCGTAATGCCATGTAGGTGATCTGTACATGTCGTTTTGCTACTTTTGTTGGGTTTTGAAATGATTTTCTTGCTGTTGGTTTTTATTTTGGTTCTATTCGTGTTTTGGTGATTGGTTTGTTGTATTGTGTGAAACGTGTAGATTGTCCGGAGTACGACGCGAACTATTGTCAGGAGTGTGAATTTCTGAACCAGAACCAAGGCAAGTTACATGTTGATCATCCTTTACCTATTGTTTTCAATGCATGTAGTTATATCACACTATAAATATCTACATGTATAGGATTACTATATTATTTTGCTATATGCTGTTGAGCTATCTTCCCGTCTTTTGCAAATCGTGGTAGTTGTAGTTTGCTATGCTTTGCGGACGGGGGTGGTCCGTGCTTACATTGAGTTTATGTGAGGATTATAAATATAATCAAATTGAGTAGTAATTGAGGACTTATTTCACCTCTGGGAGGAATTGGTATTGAAGGGTGGTTTCAAGAACATCATGGTTTTTACCATCTGAATGTAAGTGGACAGCCGCCCAGGCTCAAAAAGATCAGACAGACTTAGGGACTAGTAGCTTCCATGTACGACCACTGGCTAAATGGGCTCTGGCTTAGTTGGTCAGTTATGGAACCCTTACCCGGTTGTGCCAGCAGATGTAGATATAATAGTTGGGATGGGCCTCCTGTTGGGACTAGGGGACTGCTTCTGAAAGACTTTGTCTCAATCTTCGGATTGGGCCCAGTGGGTAAAGCGTACTAAACTCTGCAGAGTATTAAAACTAATCATGATTAGCCGTGCCCCCGGTTATGGCTAAATTTGAGCCACTGTGCCATTACAGTTGTTGGATGATCTTGACAGATGTGACACTTAATAATATTTGTGGGCAACTTAATAAGGGGTAGGTTGGAGTTGATTTTGCCAACTCAACCTTGTGTATTTAATTGTAGTAATAAAAGAACTAAATAAAAATTTGACTATTAGGTAGTTATTAGGATAAAATAAGCTTTATGCAAAAATAAACCCCCCAAGCCTTCCTTTTGTTGTACTATGCATATACATGTAGATCTGCTATTATTACTCCTGTGTAACTTGCCAATACATTCAAAGTATTGACCTATATGGCTGCAACGTCTCATGTTGCCGGATATTCAGACGAAGAGTAAGGTACTGTTAGGGTCGCGAGTCTGCACTCAGCATCGCCAGTGGGCTATGATGGGACTCATCGTTATTTTCTGCTACTTTCCGCTGTTTGATTGAATAAAGCTAGCCAAGTGCTATGCATATTGTTTTATTTTATACATTCTGGATCATACGTTGTAATAAATGATGCACTTGCTATTCTGGTATTCATCTATACTGTGTGTTCTAGCGAGTTCGATCTAGGGACTAGCACGATAAGCACAGAGACTCAAATCCTTTGAGGTTTGGTCGTTACAGATACATGGCAAATAGGTCTGTGATCAGAAATGTGTGTGAAGAACAATAATAACACAGACGATTGCTGCTAACAAGCCATGTGATTTGCTCTATCTACAGAAGAATAACATGTACATATATATATATATATATATATATATAACTGAAATAAACATCCAATTACATAAGTGACTATACAAATCATTCGCACACACCTCAATAAACAATTGCATGCATACTAAAGTAGGAGAAATGATCGTCCAGTCATCTACTTCTTGTGATGCTCCTGCCACTGCTTTGTGGCTCGATCCCTCGTCTGGGGCATGAAGAAGACACTTCCTCATGTCAACGGTCCGCCTGTACATGTCGTAGCTTGTGTACGCATCCTTGGCCGCGTACTTGACGTGTTGTTCATCCAGTCTCTCATGCCAAACACTGTGCCAGACGTTCTTGTCCTTCTTGCTCTTATCCTTCATCTTCATGTAGTAGGGGTCGATGATGGTCGAGGCGAGGTCAACTAGGGAGTTTAGTTTGTTGTTGTTGCTGCCCTAGACATTGTAGTGGTCCTGGATGTTGACAAGATTCCGACATTTCAAGCTCAAAACCTTGAGCGCTTTTAGATTATTGGTGGTGTCCACCGTAGCCAAATTCTAGTCGGAGCTGTTGATAAAACTGGAGAAACGCTCGCAAGGCCTTCTGGCCAAGTGGTAGTGGTAGACAAGGACGTCATGTCGCACGCACAACTGGGTGATGGCAACCTTTTGATCATGCCCGGCACGACTGATGGTGTACTCCAGGTCGAAGATGACCACTTGGTACTTGTCCTCGGCAAGGAATTGCTCCATAGTTTGGATGGAGCTCTCCACCATCACTAGATCGTTCATGTACACCACCGACAGGGCCTTCCCCCTCACGTGGGTGTCCACTATGTGATGCATGGTGACCTGCCTGCCGCTGTCATTGTCGGCCGCTGGGAGTGCCATTGGAGCCACGGCGATCACCATTGGAACCGCTGGATGTCCACTCTATATGTGTCGTCGTGTAGGTGCTTATTGTGTCGTGTGATGCGAGAGATGAAGGTAAATGGCCGCAGGAATAAATGGGGCTGGCGGGGTCCAAACCAGCAGATCTTGGGTAGGGGATCCCGAACTATGCGTCTGAGGATCGAGGGTAACAAGGAGGCAGGGGATACGATGTTTACCCAGGTAAGGGCCCTCTTAATGGAGGTAATACCCTACTTCTTGCTTGATTGACTATGATGAGTATAGGGGTTTACAAGAGTTGATCTACCTCATGATCGTAATGGCTAAACCCTAGATGTATAGCCTATATGATTGTCATCTTGCCCTATGGACTAAACCCTCTGGTTTATATAGACACCAGAGGGATCTAGGGTTGTATATAGTTGGTTACAGAGGAAGGAAAGTACTTGATCCGAACACCAAGCTTGCCATCCACGCAAAGGAGAGTCCCGTCCGGACATGGTGAAGGTTCTTCTATCTCGTATCTTCATGGCCCATCAGTCCATTCCACATCACATAGCCGGATGCCCGAGGACCCCTTAGTCCAGGATTCCCACAGTAGCCCCTGAATCAGGCTTTCAATGACACTATATCTGGAGCGCGGACTGTCTTCAGCATTGCAAGGCGGGTTCTCCTTTTCTGAATAATCCAACGTAGTTTTCCGCACACAAGAGTTATGTCCGTCTTTGTTTAACACGTACAACCCTAAGCTGTAAAAAGCAACAATACTTAAAATAATTCACGTCCACGGGCCACTTTTTCGGCGAGACGTCATATTTTAGCCTTATTATTATTCTGAACTGTTTTACAGCCTCGTTTCATATTTCGAGGCACGGCCATTGACACATCTTGTCAAAGAAGAGCTCGTGTCCCCTTATCATGGGATTTTCATAAACAGGGGTTTGGGTTATCCAACCGTGCCGTTCACACGTACCCTTGGGAATGGGCAAGATTTAAGGCTTGTGAGGGGGCGCTTGACATCCACTGCCTTTATAAGAAGATAAGGATCCATCTTTTTACCCCATGCCTTCCTCCTCCTCTGCCTATCCATCATTCGAGCTCCAGCGCTCAAGTCTCAAGCATTTCCATCGCCACCAACCACTCCTAGGCATGTGCAGATCTAGACCACAGGGCAAATGGATGACCTCCTCTGTTATACAGGAGAACATCACGGAGCTCCGGGAAGCTGGGTATTTGGCAACGGACATAGTCCACCGCCTTCCTACAAAAAAGCAGATCGTTCCCAGTCCGGAGCCTAACGAGAGGGTAGTGTTCATCCCCCACTTCCTTTGCGGACTATGGTTCCCCCTTCATCCTTTCGTCCACGGCCTCATGTTCTACTATGGGCTAAATTTTCATGATCTAACCCCAAATTCTTTCCTCAATCTTTCGGCGTTTATCATCGTGTGAGAGGCATTCCTCCGCGTCCCTCCCCACTTCAGCCTATGGCTTAAGGTCTTCAATGTGAAGCCAAAGGTGGTCGAGGGAAAACACGCAGACTGCAGCAGCGCAATGGTGAGCAAGCTCCCCAACGTCAACTGGCCCAAGGGGACCTTTGTGGAGAGCGTCAAAGGATGGCAGCAAGGGTGGTTCTATATCATGGAACCCCGCGACGCCACATGGGCCGCCGCTCCCGAGTTCAAATCTGGGCCCCCGATGCGGCTTACATCCTGGCTCAATAAGGGCCTAGATTGGGAGTCGCCTGACGAGGTGACGGCACTAGAGAGCTGCGTCAAGGGCATGATAAACAAGAACACCAGCCTCACCAGCGTGATTTAGGTGATGCTTTTTCGCTGGATTCTCCCTTGTCAATGTCGGTCTCAATATATGTGGGAAATCGACTCGGCCGATCCTCGGACTCTGCAGCGGTTCTTCGGCACGACGCATGAAGACATATGGCAGCTTCTCTTCAAGACTCAAAAGTCGTGGCCAGAGATAAACAAAGACCGCGGCTATGACTGAGCACGTCCGGCCACTCCTGTAAGTTTTATGATAACTTTTATTTGCAATCCCAGGGAGTATATTGAACCCTATTACTACCACTGGGCTGGACAAAGAAGGTGGAGTATATCAACTTTTCGGCTCCGCTGCCCGAAGACCAGGCCTCCCCTTTGCTGACAAAGATGCTAGCTCCAGCACCATATCAGGCACCGGAGAAGAAGGCGAAGAAGAAGGGCCAGGAGGCCAGAAGTGGCCTTCACCGTAAGGGTGCTCCGGACAAAGATGCAGAGGAGGAAGAAAGCAACTCTAAGAAAAGGGTGGCTTCCGTGGATCTGGAGGTGGAGGCATCCACGAAGGGAAAACCCTCCCTTTCGGATGACTCCAAAGTGGATGCCGATGCTATCCCAAAGCGGCGCCCCAGGTCGAAGCCCTTGGCTGCATCGTGAGTATCCGAAGACACCATAGACATATCTAATTTCATGCCTTACTATTTTAATGTATTGAATTGCGCTTTATAGCCCGGCTCGCGATCTCCCCCAACAATCATCGTCATATGGGAACTCGCTAGGGACGAATGCGATGGAGAGCGAGTTGCCTCCGCAGATTTCTCCACCCACTAGCAAGGATAACACTAAACTGTTGTCCAAAAGAACCTCTCGAGGACATGGGGAGGTACAGGAGGCCATGAAGGCGGCGGCGGAGGGTAACACCTCTGACGCGGAAGAGAGGGGGAAATGCACCCCCATGGAGATCGGAGATGGGGGCAACACTCAAGTCGGCCCCCAACCGAATATTATTCCGGAGACCCATACGGCTCCGGAATCAGAACAGCAACCTTCTTCAAGGGAAGGGGGAGTGTCGTCTCAATCGGCATCCTCTATTAATCCAGAGGTGTCGGACACTCTGAGGGAAGCACTTCAAGGTGCTTCCATTCTGGAGGAGCACCGTACCCTTATGGGTATGGTGGTTGAAAAGGTTCGGTCCGCTAAAAGCGGATTGAACCAAGCCTATACCAGCCCTCTAGCAGGCTTTGAGGTATGCAAAGTAATGTATTTTAGTTATTTACAAAAAGAATACCTGTATATAGATAGTATCCCCTGAGACTTTGGTCTGTGTTGCATGAAGAAAGGTCGGACAGAGGATCAAATAATACCTCATAGGAGCTAACATATATGTCTGCTTGGATCAACAGGTTGCAAAGCTAGCAGCAGCCTCACATGCGGCCAAAGTCTCCGAACTAAAGCAGAGGCTGGAGGCAAAGCAAGGTTTGTTATACCGAAGCATATTTGAACTGCTATGAGTTATAATGTGTCATCTAGTTGAGCTTTTATGTTTTATGCTCATAGTTGGCACATCTAAGGTTGAAGCCCTCAAGAGTGCGCTGGCCGAAGCCAAGAAGGAGGCAGACGAGGAATGAACCGCCCGCCAAAAGCATGAGGCGAGGTTGTATGAAGTCCAACAAGAGCTCACAGATGTGATAAGAAAATCTGAGTCTTTGGAGCACAAGGTGTAGGATCAAGAATCCGAACTTGCTGCGGTGCGACAGAGTGTGAAGGAGGCCCAGGTTGAAGCCCAAGGTGCCCATCAGGAGATCCGCAAAGCCAAGAAGGTCGCGGCTGGTAAGACTTTTAATATGCAAAGAAAATACGTAAGGATGAAGTATACCTTTCTGACATCCATTTGGAGTTATCCAGGAGCGTTTGCGGATCTGCCCCGAAGTGTTGTAGATGCTGCAGATTTCTTTCGAGCCAAAGAGGGGAGCTCAACAGAGAAACTGTTCTGGTCCCAGTACCTTGAGCCAGAGAAGTCCTTGCCCCTCAGCGATCAGCTGAAACAGCTAACCGAGCTACATAGGATGGCCGAACTGGCTATGAAGAATGTCATAGTCCATCTCTGGCCAGCCAAACCTATACCTAATAGCTACTTTGGGCTTGTGAAGCGGCTGGTTGATGCCTGCCCATGGTTAGATGCTATAAAGCGGTCCGTCTGCATCGAAGGTGCCCGGATGGCCTTCGCCCGTGTCAAGGTACAGTGGGCGAATATGAATGCCACTAGTCTTGCAACCGAGGGACCGCCCACAGGCAAGGAGCATCGTACGCCGGAGAAGTATTTCAATGACGTCCTTGAAGGATCCCGCATTATAGAGGGCCTGTGTTTGAAGGACATCATTTTTGATTGAATGTATCTGTGATGCCCAAACTTTGTAATGAAAACATGACCTTTTTATAATTTTAGTCTTGTTTCCTATGTAATTATTTATCCTCCGCTGCGGTCGTTTATTGAATCTTAGAGTTGGCCAATCGTCGGCTTCAACCCCTCGCGTAGATACTATGGGGGTGCTCGGAACAACACAAAAGCACACTTAACCCAATGATTTGGTTCGTGAAGGAGGTGCTAGTGCGGCGAACTAGGCAATCAGACCATGCGGCTTTATCACTCTCACTTAGCCATAGGAGTTTGACAATAAGATTGTAGGCGCAGCCCCTAGTATTGTTCGTCTATCCAAACTCGGGTGCTGTAGACACCTGACCAGGAAAAAACCAGTCCTTCGTGTGACACGGAAAAAATCGCAAGAGATTTGTACTAAGTCACCGAATAGCTGACCAACTCTCGCCGCATCATGACAGTCAGTTTTCGGTTTTCTCTACTGAGGTGTTTATCTGGCCAACCAGAAACAAAATTGGAGTAGTTCTCCCTTTACTTCCTTTGCCGAACAATTGGAACATATGGTAGTAACCACAGGAGCCGGACAACCCAACTATTGACCCAAGACATGATTCGGAGCTGATGCATATAATGCTAGAGTCGGGACGCCAAATTGCACTTGTGGAAGTGTTCGTACTTATGGTAAATTTAATAAATGTACGCAGCTGAATGGAGCCCCTGGTGATTTAGGTCAAGCTAAGGTGTACATGAAAATCAGATGATAAATAAGATAAAATACCGAATAGGAAATAAGCCAGTACAAAATAATTTGGGCAAAAAACTGTTTCCATTATAGTCTGATTGATACGTCAAAGCATATTTGTACAAAGAATGTTATAAGCATCAAGGCTATTTTACATGCTGAGCCAGAGGGAAAGCTGGGTACAGGTATTTAATTATAAGGGGGGAGGCGATCTTGAAAGATCCTTTAGGTACTACATCGTACATCTGTGCTGCTTTTTGCCTTAGTGTGTAATCCTTTGAGAGGATAAATGAATAAGTTTTCGTAATGGGCCGGAAAAAGGGCACTTCACACCATAAAAAGAGTGATGTGGGTTGTAAAGAACCTGAAAAGAAAAAATGAAATTAAGAAAAAGATAGTGGGGGGTTCGGATACGGTTGAGCCGTATTGTGGACCTCATCCTTGATATGCCTCCATCGTCGCCCATGGTATTTTTAAATACGTAGTTATGAGCGCGCGACACATATGCCAAAACTTTTTTTGGGTGAAGATAGAGGCCGGATTGCTAATCGAGATCCTGATGGGTTGGACTATCATTCTGCGGGGTAGTCTGGACTCATTTGACAGGGTCCGGTGGCTTGACAGCCGATGTGGAGTTTGGCTTGATAAGGTGGACCTGCACTTCCCCTGCGAGGGCCGCGGTGTGTTCCTTAGTATGGAGGGAGAAATCCATGTTTCCATGAACTGTTATAATGGTGCAGGGTCCTGGCATTTTTAGTTTTAGATAAGCATAGTGTGGGACCGCATTGAAGCGGCAAATGCAGTTCGTCCGAGCAGTGCATGATAGCCACTGTGAAAAGGGACGATGTCGAAGATCAAGTCTTTGCTTCGGAAGTTGTATGGTAAATCGAATACGACCTCCAACGTGATTGAGCCCGTGCAGCAGGCTTCTACAACGGGTGTTACTCCTTTAAAGGTAGTTTTGGTGGGTTTGATTCTTGACGAGTCAATACCCATTTTTCAGACTGTGTCCTGATAGAGCAGATTAAGACTACTGCCGCCGTCCATGAGGACTCTCGTGAGGTGGAATCTATTGATAATTGGGTCGAGGACCAATGCGGCTGAACCTCCATGATGGATACTGGTCGGATGGTCTCTGCGATCAAAGGTGATCCGGCATGCTGTCCATGGGTTGAATTTTCGGGCGACTGGCTCTATCGCATAAACGTCCCTTAACGCGCGCTTGCGCTCCCTTTTAGGGATGTGAGTAGCATATATCATGTTCACCGTCTTGACCTCGGGGGGAAATTTCTTCTGTTCACTTGTGTTCGGTGGGCAAGGCTCCTCATCGTCATCCTCGCTGGGCCACCCTTTCCCCTTGTGCTTGGTGTTTAACTTACCGGCCTGCTTAAAGACCCAACAGCTTCTGTTGGTATGATTGTCAGGCTTGTCAGGGGTGCCATGAATCTGGCAAGGTTGATCGAGTATTCGGTCCAGGCTAGATGAACCGTCTTTGTTTCTTTTGAATGGCCTCTTCTGCAGACCATGCTTTGAGCCGCTGAATCCGGCGTTAACCGGCGTGTCTTCGGTATTGTCAGTGTTGCTTCGATGCTTGTTTTTGTTACGTTGGGGCCTGCCATTTCTGTTCTTTGCTTCGGTAGTGCTAGGATCGCCGGTACTGTTGCTGCTACTGGCAAGCCAGCTATCATCGCCTGCACAAAAGTGGGTCATGAGTGATGTGAGGGCTGCCATAGACTTTGGCTTTTCTTGGGCCGAGGTGTGGGGCAATCCATTCGTCGCGGATGCTGTGTTTGAAGGCCGCTAGAGCCTCGGCGTCCAAACAGTTGACAATTTGGTTCTTTTTGACAAGGAACCAGGTCCAGAATTTTCTGGCTGACTCTCCGGGCTGCTGGACTATGTGACTGAGGTCATCGGGGACCGAAGGTCGGATATAAGTACCCTAGAAGTTGTCTCCAAAGGCATCCTCCAAGTCTTCCTAGATTGAAATAGAGTTTTCTAGGATGTTGTTTAACCAGTGTCGAGCTGGTCCCTTAAGCTTGAGAGGGAGGTATTCGATGGCGTGTAGATCGTCCCCGCGAGCCATGTGAATGTGGAGAAGGAAATCTTCAATCCATACTGTGGGACCTGTTGTGCCATCGTATGTTTCGATATTCACGGGTTTAAACCCTTCCGGGAACTAATGGTCCATCACCTCATCAGTGAAGCATAGGGGGTGCGCGGCACCTCTATATCGGGCTACATCACGATGCAGTTCAGATGGAGTCGGTATGCAGTTTTCATCTCGGGTGAAGTTATGCTTATCGCACCAGGCTTGATGGTCATCTTCTCGCACTGGGGCTCTCCCCCTTGATCCGTATATTGATCTGGTCTGACCAGCTCTATTATCTAGGTCATGTCGTAGGTCGTAAGTGTATCCCGCGGCTGCTTTCTCTCTATTTTTATGGCGGGGTGGTGCAGGCGGGTGTTCAACTTGAGTTGCCGCTCTGTCCTAGCCACGTGGTGGTCGGTCAGGTCTGTCAGCAGCGTTACGCTTGGGCGGTATATGCTTTGGGGCCTCGTCGTCGAATTGGGGTAACAGCTTGCCCTTCGGGTAGCTCTTGGGTCGATGTTCGAGGCCGTATTCCTCGGCTGCTAGGACATTGTTCCATCTATCATTGAGCAGATCTTGATCAACTTGAAGCTGCTGCTGCTTCCATTTTAGGCTTCTTGCAGTGGCTATTAGCCGGCGCTTAAAGCGCTCTTGTTCAAAGGGTTCCTCTAGCACGATGAATTCTTGTTCGCCGAGGCTCTCGTCTTCGGAGATTGGTACGTAATCACCAGCCTCTGAACCCTCGTTCCTGATGGGATCGTCGGGGTTGACTTGGCCCTCCTCCCAATCATCATGTTCGGATGTTGGTTCGACAGGGGCTACTTGGTCTTCGGCGTTATCCGGAGTATCGTTGTCTCTGGTGCCAGTATTGCTGTATTTTCCTCTGCGCGGTTTAGAGCGGTGCCGCTGACGATGACGCTTTGGTGGTGCTACAGGGGAACTATCTTTGCCACCTTCGCCGTCATCCTCTTTAGGTGTATCCACCATATACATGTCATATGTAGAAGTAGCCATCCAGCGGCCGGTAAGCGGCCGGTTCTGGCTTTGCTCTTCTCTAGTATTATCATCCATGCCATCAAGTTCTTCGTAGGCGTAATAAAGCATGTTGGTTAAATCCTCGACAGTTGCTATTAAGCGGGTGGTGGGTGGGACATAGAATTCCCTCCACTCAGCCCCTAGTGCGGGCTGGGCATAGTTTGGCAGTAATCCTTATGTAATGGCAAGAGACCGCATTAAGTCCAGAGCCTCGTTTAAGGCGAGGTATGGACAGGGAAGCAAGAATACATGGAGCGGGGCTGGACAGGAGTTCCTTGGCCGAGCTCATGTAACACAGATCTTGAGAGTTCAGAGTTGGTGCACGAAGATGAGTCTAGCTTGGTGAGGATAAAGGGAGCCAGGAGTGATTCCGGGCCGGCTGGTGAAACGATTCCCTCCATATCTCCGGTGTTGAGCTCTATGGCTGCGAAGAGTCTGGCGGGCTTTGAACCCCCGTCTTTGGACTCGGCGAGGAGTTTCGGATCTGAGGCCGGAGCCGTAGTTGAGGACGTGAACCCTTGGAAGATGAAGTCTCCTCGGATATTAGCGATGTAGTTTAGGTTTCCAAAACTGATCTAATGACCAGGGGCGTAGCTGTTGATACGCTCCAGATGACCAATCGAATTGGCGTGTAGCACGAAGCCGCCGAGCACAAAGATTTGGCCGGGGAGAAAAGTCTCCCTCGGGGTGGTGTTGTTGCCGATGGTTGACGGAGCCATCGAGCCTTCTGGTGACGACACAGTGGAACTCTCAATGAAAGCAACAATGTCGGTGTCAAAACTGGCACATCTCGGGTAGGGTGTCCCGAACTGTGTGTCTGAGGATCGAGGGTAACAAGGAGGCAGTGGACACGATGTTTACCCAGGTTCGGGCCTTCTTAAAGGAGGTAATACCCTACTTCCTGCTTGGTTGACTATGATGAGTATAGGGGTTTACAGGAGTTGATCTACCTCGAGATCGTAATGGCTAAACCCTAGATGTCTAGCCTGTGTGGTTGTGATCTTGCCCGACGGACTAAACCCTCCGGTTTATATAGACACCGGAGGGATCTAAGGTTGTACATAGTTGGTTATAGAGGAAAGAAAGTACGTGATCCAAATGCCAAGCTTGCCATCCACGCAAAGGAGAGTCCCGTCCGGACATGGGGAAGGTTCTTCTATCTCGTATATTCATGGCCCATCAGTCCGCCCCACATCACATAGCTCGAACGCCCGAGGACCCCTTAGTCGAGGATTCCCTCAAGGGGCCGGGTGGCCTAGATTCTCGGCGCGTCCGCATGGCAGTTTTTGCAGCGGGTAACTGCATTGTCAAGCGGTGCCCGGCGCAACCGCATGCACACAAACGTGCGTGATCATGTGCCGGCACCAAACACTAGCAGCGCGCGTGGAGGGACGAGAGTAGAGCACCCGGAAGGACGCGAGAGCAGAGCGCGCCGCGACCGCCTCAACCGCAAGCAACCACACACATAGAGCAGTTGAACACGCAGGAAATGGTCCCCTACAAGCCGGCAGTGTGCTACTACCACCATCTTTGTCTATAGTCCCCATTATACAATGTGCAATACTTTGCCCTCAAATTTAACCAGCAAAATGTTAATGAATGTTATAAAAATTATATAATTGGAAACTGTGTTCAAATATGAATCCAACTATATAATCTTTGGTGACATGCATTCGTATTTTATTTGTTAAATCGTACTTATAAACTAGGATGGGTGTATGATGTCTACTACACAACCTTCTTCTTGTAGACATTGTTGGGCCTCCAAGTGTAGAGGTTTGTAGGACAGTAGCAAATTTCCCTCAAGTGGATGACCTAAGGTTTATCAATCCGTGGGAGGCGTAGGATAAAGATGGTCTATGTCAAACAACCCTACAACCAAATAACAAAGAGTCTCCTGTGTCCCCAACACACCCAATACAATGGTAAATTGTATAGGTTCACTAGTTAGACGACGAGATGGTGATACAAGTGCAATATGGACGGTAGATATAGGTTTTTGTAATCTGAAAATATAAAAACAGGAAGGTAGCAAGTAATAAAAGTGAGCGTAAACGGTATTGCAATGCTTTGAAACAAGGCCTAGGGTTCATACTTTCACTAGTGCAAGTTCTCTCAACAATAATAACATAATTGGATCATGTAACTATCCCTCAACATCCAACAAAGAGTCACTCCAAAGTCACTTAGAGTGGAGAACATACGAAGAGATTATTGTAGGGTATGACCACCTTAAAGTTATTCTTTCGGATCAATCCATTGGGCTATTCCTATAAGTGTCACAAAATGTCCTAGAGTTCATAGTAAAATAACACCTTAAGACACACATCAACCAAAACCCTAATGTCACCTAGATACTCCAATGTCACCTCAAGTATCCCTGGGTATGATTATACGATATGCATAACACAATCTTAGATTCATCTATTCAACCAACACAAAGAACTTCAAAGAGGGCCCCAAAGTTTCTATCGGAGAGTCAAGACGAAAACATGTGCCAACCCCTATGCATAAGTTCACAAGGTCACTGAACCCGTAAGTTGATCACCAAAACATACATCTAGTAGATCACGTGATATCCCATTGACACCACATATAAGCACATGCAAGACATACATCAAGTGTTCTCAAATCCATAAAGACTCAATCCGATAAGAAAACTTCAAAGGGAAAACTCAATCCATTACAAGAGAGTAGAGGGGGAGACACATCATAAGATCCAACTATAATACCAAAGCTCGCGGTACATCAAGATCGTGCCATATCAAGAACACAAGGGAGAGAGAGATCAAATACATAACTACTGGTACGTATCCTCAGCCCCGAGGGTGAACTACTCCCTCCTCATCATGGAGAGCGCCGGGATGATGAAGATGGCCACCGGTGATGGATCCCCCCTCTGGCAGGGTACTGGAACAGGGTCCAGATTGATTTTTGGTGGCTATAGAGGCTTGCAGCGGTGGAACTCCCGATCTAGGTTTCTTTTTGGGGGTTTCTGTATTTTTATGAATTTTTGGCATCGGTCTCACGTCAGGGGGGTCTCCGAGTCATCCACGAGGCAGGGGGCACGCCCGGGGGGTAGGGCGCGCCATCCACCCTCGTGGATGGCTCGGGACTCTTCTGGCCCAACTCTTTACTTCGGGGGCTTCTTTTGGTCCTAAAAAATCATCTAAAATTGGCACGTCAATTGGACTCCGTCTGGTATTACTTTTCTGTAATACTCAAAAACAAGGAAAAAACAGAAACTGGCACTAGCTTCTAGGTTAATAGGTTAGTCCCAAAATCATATAAAATAGCATATAAATGCATATAAAACATCCAAGATGGATAATATAATACCGTGGAACAATCTGTCGGATGTGGGGTTCTGGCAGACCCTTAAGGTTCAAACTCTGGGGTGCGCACGAAGATCTTCCCCCTACCGATTCACGTCCGATCGCCTCGCGAGAAACTAAGCTAAAACAATGAACAACACGAGGGACAAAAGATTTATACTGGTTCGGGCCACCGTTGTGGTGGAATACCTTACTCCGGTGTGTGGTGTGGTGGATTTCTTCAGGGGCTGATGATGAACAGTACAAAGGATGAACAACCTCGCGAGAGGTGTTCTTGAGCTGGTGCTATGAACTGCTTGGGTGAGTTCGATCGCCTCTCGGTCTAATGAGCACTCAATCAGATCAGACGAGTCCGCCCCCACTCTATGGTGGCTAGCCCTATTTATAGAGGCCCTGGTCCTCTTCCCAAATATTGAGCAGGAAGGGCGCCAACAACGGCCATTTTGGAGGGGAACATCTAGTACAAGTTATCCTGACTAAAGTTGGTCTTCGGCTGCCAAAGGCACTGGTGATGATGCCATCTTGGGCTCCACGATGACCTCCATCCTGCCGCTCTGCTGGTCTTGGTCTCGTTGCACTGAAATGGCAACCTTTGCCTGATGCCTCGGGTACTCGATGCATGTGCTTGCCCCCTTTGCACCAAAGAGGAAACAAGGACACTGCGCAGGCTAGCGCCCGCCTAGCACCCGCCTGGTCTCGGTCGTCATGGCTTGCGTCACGAGCACCTCACGAGGTACCCTGCCTTGATCTCTCCGCCTCCTCATGAGCCTGCCTGGTGAGGCCGCTCCTGAGGAAGTCTTGTGTCGTCCACCCTGCAAGGCTTGGCCCCTCGCGATGGTCTTGAGTCTTGCGCTGATGAAGATGGGCCGTACCGGGCCACCACTCAAGCCACACCGCAGGCCGCAGGAAGGCAAGTCTGGGGACCCTCGTTCCTAGAACACCGACAGTAGCCCCCGGGCCCAAGGCACGCTCGGACTTGACTTTAGCGGAGAAGCGAAGGGGCAAGTGCGGAGCGCCGCGGGCCCCATCAGCCTGCGGCCTTGGGCGTTGCGTGGCGGTTGATTGGAAGTGGGCGTCTCCGCTTCCCCACGGTGCCTCAGCAACTGCTCGACTTGATAAGTCTCTGCATGCAGAAACGGGTTATGATTACCTGTGATCGTGGAGGCCGACGGTTGGCCTCCTCAGGTTATAAATGCGGGAGAGCGCAAGCCCGCGCTGTACATCTTCCTCCTCGCTCCCTTCTTTCTCCCCATACCAGTTGCTCGCCGTCTTCTATGGCGCAGCCGAAGAGATACTCAGCCGCGGAGAAGGGAAAGGCTCGCCGGGAAGGGCCTGACTCTCCTCCGCCCAAGCACGGCCGAGGTCGTCCCTGCAAGCATCCTGCGTCGCCTGCAGCGGCTCCCCGCGGCCGCAGCTGCGATCTCTCGCGCTGCGATGGGCGCCTGGTGGGTGAGGGTAGGCGCGTCGTGGCTGCGCGGCTCCCTAGGCCACGCTTCCACTCGGCAGAAGTGCTGCCGGAGTTCGTCGTGTGGTCAGTGGACCCAATCGGCAGCTGGCTCCAGCTTCCCCGCTTCTTTGGAGGTGAACTCCCGGCCGGTGCTCCTGGCGGCCTTTGGCTTCAGGCGGACGGTTGCTGCAGCAGGGCCTCCGGGGCCTCATTGGAGATCTCTGTCGCCGGGAACGTGGCCCTGACCCGCGGCTGGCAAACGTTTGCCCGCGCGCGGGGACTGAGCCGGCAGTGCACCCTGCATTTCAAGTTCGACGGTGACGCCACCCTCTACGTGAGGGTGTTTGGGGAAGACGGCTGCCGTGTCGGGTGCTGCCCCGAAGACGACGACGGTGGCCGGGTGCCCAGCCTCGGCAATGGTCGGGATGAAGGTGAAGGCGGGCGCGTGGCCGGCGGTGTCCATAGCTCGCCAAGCCTCGGCGGATCCCCTTCGGACAGCAGCTCCTCCAGCGGTGGCCGCGACTAGCCTCCGCGCCGTTGCACTCGCCTTGAGGGAGGTAGCGGGTCAGCCCGCCGTCGCGCCTCGGTGAAGCGTGAGGAGGAGTCTGACTGAGCTGTGGAGGCAGTACGAGCCCTCGCCGCGAGTCGGTGCCGAGCAAGTTGTGTCTATTTTGTTTTTCTCCCTTCCCTGCGCAAAGAGAGAGTAGTGTAGGGCCCCGCAGGGGCGTGCTGGACTGTTGCCATTAACTATTACGCTATTTTCGCTATTCCTGTGCTGTGTTTTGGTGCAGCGTGCTCATGTGTAGGAATTACTTAGCTCGGGGGACTTGCCACAGTCTTCGCTTCTCGAGGCTGAGGCCTCGTCGCGCGCTTTGTGTCCTGCAAGAATTAGTCAGGACAGGTAACTTCCAGTCTCGGTCGTGAGGGCAACCAGCTCAGGTCCTGTGTTCGCGTCGCGATGCCCGTGGGGCACGGACCGGGAGGAGTGCTTCCACGGTGGACTTGGACAGGAAAGCCTCACAAGACTGGGTTAGAAAACACTCGCGAGGGCACTCGCGTAGCCCCCTCGCCAGACTTGCGAGAGAGAAAACGAGTCAAGTAGGCGACAAAGACAAGGGGTCACATGTCAGGGACGGCAACAACGCTAAAAGCAACTGCAATAAAACTTCAAATAGGGATGAACAAGCCAACTGCAAAAAGCAAATGAAAAAACCGCGTCCGGCACCTAATCTAGTCTTCGACGTCTTCTCACCAGCACGGAGCTAATTGCTACCACTGGGCGTGGGCGGGAGCCCCCGAGGCCCGAGGGCGGCTCTCCGGAGACTCCGGGGCGTGTACAGCCCCAACGCATTATTACGTGAGAATGTCACGGGCAGCGAGCTTCACAGGCATTGGCCTTCTTCACAGGCTCCGGGCCTTTCTCGGGGCGACGAGCTTCACAGGTGTTGGCCTTCTTCATAGGCACCGGGTCTTTCTCGGTTCGTCTAGCTTCACAGGCGCCGGGCCTTCTTTACAGGCGTTGGGCCTTTCCTCAAGGGTAGAACTTCCGGAGGTGCTGGATGTTCCACGCGTTCGGGATGGGCACCCCCTCCTGAGTCTCCAAACATGCGGCGCCGGGCCTGGAGACATGAACAACCTTGAATGGGCCCTCCCACATGGGCAAGAGCTTGTACAGCCCCTCCTTGGAGCGCACCCGTCTGAGCATGGGGTCACCTACCTCGAGGGTCCTGGGGCGGATGCTGCAGTAGTGGTACCGCCGCAGCGCCTGTTGGTATCTTACAGCCCGAAGCGCAGGCTCTCGACGGCGTTCCTCTCCCAGCACGAGGTCCACCCCCCGCATGGCGTCCTGCTATGCTTCGTCGAAAGCCAGGACCCGCGTTGAGGGATGCCTGACCTCCTCAGGAAGGACCGCCTTAGCACCGTAGACGAGGAAGAACGGGGTTTCGCCGATCGACTTGGTAGCGGTTGTGCGGATGGACCATAGCACAGACTGAAGCTCATCGTGTCAGCTCCTGCCACGGGCCTCCAGCTTCTTCTTGAAGGTCCGGTTTTTTAGGCCTTTCAGGACCTTCGCGTTGGCGCGTTCAGCTTGGCCGTTGCTCCGAGGGTGTGCCACCAAAGCATAGCATATCTGCGTTCCAAGGTTAGTACAATATGTTTTGAAGAGATTGCTAGTGAACTGCGAACCATTGTCGGTGATGATGCGATTAGGTACCCCAAACCGGCTCACGAGGCCCTTGATGAACTTGACCGCTGAGCCAGCCGGGATGGTGCGGACAGCTTCCACCTCTGCCCACTTTGTGAACTTGTCAATGGCGATGTAGAGGTAGCAGTAGCCCCCTGGCGCCCGAGGAAATGGGCCAAGGATGTCTAGTCCCCAAACACCGAACGGCCATGAGAGGGGAATGCTCTGAAGGCCCTGAGCCGGCTGATGAATCTGCTTGGCGTGGAATTGACAGGCTTCACAAACCTTCACCAGCTCGATTGCGTCGTTGAGTGTTGTTGGCCAATAGAACCCGCTGCGAAATGCCTTGCTGACGAGTGTCCGTGAAGACGAGTGGTGCCCGCAGTCTCCACCGTGATGCCAGTAACTCTTTCCCTTGCTCCCTGGAGATGCAGCATAGGGTAACGTCATTCAGCCGCTTCTGGTAGAGCTCTCCATCTTGGATGCAGTATGTCGTGGCCTGCCGCGCCACGCGTTCCGCGTCCTCCTCCTTTTCTCGCAGAATCCCTTGCATCAAGTAATCCTTGAACTCCGTGATCCAACATCCCTCCTGAGGCTCCAGCGCCAGGAGCAGGCACGCTCCTGAGGCCGGGCCATAGGCCGGGGCTCCTGAGGCAGGCTGTGCTTGATAGTGATGGTGCCACTGAAGGTTTGAAGAGTCGTCCTCGAAGACGCCAGGCTCCTGAGGCAACCACCTGGACGCCCTCCTGGTGTCATCAGCCTCTTGATTGGTGTCGCGAGGCACATGCTGCAACTCTAACCCGGAAAACTGTTTCTCCATCATGCGGACCTTCGCAAGATAGGCTTCCATGTGTTCGTCCTTCGGCTCGTACACTTTGTTGGAGAAGTTGACGAGGAGTTGTGAATCGCCTTTGATGATCAGGCGCTTTACCCCCAAAGCGGCTACAGCCTTCAAGCCTGCTATCAGGCCCTTGTATTCTGCTATGTAGCTGGAGACCTTCTCGCCATGTTGGAAGCAGAGCTGCACGGCATAATAGAGCTTGTCCTGAGTGGGAGATATGAGCACTGCGCCAGCCCCCGCGCCATGTCACGAGAACGTCCCGTCGAAGTACATGATCCAGCCGTCCGTCGCTTCACTTCTTGGGGAAAGCGACTGATCCTCGCCCGCTTCGAGCCCTGGTGCCTCCGTCCATTCTGCCATGAAGTCTGCAAGTGCAGCTCCCTTGATGACTCTGGTTGTGCTGAATTCCAGCTGGAACGCTTGCAACTTGATGTTCCATTCAGCGACCCTTCCCACTGAGTTGGGGCTCCTGAGCACCCTTTCCAAGGGATACGCCGAGACGACCTTGATGGGATGGCCTTGGAAGTAGTGTCGTAGCTTGCGCGAGGCCACCAGTAACGCAAGCAGGAGTTTCTGGGGCATGGGGTATCGCGCCCTCGCGTCCCGCAGCATCGTGCTAACGAAGTATACAGGATGCTCGATGAGGTTGAGTGTGCTGGCATGGCCTGCGTCTTCCGGAGGTTGGGGCACCTCTCGAGGCGATGGAGCCCCCAACGCTTGGTCGCCTGGCGGGGCCTCCTCCGCTCTGGGTGCGTCCCCCTGCTGAGGCCGATCCCCATCAGCTACGGTCTTGGTCTTCGCAAGGCTTTCTTGGCTTTGCTCCACTTCGGCCGGGGCTACGGCTGGCGTGGCCTAGGCCCAGCGCTCCTTCCTAACCGCCACCAGGGCTGCGCTGGCGGAGTAGGGTGTGGCTGCAAGGTAGAGCAGCAAGGGCTCCCGAGGGCGCAGAGCTACCATCACCGGAGGGCTGGTAAGGTACTTCTTGAGATCTTGGAATGCCTTGTCAGCTTCTTCAGTCCATTCAAACGGGCCCTTCTTGTTGATCAGCTTGAAGAAGGGCAGTGCTCGCTCCCCCAGCTTGGAGATGAAGCGCCCCAACGCGGTTACCCGCCCGGTGAGCTTCTGCATTTCTCTGAGGGTCTTCGGCAGACTCATGTCTGCGACTGCCTTGACCTTCTCTAGGTTAGCCTCGATGCCCTGTGGACACGAGGAAGTCCAAGAGCTTGCCCGAGGGGACTCCGAATATGCACTTCTCCTGGTTGAGCCGCAGATCCACTTCACGTAGGCTCGCGAAGGTTTCTTCCAGGTCCTGTATCAGGGTTTTCGCCTCCTGAGACTTCACCATGATGTCATTGACATAGGCCTCGTCGTTCCTCCCGAGCTGCCGACCCAAGGCAATGTGCATCAGTCGCTGAAAGGTCACGCCCGCGTTGCGCAACCTGAATGGCATGCAGGTATAGCAGTATAATCCACAAGGGGTCAGGAAGGCCGTTTTCTCCACATCTTCTACCGCCATCTTGATCTGGTGACAGCCCGAGAAGGCATCCAGGAAGCACAACAGTTCAAACTCGGCGGTAGAATCGACGATCTGGTCGATGCGAGGGAGCTGGAATGGATCTTGTGGGCAGGCCTTGTTAAGGTTGGTGAAGTCGACACACATGCGTCCCTTTTTTGGCACAACAACAGGGTTGGCCAGCCATTCAGGATAGCGAACTTCGCGAATGACGCCTGCCGCTTCTAACTTGCGGGTTTCTTGGATGATGAAGGCCTGCTTCTCGGTGGACTGTCGCCTTGCCTTCTGCTTCACGGGGCGCACGTTGGGGCACACATTGAGATGGTGTTCAATCACATCCTTCGGGACCCCTGCCAGCTGATCAGGTTCCCACGCAAACACCTCCTTGTTTGCGCGCAGAAATTTCACCAGGGCCTCCTCCTGCTCAGGGTCGAGATTGGCGCCTATGGTGAAGGTAGAGCCAGAGGATCCATCCTCATCGACTGGTACTTGCTTGGTCTCAGCCTTGTCTTGGGTGAATAGCTGCTTCTTCTTGGCCGGCGCAGCCCCCTTGGGCTCGAGGGTATCCGCGCTGGCAGGCTGCACCACTGTGGCCGTCTTGAAAGCGATCTTGAGTGCCTGCAGTGCATCCCTTGTGTCTCCGGACACGGTAAGAACGCCGCTGCTCCCGGGCATCTTCATGAGGTTGTAAGCCAGGTGAGTCGCTGCCATGAACAGGGCCAAGGCTGGGTAGCCGAGGATGGCGTGGAATGGGAGGCCGATGGGGGCAATGTCGAAGTCGACCAGCTCCGTGCGGAAGTTGTCGTGGGTGCCGAAGGTCACCGGGAGGCGGATCTTCCCCAGGGAGCAGGTGAAACTGCCCCCAATGCCCGAGAAAGGCCTACTGGGTTGGAGCCGCTCTGGCGGCACGTGGAGGAGGCTGAAGGCCTCCACCGAGGGCACGTTAAGGCCGGCACCACCGTCGATGAGGGTCCTGGTGACGGCCACCTGGCAGATGGTGGGGGTGCATAGCATCGGGAGTGCGCCCGAACAGGCGGTGTTGGAGGGGTGATCGTCCGAGCTGAAGGTCAAATCAGCCTCGGGTGCCACCCAGCCCGGGGGGCTTCACAGCGCTTGAGGGCGGCGCCGATCTGGCAGATGAACGGCTTGACATGGTGGGTCGAAGGTGGTGCCTGCGATCCGCCCAGGAGGGCTGCGACGACCGGGGGCGCTGGCGCAGCATGATGGGTGACGAAGAGGGTGTGCAACTCCTCCCAGGAGGCCACAGAAGCCGCTGGCAGGTGGAGCAGCCACATGCGTGGGACGCTGGTGAGGGCCATGGGCAGCCAGTTAGCCATGACCCTGTCATCGCCTCCGGCCTTGAGGACGGCTTCTTCATACGCTCACAGGAAGGCCAGCGGATCGGCCGCGCCATCGTAGCGCGGCGGCATGCTGACTTGAATTTGTTCGGCCACCGCACCTATCGCAAGGCGGGGGCCAGGGCTCGGATCCCCCTGGTTTCCGCGATGATGTCGACAGCTGGAGAAGGCGGTGCATTGGCCGCCGTGAGGGTGGAGCGCGGTGCTGATGGGGAACGAGCCGACGGAAGGGAGAGGTCCGGCGCACCTCTACCTGGCGCGCCAAATGTCGGATGTGGGGTTCCGGCAGACCCTTAAGGTTCGAACTCTGGGGTGCACACGAAGATCTTCCCCCTATTGATTCACGTCCGATTGCCTCGCGAGAAGCTAAGCTAAAATGATGAACAACACGAGGGACACAAGATTTATACTGGTTCGGGCCACCGTTGTGGTGTAATACCCTACTCCAGTGTGTGGTGTGGTGGATTGCCTCAAGGGCTGATGATGAACAGTACAAAGGATGAACAGCCTCGCGAGAGGTGTTCTTGAGCTGGTGCGATGAACTGCTTGGGTGAGTTCGATCGCCTTTCAGTCTAATGAGCACTCGATCAGATCAGACGAGTCCGTCCCCCCCCCCCACTCTATGGTAGCTAGCCCTATTTATAGAGGCCCTGGTCCTCTTCCCAAATATTGAGCGGGAAGGGCACCAACAACGGCCATTTTGGAGGGGAACATCTAGTACAAGTTATCCTGACTAAAGTTGGTCTTCGGTTGCCAAAGGCACTGGTGATGATGCCGTCTTGGGCTCCACGATGACCTCCATCCTGCCGCTCTGCTGGTCTTGTTCTCGTTGCACTGAAATGGCAACCTTTGCATGATGCCTCGATACTCCACGCCTGTGCTTGCCCCCTTTGCACCAAAGAGGAAACAAGAACACTGCGCAGGCTGGCGCCCGCCTGGCGCTTGCCTGGTCTCGGTCGTCATGGCTTGCGTCACGAGCACCTCGCGAGGTACCCTGCCTTGATCTCTCTGCCTCCTCGTGAGCCTGCCTAGCGAGGCCGCTCCTAAGTAAGTCTTGTGTCATCCGCCCCACGAGGCTTGGCCCCTCGCGAGGGTCTTGATTCTTGTGCTGATGAAGATGGGCCGTACCGGGCCACCACTCGAGCCACGCCGCAGGCCACAGGCAGGCAAGTCTGGGGACCCTCGTTCCTAGAACGCCGACACAATCAAAAATTATAGATACGTTGGAGATGTATCAAGCATCCCCAAGCTTAATTCCTACTCGTCTCGAGTAGGTAAAGGATAAAAACAGAATTTTTGATGTGGAATGCTACCTAACATATTTATCAATGTAATCTTCTTTATTGTGGCATGAATGTTCAGATCCATAAGATTCAAAATAAATTTTTTAATATTGACATGAAAAACGATAATACTTCCAGCATACTAACAAAGCAATCATGTCTTCTCAAAATAACATGGCCAAAGAAAGCTATCCCTACAAAATTATATAGTCTGGCTATGCTCTATCTTCATCACACAAAATATTTAAATCATGCACAACCCGGGTTTCAGCCAAGCAATTGTTTCATACTTCAGTATTCTCAAACTTTTTCAACTTTCACGCAATACATGAGCGTGAGCCATGGACATAGCACTATAGGTGGAATAGAATGGTGGTTGTGGAGAAGACCAAAATAGGAAGATAGTACCACATCAACTAGGCGTATCAACGGGCTATGGAGATGCCCATCAATAGATATCAATGTGAGTGAGTAGGGATTGCCATGAAATGGATGCACTAGAGCTATAAGTGTATGAAAGCTCAAAAATAAACTAAGTGGGTGTGCATCCAACCTGCTTGCTCATGGAGACCTAGGGCATTTTTAGGAATCCCATCATTGGAATATACAAGCCAAGTTCTATAATGAAAAATTCCCACTAGTATATGAAAGTGACAACATGGGAGACTCTCTATCATGAAGATCATCATGCTACTTTCAAGCATAACTGTGGTAAAAGGATAGTAGCATTGCCCCTTCTCTCTTTTTCTCTCATTTTTAGGCCTTCTCTATTTTTATGGCCTCTTTTGTCTTATATATTTTATTTTTATTTTTCGTCTGGAGTCTCATCCCGACTTATGGGGGAATCATAGTCTCCATCATCCTTTCCTCACTGGGACAATGCTCTAATAATGAAGATCATCACACTTTTTTTTACTTACAACTCAAGAATTACAACTCGATACTTAGAAAAAAATATGACTCTATATGAATGCCTCCGGCGGTGTACCGGGATGTGCAATGATTCAAGAGTGACATGTATGAAAGAATTATGAACGGTGGCTATGCCACAAATACAACGTGAACGACATGATCAAGCAAAGCAAATTGACAATGATGGAGCGTGTCATAATAAACGGAACGGTGGAAAGTTGCATGGCAATATATCTCAGAATGGCTCTGGAAATGCCTTAATAGGTAGGTATGGTGGCTGTTTTTAGGAAGGTATAAGGTGGGTGTATGGTACGGGCGAAAGTTGCGCGGTACTAGAGAGGCTAGCAATGGTGGAAGTGTGAGAGTGCGTGTAATCCATGGACTCAACATTAGTCATAAAGAACTCACATACTTATTGCAAAAATCTATTAGTCATCAAAACAAAGTACTACGCGCATGCTCCTAGGGAAAGGATTGATAGGATTTAACCATCGCGCGATCCCGACCTCCACACATAAGGATGACAATCAAAAATTAAATCATGCTCCGACTTCATCACAAAACGGTTCACCATACGTGCGTGCTACGAGAATCACAAACTTTAACACAAGTATTTCTCAAATTCAGAACTACTCTACTAGCATGACTCTAATATCATCATCTTCATATCTCAAAACAATCATAAAGAATCAAATTTCTCACAGTATTCAATGCACTTTATATGAATGTTGTTATTATATCCCTCTTGGATGCCTATAATATTAGGACTAAATTCATAATCAAAGAAAAATACCATGTTGTTTAAGACTCTCAAAATAATATAGGTGAAGCATGAGAGTCGAACTATTTCTTCAAAATAAAACCACCGTCGTGCTCTAAAAGATATAAGTGAAGCACTAGAGCAAACGACAAACTACTCCAAAGGATATAAGTGAAGATCAATGAGTAGTCGAATAATTATGCAACTATGCGAAGACTCTCTAACATTTAAGAATTTCAGATCTTGGGATATTATTCAAACAACAAGAAAAACAAAATAAACGAAAATGACGCTCCAAGCAAAACATATATCATGTGGTGAATAAAAATATAACTCCAAGTAAAGTTACCGATGAACAAAGACGAAAGAGGGGATGCCATCCGGGGCATCCCCAAGCTTAGGATCTTGGTTGTCCTTGAATATTACCTTGGGGTGCCTTGGGCATCCCCAATCTTAGGCTCTTTCCACTCCTTATTCCATAGTCCATCGAATCTTTACCCAAACTTGAAAACTTCACAACACAAAACTCAAGAGAAAACTCGTAAGCTCCATTAGTATAAGAAAATAAGTCACCACTTTTGGTACTGTTGTGAACTCATTATTTATTTATATTGGTGTAATATCTACTATATTCCAACTTCTCTACCCTCTGAGGGAGTCCTGGATTAGGGGGTATCCAGACAGCCGGACTATGTACATCGTCCGAACTATTGAAGCGTGAAGATACAAGACTCAAGACTTCGACCTGTGTCCGGATGGGACTCTCCTTTGCATGGAAGGCAAGCTTGGCGATCCGGATATTGTGTTTCCTTCCTTGTAACGACTCCATGTAAATCCTAGCCCTCTCCGGTGTCTATATAAACCGGAGAGGTTGGTCCTTAGAAGGCTGATCACAATTACAATCATACCATCATAGGCTAGCTTCTAGGGTTTAGCCTACGATCTCGTGGTAGATCTACTCTTGTACTACCCATATCTTCAATATTAATCAAGCAGGAAGTAGGGTTTTACCTCCATCGAGAGGGCCCGAACCTGGGTAAACATTGTGTCCCTTGCTTCCTGTTACCATCAGCCTAAGACGCACAGATTTGGACCCCCTACCCGAGATCCGCCGGTTTTGACACCGACATTGGTGCTTTCATTGAGAGTTCCTCTGTGTCGTCGCTGCAAGGCTTGATGGCGCCTTCAATCATCATCAACAACACGGTCCAGGGTGAGGCTTTTCTCCCCGGACAGATCTTCATGTTCGGTGGCTTCGCACTGCGGGCCAATTCGCTTGGCCACCTGGAGCAGATCGACAGCTACGCCCCTGGCCATCAGACCAGGTTTGGAAATCTGAGTTACACGGCGGACATTCGCGGAGACTTGATCTTCGACGGATTCGGGCCTATGCCAAGAGCACCGGACAGTCATGACGAGCATGGCTTATACCTGCTGTCGGACAAAGCTCGGGGTATCACCCCCGCAGTAGCCTCGGACCTAAATCCGGAGCAGGCTTCGCTGCCTAAAGACGGACGGTTGGACCCTGTCCCGCAGGCTGCACACTCATCGGCGGTGGAGCCGAACACGGGTCTCACCTCTGTGGTGTCCTGTGACTTCGAACCCCCGGATTCGCATCCAGATGTTGATTCCTGTCCGCGCACTCCCGAGCCAGTCAAGCCAGGTTGGGCTCCGGTAATGGAGTTCACCGCTGCGGATATCTTCCAGCACTCGCCCTTTGGCGACATGCTAAGTTCGTTAAAAACTCTCTCTTTGACAGAAAATTCTGGGCCGAACTATGTCCGGCTCGAGTGGGAAGCACGCGACGAAGAAATTCGTTACCCACCAACCACCCACTTCATAGCCACGGTTGATGATTTAACCGACGTGCTTGACTTCGAACCCCCGGATTCGCATCCAGATGTTGATTCCTGTCCGCGCACTCCCGAGCCAGTCAAGCCAGGTTGGGCTCCGGTAATGGAGTTCACCGCTGCGGATATCTTCCAGCACTCGCCCTTTGGCGACATGCTAAGTTCGTTAAAAACTCTCTCTTTGACAGAAAATTCCGGGCCGAACTATGTCCGGCTCGAGTGGGAAGCACGCGACGAAGAAATTCATTACCCACCAACCACCCACTTCATAGCCACGGTTGATGATTTAACCGACGTGCTTGACTTCGACTCCGAAGGCATCGATGGTATGGATGACGATGCAGGAGAAGATTCAGAATCTATGGGGTGCCGGACTTCCGCCTTGTCACACGACATATACATGGTGGATACGCCCAAGGAGGACGACGGTGACAATCTAGAAGATAAAACCCCTGGGCAAAATCCAAAGCGACGGCGCAGACGCCGTTCTAAGTCCAGCAATAGTAAAAATAGCAGCAAGAGCGCCAGAAGGATCGATACTCCGGTCAACCCCGAAGGCAACAACGACCATACGGAACCAGCGATGGAGCAGGACGAGCCAGGTCACGTCGAACACAGTTTGGAGTAGACGCTCGATGACAATGATCCTGAGGGATGAGTTCATCAAACCGCCCCAGGACAAGAACACAGTCCAGACGATGATGCACTCATCATTCCGGAAGAACGCGTGGAACGAGATAACCTCCATAGAAAGCTTATGGCCACAGCAAGAAGTCTAAAGAAGCAGAAGCAACGGCTTAAAGCCGCACAGGAAACGGTCAACCGTAGATGGAATAAAGTGCTAGACACTGAAGAAAGATATGGCGACGGTCGCCATACAAAGAGCTATCCAAAACGCAAGCTACTGCCAGAATTCCACGACGAGGCTGTTCCACCAAAGACTAATACGACCAGGAGGCCCAACGTACTGCTCCACAACCGCAATGGAATGGCCACCGACGCCACACACGATCTATGTGAGCACCTGGATAAGAAGGCTGGCGCAGCTAGTTCCATCTACGGATCTAAAGGACACACCCCGGCGAAGGACTATGGTCACCAAAACGATTATGCTAATCAAATACCAGTTCGGAATAAACACCGGACACAACAATAGCCAACGACATGCCAAAGCACGTCCAGATACAGAGAGGCTGCTCACCCCCTGTGCTTTACCAAAGAAGTACTGGACCATGAATTCCCACACGACTTTAAACCTGTGAACATAGAGGCATACGACGGAACGACAGACCCAGGGGTCTGGATCGAGGACTTTATCCTGCATATAGATATGGATCGTGGGGATGACCTCTACGCCATCAAATACCTTCCCCTCAAACTAAAGGGACCAGCTCGTCACTAGTTGAAAAGCCTCCCCGATAATTCAATTGGGAGTTGGGAGGAACTCGAGGACGCTTTCAGGGCCAATTTTCAAGGGAATTATGTCCGGCCTCCGGATGCTGACGATTTAAGTCACATAATCCAACAGCCCAGAGAGTCCGCCCGCAAGCTTTGGAACAAATTCCTCACTAAGAAGAATCAAATTGTCGATTGTCCGGACGCCAAAGCCTTAGCAGCATTCAAACACAGCATCCGTGACGAGTGTCTCGCCAGACACCTCGGCCAAGAAAAGCCAAGGACAATGGCAGCCCTAACAAGCCTTATGACCCGCTTTTGCACGGGTGGAGATAGCTGGCTAGCCCATAAAGGCACCAGCGACCCCAGCACATCCGAAATAAGGGATGGCAACGGGTAGCCACGGCGTAATAAAAATAAACGCCAAAACAAGGAAGAGAGCCCAGATAACACAACCGTTAATGCCGGATTCAGGGGCTCTCGACCTGATCAGCAAAAGAAGCCATTTAAAGGCAGTAAAGAGGGACCGTCCAGTCTGAATAGAGTCCTAGACAGATTGTGCCAAATTCATGGCACCCCCGACAAACCTGCAAACCACACGCACAGAGAGTGCTGGGTCTTCAAGCAGGCCAGCAACTTGAATGCCGAACACAAGGGAAGGGATACACCAAGTGAAGACGAGGATGAACCTCGCCAGCCGAACACTGAGGGACAGAAAAAATTCCTGCCAGAGGTTAAAACAGTGAACATGATCCACGCGACTCGCACATCCATGAGAAGGCACGAACGCGCGCATAGAGATGCGCGCGATATAGAGCCCATTGTACCCACACCTAACTACTTGATGTCTTATCCAATCACTTTTGATCACTTGAACGGCTGAACTAGTATTCGGCGTGGAGGATCAAAGGCCTTGGTGCTTGACCCAATAATCGACGGATACCGCCCACCTCCTTGGCGGACTTCACCCACTTTTTGAGCTCCTCCTCCTCTGTAGCCACGGCGACCTCGTTCTCCATGATGTCGGCGTCGCCGGCCAACCTGGCGAGCTCCGCCTCCATCGCCCTGGCGGTGATGTAGTTCAGCTCCTCCTGGATGGTGTCCTGGATGAGCAGCTGCTCATCATGATCAAGTTCTTCGACCAAGTTGGCGAAGAAATCTTCCACCTCGCATGCCGGGGGCTCGACCCAGGACGGGTCGAGACCGTGCGCGTTGAAGGCCGGCATCATGGCGAGGATTTCGGCCTGCCAGGAGTTGTTCCTCAACGAGAGCACTCCCGGCGGTAGCCCGAACAAGGGCCCCTTGACGACCTTGCTGGATTTCGCGGCCTTGTCGGTCCTCTCCACCTTGCCGTTGGCATACACGTCAAGCTGGAAGAGCCTCCGGCAATACGAGGAGTGCCCCAGCACCGTGAGGTTGTTCTGCAAGCCGGTGTGGAGCCTCATGATGTCGACCGCGTTCCTGAAATCCCAGGCCGGCCTCCCTTTCTTGTGCAGCGGAGCAATTCAGCGGCGGAGAAAATCCACCGCAATCATCTCGAGGGTGAGGCCGCGAATCCTAGTGGTGACGATCAAGAACTTCCTGTCGTTGGGGTCGAGGTCGCTCCAGTCCGCGTCGCGGAGCAGCGGCTCCCGACGAACACCCCGGCAGAACTCCGGCGGGTTCTCCTCCACGATTCAACACCACCGGGCCCGCCACTCCTCCCATCTCTCCTTCGTGGTGCCCTCTGGGTACGCGCCTTTCTCCTAGCCCCTCGGGATCCAGGCGACGGTTCCAGAAAGGGCGCCCCCGGGTTGGACGCGGGGGTAGAAGTAATGGCGGAAGAGTGCCGTGCTGGGCACCACCCCGACGAAGCCCTCACAGAGGTCGGAAAAGCACGCCAGGTACGCCACGACATTCAGCGAGAGGTCCAGCAAATGGAGGCCAAAAGTGTGCATGATATCGTTGAAGAAGTCGGAAAAAGGGCGCTAGATCCCGCAGTAGAAGAAGTCAACGAAGAATGGGTACCGTTGTTGGCCACCCTTGTTGCAGTCCGCGGGGAGGGCGCGTGTGGCGGGGTGCGCCGGCCTCACCGCCCCCCACAAAGGCTTGAAGTAGTCCCTGAGTTTGAAGATGTCAACGATCGACGGGACGAAATAGGCGGCCTGCACCCGCCGCGCCGCCACCTCACTCTCTGGCGTCTCCTTCTCCCTTGTGTCCTTGGCCGCGTCCTTGCCCTTGCCGGATTTAGGTGCCATGGTGGCTGGGAAGAAAGAGAGGGATTGGAAGAAGTGGGGGCACAGCAGCAGCGAGCGAGAGCTTGAAGAGGAAGAAGATGAGGACGGCGATGGCGAGATTGGGGAAAGCACAGAGGGTAAATGAGCCACGCGCCCGCGGTTATTCCTTTTTATGGGGAAGACGTGAGCCACCTCTTTCCCATTTATTGCGACATGACGCATTCCTGCAACGACCACCCCACGCATGCCCCCCATGTCACACATGACCCCCACGTCGTGCATTGAACGTGGGTCGTGGGGAAGTGCAGCGGACGGAGAGTTATTGCGGTAAAAACCACCCCGCCTGCCCGCGCACTGTTCTGGGCCTGGTCCAACAATGTGTCGCGCTTATGTGTGGCCCAGGCCCGGGAGCTCCTGTTGATGTACTAAATTAGGGGAACTCCTTTGTACCCATTATTTGTGCACAGGCAGCCAGAGCCGTGCCCACGACCACACTTAAGCAGGGCAGGGATAGGGAATCAAAGCCGCAAGGTGGCCAAAGCAACGCCAAGACAGAGGCATGAAGACTGAGAAGGCGAGGTAGTTTTCACCGGCAAGACCCTTGCCGGGGCAGCCTACCCGACACCAGCAGAGCGCGTCACCCTTGAGCCCCAGTTCCTCCGGCACCACCGACCACGTTGGGGCCTAGGCTTCGGAGGCGCCTCCATGATGGCATTCAGATCTTTGTGAAGACTAGAAACACTCCATATCAGAAGAGGATTAGAAGACGACGAACCTCGGCGAGATCTTTGCCGAGGAGACCCACAAGACCCCCGGCAAGATCCTTGCCGGGGACGACCGCAACGCCACGGAAAGACCCTTGTCGGGGCCCCGGCAAGGCCCTTGCCGAGGACGTCCACGAGGTCACAGCCAGGCCCGCGCCCGCCAAGTTTCTATCGCCGCTCCCATGTAGCTGCCAGCCCACCAGCTGGGCAGGCGCCTGCATGTCGACATGAGGCTTCTGGGCCAACTCAGTGCATGCCTACGTGGTGGCATGCAAATCTTCGTGAAGGCCCTACCACCGCGCCACCTCAGCAGCCTGCCAGCCTACATGGCGTTGACCGCCTCGCTGGCCCAGGCGCGTGTCAAGGCGGGGCGAAGCGGCGGTAAAGTGAAGGGGACACGTCAGAGGCGCATTAAATGTGTCTTGTCTCGTAATGGCAAGCGATAGGCTTAATCACAGTACCCCGATGCCACGTCCTGTGTGCCACTGTGGCGATCCCCTTGCCTATAAAAGGAGGCCCAAGGCATCCAGGAGAAGGATTCGAACCCTGGGACAAGTTACGCTCATTGTAACTAGCTCAAGAACTCCAAGAACATAAATATACACACAAAAGCAGGACTAGGGTATTACGCATCATCGCGGCCTGAACCTGGGTAAACGACCCGTGCCTTTGTGATGATTGCTGATCCCGCTCTTCTCACCACCCAGCGCCCCACAACCGTAGGAAGGGATTCTCGTGATCCCATATGTGTCATTTCCCACCGACACTCTTCCCTTTCATTAGTATTCTCTTCGTCTTCTATTTGTTTTCTTGTCTTTATGTAATTGGCAATATAAGGATTTTCAATGCAATTCACTGCACATTACATATAAATTTGCTCCAGATCAAAATCAAGAACTTTCTCAAGGGCAAATTCTAGAATATCCTTAGTTATACGTTTCATTTCTTCATAACCCAGAAGCAAACTAAGTTCATTATGATGCGCAAGGGAAATCAATTCATCAGCATTTTTTGACACGATTCGATCATGAAACAATTTGCATTGGATATTTGAATGACCACGTTCATTGCAAAGTTCACAAGGATGGCTAAGAAAATTTAAATTTTCAGCACAAACATCTAGCCTCTCTTGCAACCATTTAGTTTCTAAATACTTATGCCTCTTGCAAAATCTATCTTCCCTATTTGGTGTGTACTTGCAAACTCTATGCACTCCACAAAAGTTGACATGCTTATAAGAGACATTTTCATCATGACTAGTGCAATCATCATTAGTAGTATGGATATTCAAAGAGTTCATACTAATAACATTACAGTCATGCTCATCATTCAAAGATTTAGTGCCAAACATTTTAATGCATTCTTCTTCTAGCACTTGGGCACAATTTTCAGAATCCTTATTTTCGTGAAAGACATTAAAAAGATGAAGCATATGAGGCAGCCTCAATTCCATTTTTTTGTAGTTTTCTTTTATAAACTAAACTAGTGATAAGAAAAGAAACTAAAATATTCGATTGCAAGATCTAAAGATATACCTTCAAGCACTAACCTCCCCGGCAAACGACGCCAGAAAAGAGCTTAGTTGATGGGCTGTTAGTGCCGCTTACCTAGCCTCCCTGGCAAAGGCGCCAGAAAAGAGCTTGATGTCTACTACACAACCTTATTCTTGTAGATGTTATTGGGCCTCCAAGTGCAGAGGTTTGTAGGACAGTAGCAAATTTCCCTCAAGTTGATGACCTAAGGTTTATCGATCTGTGGGAGGCGTAGGATGAAGATGGTTTCTCTCAAACAACCCTACAACCAAATAACAAAGAGTCTCTTGTGTCCCCAACACACCCAATACAATGGTAATTGTATAGGTTCACTAGTTCGGCAAAGAGATGGTGATACAAGTGCAATATGGATGGTAGATATAGGTTTTTGTAATCTGAAAATATAAAAACAGGAAGGTAGCAAGTAATAAAAGTGAGCATAAACGGTATTGCAATGCTTTGAAACAAGGCATGGGGTTCATACTTTCACTAGTGCAAGTTCTCTCAACAATAATAACATAATTGTATCATATAACTATCCCTCAACATGCAACAAAGAGTCACTCCAAAGTCAATAAAAGCGGAGAACAAACAAAGAGATTATCGTAGGGTACGAAACCACCTCAAAATTATTCTTTACGATCAATCCATTGGGCTATTCCTCTAAGTGTCACTGAAAGCACAAGTGCTCCCTGTTTGATTTTGGTAATTAATGTCAACATATCTCTTGTTGGACTAATACTTTTATCTAGTGTATTTCAGATAAGTCCAACAGTGGAGTGGCATGGACAAGAGGATGTGGAACCCCTTCAAGATGCTAAGGACAATGGATTGGCTCAAGCTCAAAGCTCAGGACTCTACATTTTCTATTTCAATGATCCAATATCACATTGAGTCCATAGGAAAGCCAATACTATTAAAAGGGGATGAGATGTTGATCAATGGCTTGCTTGCTCAAAATGCTTAGTGATATGGTCCAAAGCCCTAAGCTCTTTCTCACTTGCACATATGTCCCAAACCAAAAGTCAAACTCGGCCCCTCCGTTTTGATCTATCCGGCGCCACCCAGTTCATTTGACATAGCCACTGCCAGAAACCCTAGTCACTTCGGTGTAACCGATGGGATCTCAGTCTCACCGAGAATATGTAATCGGTCACACCGAGTATGCCTGAACAACTCTCTGGTTTGCTTATTACCCAAATCGGTCCCACCGAGTTGTGTAATCGGTCAAACCGAGATGAGGTTTTACCCTAACCCTTGCACATCGGTTCCACCGAGTTGATCATATCAGTCCCACTGAAATGCCTAACGGTCACATTATGAACTAAATCGGTCCGACCAAGTTTTCTGATTTGGTCCCACCGAGTTTGGTGAATTGTGTGTAACAGTTAGATTTTGTGTGGAGGCTATATATACCCCTCCACCCTCTCCTCATTCGTGAGGGAAGCCATCAGAACGTGCCTACACTTCCAGCATTCATTTTCTAAGAGAGAACCACCTACTCATGTGTTGAGGCCAAGATGTTCCAATCCAACCATATGAATCTTGATCTCTAGCCTTCCCCAAGTTGCTTTCCACTCAAATCTTCTTTACACCAAATCCAATCCTATGAGAGATAGTTGAGTGTTGGGGAGACTATCATTTCAATCACAAGATCAAGGAGTTCATCAACAACACACCATCTATTATCTTTTGGAGAGTGGTGTCTCCTAGATTAGTTAGGTGTCACTTGGGAGCCTTCGACAAGATTATGGAGTTGAACCAAGGAGTTTGTAAGGGCAAGGAGATTGCCTACTTCGTGAAGATCTACCCTAGTGAGGCAAGTCCATCATGGGCGATAGCCATGGTGGTATAGACAAGGTTGCTTCTTCGTGGACCCTTCGTGGGTGGAGCCCTCCGTGGACTCGCGCAACCGTTACCCTTCGTGGGTTGAAGTCTCCATCAACGTGGATGTACGATAGCACCACCTATCGGAACAAGGCCAAAAACATCCGTGTCTCCAATTACCTTTGCACACTCCAATCCCATGCCTTTACTTTCTTGCAAGTTGCATGCTTTACTTTCCACTGCCCATATACTCTTTGCATGCTTGCATGATATGTATTGTGAATGGTTAAACTAGTGCTTAAACTTTACCTCAACTTGAAAAACTTAAAACAGTGTCTATCCCCCCCCCGTAGACACCTCTTCTCGATCCTTTCAATTGGTATCATAGCTTTGGTATTCATTGCTATGGCTTCAACACCATTGGAGGAAGATGGATGAGTCTACTTTGGGGAGTCTTAGACATAGAGTGCCTATACTTGATGGAGAGTACTTTCATGAGTGGAAAAATGAGATGCTTGTAATTTTCAATGAATATCATTTGAACAAGTACATTACCAGCCCTTGTGCACCTCATGTTGATCCTGTGCATCCTACTCTTGACGAGTCCATTGACATGATTCGCAATCTTAGAACTGTTAATCTTATCACTAGAGGTTTGCCTAGAAACTTGATTGGTTGCTTTCCTACTCTTGATTGTGCCTACACTATATGGAGATTTCTTGAGGAATGATTTCCAAAGTATTCCTTGCAAAATCTAGATGAGATTCTTCATATGTCGATTGCCTTGAGTAAGATGAATTCCAATGATCCTAAGTTTGGTAATTGTCTATTTGAGCTTACACATCTCGTGCGTGCCAAAGGAGATGTTGGAATCATTAGCAATATTATCTCCAAAGCTATTAGAATTCATAAAGACGATCATTGTCAAAATCATTTATCTAATGAATCACCCTCTGTAGGAATTGATCCACCAAATGACGATGTTGAACATGGATACTATGATGACGATGATGATAGTGACTATGATCTTGATGATGCAATGAGACACTTTGGTCTTATGGCAAATCTTCGCGGATACATGACAGGAGGAAAGGAATGGGTCCTTGATAGTGGACGTACCGATCACATGACCGGAGATAAAGATATGTTTCGTGAGCTTGCTGAAAACGACGGCCCTCGAAAGTATGTCACTTTTGGTGATAACTCAAAGGGTAAGGTGGTTGGCCTCGGTAAGGTGGCCATCTCACATGATAGCTTCATACAAAATGTCATGCTCGTTGAATCTCTTGCCTATAATCTGCTTTCTATTTCTAGACTAGCTGACTTTGGTTTCAATGTCCTATTTACCAAAGTATATTGCCAAGTGTTTCGTAGAGATAATCATAAAATGGTCTTTACCGGCATACGTAGAGGTGATCTATACATTGTTGATTTCACTAAAAGGGCTAAACCTAGAACTTGCTTAATTGCTAAATCTTCTAAAGGCTGGTTGTGGCATAGGCGGTTAGGTCATGTGGCCATGCGAAACCTTGACAAGCTTATTAAAGGTGATCATATCCTTGGTGTTAAAGATGTCATATTTGATAAGGATAGACTTTGGAGCGCTTGCCGAGAAGGAAAACAGGTTGGAGGAAGCCACCCCGTGAAAAACATCATGACCACAAGGAGACCGCTCGAGCTACTTCACATGGATCTTTTCAGTCCCAACGCTTACAAAAGTCTCGGTGGAAACTCATTTGGTCTAGTTATAGTTGATGATTTTTCAAGATTTACGTGGGTGTTCTTTCTCGATGATAAATCGCAGGTCCAAAAGATCTTCAAAAACTTCGCAGGAAGGCCCAAAATCAATTTGAAGTGAAGATCAAGAAGGTTCGCAGCGACAACGAAATGGAGTACAAGAACGCCAATGTGGATACCTTTCTTGACGAAGAAGGGATTTCACATGAGTTCTCGGCTACGTACACACCTCAACAAAATGGAGTTGTTGAGAGGAAGAACCAGACGCTCATCGAAATGGCTAGAATGATGCTTGATGAGTACAAGACGCCAAAGCACTTTTGGGCGGAAGCGGTTGAGACAGCTTGTCATGCAACAAATCACTTGTATCTTCACAAGCTAGTCGGCAAGACGGCATACGAGCTCCTCACCGGTAACAAACCCCAAGTTGGATACTTTCGCGTATTTGGCTCAAAGTGCTACATTATTGATAAGCATCGTCATTCTAAATTTGCTCCCAAATCGCATGAAGGTTTCCTACTTGGTTATGGCTCAAACTCTCACACTTACCATGTCTACAACAATTTCACCCGAAAGGTTGAAGAGATGGTAGAGGTGAAGTTTGATGAATCTAACGGCTCGCAAGTACAGTAATTGCCAATTGATGTAGGAGATAAAGACCCTTCGGAAGCAATCCAAGACTTGTCTATTGGCAAGGTTCGTCCAACGGAGGTGAAGGAGAGTACGTCTTCCGTCCAAGTGGAAGCCCCTACCTCACAACAAGGTGAACCAAGAGTTGACATGGAGGCATCCACAAGTGGGACACACCAAGATGAAGAGAATGAGGAAGTACACCAAGATGAACCGCATCAACCTCCTTCTCCACCATGATGAGAGAACGACAACGTCAACAATGAAGAAGGCCAAGAAGAAGAACGAGATGATGAAGAAGATGTTCCACCTCAATCAAAGCAAAAGCTCTCACGAGTTTGAGCAAGAGTTGTTAGAGACCATACCGTCGAGCAAATCTACAATGATATCCAAACTAGGAGAATCACTTGCTCAAAATCTCGTTTGGCTAATTTTTGTGAACATTATTCATTCATCTCTAGCATTGAACCCATGAAGGTTGAAGAAGCATTGGAAGATCGGGATTGGATAAATGCCATGCATAAAGAACTACACAACTTTGAGAGAAACCAAGTGTGGACATTGGTCGAGAAGCCCGACAACAACCACAATATCATCGGTACCAAATGTGTGTTTCACAACAAGCAAGATGAAGATGGACAATTAATTCGCAACAAAGCATGTCTCGTCCCCCAAGGCTACACTCAATTCGAAGGTATGGACTATGGTGAGACATATGCCCCCGTTGCTAGACTTGAGTCCATTCGCATCTTACTTGCCTATTCTAATCACCATGATATAACTTTATACCAAATGGACATTAAAAGTGCATTTCTAAATGGTGAAATTGAGGAGGAAGTTTATGTTAAACAACCTCCCGGCTTTGTTAATCCTAAGAAGCCCAATCATGTTTACAAACTTCACAAAGCTCTTTATGGTCTTAAACAAGCTCCTAGAGCATGGTATAAATGCTTGACCAAGTTCCTTATTGAAAAAGGCTTTGAGACTGGAAAAATTGATTCTACTCTTTTCACTAAAAGGGTTAATGGAGAATTATTTGTGTGCCAAACTTGTGTTGATGATATTATATTTGGATCAACTAACCCTCATTTTAGTGAGAAGTTTGGAAAGCTTATGTCGGAGAAGTTTGAGATGTCTATGATGAGTGAACTCAAGTTCTTTCTTGGTTTGCAAATCAAGTAAACTAAGGAAGGTACCTTTGTCTCTCAAACGAAGTACACCAAGGACTTGTTCAAGAAGTTCATATGCAAGAATGCAAAGGTATGAGTACACCCATGCCTACTAGTGGACATCTTGACTTGACTAAAGATGGTGAACCTGTTGATGAAAAAGTTTACCTCTCTATGATTGGTTCATTATTATATTTATGTGCCTCTCATCCCGATATTATGCTAAGTGTGTGCATGTGTGCACAATATCAAGCGGCCCCTAAAGAGTGTTATCTTAAGGCCGTGAAAAGGACAGTGAGATACTTAATACATACACCAAATTTTGGCATTTGGTATCCTAAGAGGTCTTCTTTTGATCTTGTTGGCTACTCTGGTTCGGACTATGCTGGAGACAAGGTTGATAGAAAGTCCACTTCGGGTACTTGTCAATTTCTTGGTAGATCTCTTGTGTCTTGGTCCTCCAAGAAACAAAACTCAGTATCCTTATCCACCGCCGAAGCGGAATAAATTTCCACCGGTTCATGTTGTGCTCAATTACTTTGGATGACCCAAACTCTTAAAGATTATAGGGATATATGTGAAACATGTTCCTTTGTTTGTGACAATGAAAGTGCTATTAAAATTTCTCACAATCCCGTGCAACACTCTCGAACTAAGAATATTGAAGTTTGTCATCATTTCATTCGAGATCATGTTGCTAAGGGTGATATTAACCTTAAGCATGTTCGTACCGACAAGCAATTGGCGGATATATTCACTAAACCACTTGATGAGAAAGTGTTTTGCAGGTTGAGAGGTGAATTTAACATCATTGATGCTTCAAACTTTGAGTAGGAACTCCATTTGGATACATGCAAGACATGAGCCTATGACTAATCCTTGATATTTCACTTTTGATGATAATCATATGTCTTGGATATATTTGCACCTTGCATGTTATCTAACTCTTGTAGGTACTTGGATGAATCTGAATCTATGAGACTTCAACTCACATCTTGAGCAATCTCTACATCACCAAGTCTCTACATTACGGTGGTTGAAGACAAGGAAGCTTGAAACCCTTCAAATATATCCTTTGACAAAATTCCTATATCAAAGTTCATGATTGTCATTTTGGATACACAAGTGCTATTCCTTGCAAGGCTAATTCATGTAGGTAGATGAACTTCAATTACAAGTGATGCTCCCAATGAACTACATCACCATTGAGCATCCCACACAAGTTTAACTACATGATCAAGATCAACACCACCACCGAAGGTATGTTATTCCATCTTAGAGAAGCTTTACCCTAAGACATGGGTCAAAGCAACTCAACAACATGTGAATAAATCAAATTGCTTAAACGAATAATGGCAACCCTATTTTTAACTTAAACGATGAGTATGACCCATGATCAAGTGTCTTCACTTGACCCCTAAGTCAATATACTCTAACATAGGTGACTTTGTTGCTGACCAATTCTAGATGAAGTTCTCTAGTGTTTCTCCTAGTTCTCGCATTTGTCTCATGCATATTTGTTCCCCTTTCCAAAAAACATCATCTAGATTTCTTCCCTTTTAATTCTATTATGCATATCCCTGCATCCTATTCATTGCAAATCCTTCAATTAATTCCTTGCAAATCCTTGTGAGATCTTATTTGCTTAGTGAGCTGAGCTGACTAGTTCATTTTCTCTGTGATGAACTCGGACACATCGACTAGCCTCTTTCGGTCAAACCAAAACTTTTCGGTGCCACCGAAGAAGACAACTCGGTGTAGCCGATCTCAATGCTGAGAAAACACTTTGTCATTTGCTTCCTGCACATTTTGTTCTAGCTCCCCTCGATGATTCTTTTCCTCTACCAGCACTTTATTTTTCCCTGCTACTTTTCCATGTGACTCAAGGACCAATCCAATTTTGACTCACACTCCAGAGAGGACCCTACATGGAAATTGATGTCAAAGGGGGAGAGAGAGAGTTCATATCAAAGCTTAATCGTATTAAAAAGGGGAAAGAGAGATAAGTAATCACATCATAGAAGGACCCCAGTTTCTTGGTATTCAAAAAGGAGAGAAGTTACATGTCTTTAGAGGGGAAGACATGTTCATGTTGTTTATGTTTTGTTTGTGTGTTGGCTTTGCTCTGATTTTCTATTCCCTATCTTCTCCCAATATCCCATATAAGATTCAGGGGGAGCAAGACATCTAAGGGAAGGAAATCTTCAAACTCATTGCATATCTTTACCTTGGGGGACATGTCTACACAAAATAGAGTACCTAGTACGCACTCTATACATGTCATCCCAAATCTTGGTACTCTTGTGGTTTACTACTCTTGCTCTGCTTAGTAGATGCTCTGTGTTGTCTAACCTTGTTTTCTCAGGTTCATCTCTTCCAAAGCTAGCTCAAGACCACAAGGTAAGTATATGCATCACATTCATGCGCATGAGGATCTCTTGCTGATGTACATATTGTTTGCAAGAAGGACTCGTGAGCATGAAGGTACTTTCTCATATTCACACCATTTACTCTGATGCATATACCCAAGATACATATAACTCATTGCTTGCTCTATCATGTTTATGCACTCACATGATCTTATGTTCCATATTTACATGATTGCATACATGTAGGGGGAGCCTATGCATGTTACATGTCCTTCCAAAGTTTTACTTGTCTTTCTCTATATCTTTATCTAAAGCTTTGATGTATGTTGTCATCAATTACCAAAAAGGGGGAGATTGAAAGCACAAGTGCTCCCTGGGTGATTTTGGTAATTAATGTCAACATATCTCTTGTTGGACTAATACTTTTATCTAGTGTATTTAAGATAAGTCCAACAGTGGAGTGGCATGGACAAGAGGATGTGGAACCCCTTCAAGATGCTAAGGACAAAGGATTGGCTCAAGCTCAAAGCCAATACTATTAAAAGGGGATGAGGTGTTGCTCAATGGCTTGCTTGCTCAAAATGCTTAGTGATATGGTCCAAGGCCCTCAGCTCTTTCTCAGTTCCACATATGTCCCAAACCAAAAGTCAAACTCGGGCCCACCGATTTGATCTATCCGGCGCCACTGAGTTCATTTGACATAGCCACTGCTAGAAACTCTAGTCACTTCGGTCTAACCAATGGGATCTCGGTATCACTGAGATGGGCTTGCAAACTCCGTGTGGTCTATTGCAATATTTTCATCTCACCGAGAATATGTAATCGGTCACACCGAGTTTGCCTGACCAACTCTCTATTTTGCTTATTACCAAATCGGTCCCACCGAGTTGTGTAATCGGTCAAACCGAGATGAGGTTTTACCCTAACCCTTGCACATCGGTTCCACCGAGTTGATCATATCGGTCCCACTGAAATGCCTAACGTTCACATTATGTACTAAATCGGTCCGACCGAGTTTTCTGATTCGGACCCACTGAGTTTGGTGAATTGTGTGTAACGGTTAGATTTTGTGTGGAGGCTATATATACTCCTCCACCCTCTCGTCATTCGTGAGGGAAGCCATCAGAACATGTCTACACTTCCAACATTCATTCTCTAAGAGAGAACCACCTACTCATGTGTTGAGACCAAGATGTTCCAATCCAACCATATGAATCTTGATCTCTAGCCTTCCCCAAGTTGCTTTCCACTCAAATCTTCTTTCCACCAAATCCAATCCTATGAGAGAGAGAGTTGAGTGTTGGGGAGACTATCATTTGAAGAACAAGAGCAAGGAGTTCATCAAGAACACGCCATCTATTACCTTTTGGAGAGTGGTGTCTCCTAGATTGGTTAGGTGTCACTTGGGAGCGTCCGACAAGATTGTGGAGTTGAACCAAGGAGTTTGTAAGGGTAAGGAGATCGCCTACTTCGTGAAGATCTACCCTAGTGAGGCAAGTCCTTCGTGGGCGATGGCCATGGTGGGATAGACAAGGTTGCTTCTGAAGGAAATATGCCTTAGAGGCAATAATAAAGTTATTATTTATTTCCTTATTTCATGATAAATGTTTATTATTCATGCTAGAATTGTATTAACCGGAAACATAATACATGTGTGAATACATAGACAAACAGAGTGTCACTAGTATGCCTCTACTTGACTAGCCTGTTAATCAAAGATGGTTATGTTTCCTAACCATGGACAAAGAGTTGTTATTTGATTAACGGGATCACATCATTAGTTGAATGATCTGATTGACATGACCCATTCCGTTAGCTTAGCACCCGATCGTTTAATATGTTGCTATTGCTTTCTTCATGACTTATACATGTTCCTATGACTATGAGATTATGCAATTCCCGTTTACCGGAGGAACACTTTGTGTGCTACCAAACGTCACAACGTAACTGGGTGATTATAAAGGTGCTCTACAGGTGTCTCCAAAGGTACTTGTTGGGTTGGCGTATTTTGATATTAGGATTTGTCACTCCGAATGTCGGAGAGGTATCTCTGGGCCCTCTCGGTAATGCACATCACTATAAGCCTTGCAAGCAATGTAGCTAATGAGTTAGTTACGGAATAATGCATTACGTAACGAGTAAAGAGACTTGCCAGTAACGAGATTGAACTAGGTATTGGATACCGACGATCGAATCTCGGGCAAGTAACATACCAATGACAAAGGGAACAACGTATGTTGTTATGCGGTTTGAGCGATAAAGATCTTTGTAGAATATGTAGGAGCCAATATGAGCATCCAGGTTCCGCTATTGGTTATTGATCGAGAATAGTTCTAGGTCATGTCTACATTGTTCTCGAACCCGTAGGGTCCGCACGCTTAAGGTTTCGATGACAGTTATATTATGAGTTTACATGTTTTGATGTACCGAAGGAGTTCGGAGTCCCGGATGATATCGGGGACATGATGAGGAGTCTCGAAATGGTCGAGACGTAAAGATTCATATATTGGATGATATGGTTAGGCCAAGGGGTCAAGCCCATGATGCTTTAGGTCGGTGCAAACGCCGGAGACCCTGGCGTCTGGTCCTGGGCCAGACGCCGAGGCCCATGGTGTCTGGGCCAGACGCCAAGGATTGTGGCGTTTGGTCCTGGAGTCCGAGTGGGACTCTTGCCTTTCGGGAAAAACCGACTTTGAGGAGGCTTTTGCTCCAAGTTTCGACCCCGGGGCTCAACATATAAATAGAGGGGCAGGGCTAGCACCAAAGACACAACAAGTTGATCTACGGATCGTTCCTTAGCCGTGTGCGGTGCCCCCCTCCACCATATTCCACCTCGGTCATATCGTCGCGGAGTTTAGGCGAAGCCCTGCGCCGGTAGAGCATCATCATCGTCACCACGCCGTCGTGCTGACAGAACTCATCCCCGAAGCTTTGCTGGATCGGAGCCCGGGGATCGTCATCGAGCTGAACGTGTGCTGAACTCGGAGGTGCCGTACGTTCGGTACTTCGATCGGTCAGATCGGGAAGACGTACAACTACATCAACCGCGTTGTGCTAACGCTTCCGCTTACGGTCTACGAGGGTACGTGGACAACACTCTCCCCTCTCGTTGCTATATCATCACCATGATCTTGCGTGTGCGTAGGAATTTTTTTGAAATTACTACATTCCCCAACAGTGGCATCCGAGCCTAGGTTTTATGCGTTGATGTTATATGCACGAGTAGAACACAAGTGAGTTGTGGGCGATACAAGTCATACTGCTTACCAGCATGTCATACTTTGGTTCGGCGGTATTGTGAGATGAAGCGGCCCGGACCGACATTACGCGTACGCTTACGCTAGACTGGTTTCACCGTTACGAGCACTTGTGCTTAAAGGTGGCTGGAGGGTGTCTGTCTCTCTCACTTTAGTTGAACCGAGTGTGGCTACGCCCGGTCCTTGTGAAGGTTGAAACAGCACCAACTTGACAAACTATCGTTGTGGTTTTGATGTGTAGGTAAGAACGGTTCTTGTTCAGCCCATAGCAGCCACGTAAAACTTGCAACAACAAAGTAGAGGACGTCTAACTTGTTTTTGCAGGGCATGTTGTGATGTGATATGGCCAAGACATGATGCTATATTTTATTGTATGAGATGATCATGTTTTGTAACCGAAGTTATCAGCAACTAGCAGGAGCCATATGGTTGTCGCTTTGTTGTATGAAATGCAAACGCCCTGTAATTGCTTAACTTTATCACTAAGCGGTAGCGATAGTCGTAGAAGCAACAGATGGCATAAACGACAAACGATGCTACGATGGAGATCAAGGTGTCGAGCCGGTGATGATGGTGACCATGATGGTGCTTCGGAGATGGAGATCACAAGCACAAGATGATGATGGCCGTATCATATCACTTATATTGATTGCATGTGATGTTTATCCTTTATGCATCTTATCTTGCTTTGATTGACGGTAGCATTTTAAGATGATCTCTCATTAAAAATTATCAAGAAGTGTTCTCCCTGAGTATGCACCGTTGCCAAAGTTCGTCGTGCCCAGACACCACGTGATGATCGGGTGTGATAAGCTCTACGTCCATCTACAATGGGTGCAAGCCAGTTTTGCGCACGCAGAATACTCAGGTTAAACTTGACGAGCCTAGCATATGCAGATATGGCCTCGGAACACGGAGACCGAAAGGTCGAGCGTGAATCATATAGTAGATATCATCAACATAAGATGTTCACCATTGAAAACTACTCCATCTCACGTGATGATCGGTTATGGTTTAGTTGATTTGGATCACGTGATCACTTAGATGACTAGAGAGATGTCTGTCTAAGTGGGAGTTCTTAAGTAATATGATTAATTGAACTTAAATTTATCATGAACTTAGTCCTGGTAGTATTTTGCAAATTATGTTGTAGATCAATAGCTTGCATTGTTGCTCTCATATGTTTATTTTGATATGTTCCTAGAGAAAATTGTGTTGAAAAATGTTAGTAGCAATGATGCGGATTGGATCCGTGATCTGAGGTTTATCCTTATTGTTGCGCAGAAGAATTATCTCCTTGATGCACCGCTAGGTGACAAACCTATTGCAGGAGCAGATGCAGACGTTATGAACGTTTGGCTAGCTCAATATGATGACTACTTGATAGTTTAGTGCACCATGCTTAACGGCTTAGAATCGGGACTTCAAAGACGTTTTGAACGTCATGGACCATATGAGATGTTCCAGGAGTTGAAGTTAATATTTCAAGGAAATACCCGAGTTGAGAGATATGAAGTCTCCAACAAGTTCTATTGCTAAAAGATGGAGGAGAATCGCTCAACTAGTGAGCATGTGCTCAGATTGTCTGGGTACTACAATTGCTTGAATCAAGTGGGAGTTAATCTTCCAGATAAGATAGTGATTGACAGAATTCTCTAGTCACCACCACCAAGTTAGTAGAACTTCGTGATGAACTATAATGCAAGGGATGACGAAAACAATTCCCGAGCTCTTCGTGATGCTGAAATCGACGAAGGTAGAAATCAAGAAAAACAATCAAGTGTTGATGGTAGACAAGACCACTAGTTTCAAGAAAAGGGCAAAGGGAAGAAGGGGAACTTCAAGAAGAACGGCAAGCAACTTGCTGCTCAAGTGAAGAAGCCCAAGTCTGGTCCTAAGCCTGAGACTAAGTGCTTCTACTGCAAAGGGATTGGTCACTGGAAGCGGAACTACCCCAAGTGATTGGCGGATAAGAAGGATGGCAAAGTGAACACAAGTATATTTGATATACATGTTATTGATGTGTACTTTACTAGTGTTTATAGCAACCCCTCGGTACTTGGTACTGGTTCAGTTGCTAAGAGCAGTAACTCGAAACGGGAGTTACAGAATAAACAGAAACTAGTTAAGGGTGAAGTGACGATGTGTGTTGAAAGTAGTTTCAAGATTGATATGATCATCATCGCACACTCCCTATACTTTCGGGATTAGTGTTGAACCTAAATAAATGTTATTTGGCATTTGCGTTGAGCATGAACATGATTTGATCGTGTTTATTGCGATATGGTTATTCATTTAAAGTTAGAGAATAATTGTTATTCTATTCACATGAATAAGACCTTCAATGGTTATACACCCAATGAAAATAGTTTGTTGGATCTCGATCATAGTGATACACATATTCATAATATTGATGCCAAAAGATGCAAAGTTAATAATGATAGTGCAACTTATTTGTGGCACTGCCGTTTGGGTCATATCGGAGTAAAGCGCATGAAGAAACTCCATAAAGATGGATTTTCGGAATCATTTGGTTATGAATCATTTGATGCTTGTGAATCGTGCCTTTTGGGCAAGATGACTAAAACTCCGTTCTCCGGAACAATGGAACGAGCTAGTGACTTATTGGAAATAATACATACCGATGTATGCGGTCCAATGAGTGTTGATGCTCATGGCGGGTATCGTTATTTTCTGATCTTCACAAAATGAATTGAGCAGATATGAGTATATCTACTTAATGAAGCACAAGTCTGAAACATTTGAAAAGTTCAAAGAATTTCAGAGTGAAGTGGAGAATCATCGTAACAAGAAAATTAAGTTTCTGCAATTTGATCGCGGAGACAAATATTTTAGTTACGAGTTTGGTCTTCAATTAAAACAATGTGGAATAGTTTCACAAACTCATGCCACCTGGAACACCACAGCTTAATGGTGTGTCCGAACGTCATAACAAGTACTTTATTGGATATAGTGCAATCTATGATGTCTCTTACCGATTTACCAATATTGTTTTGGGGTTATGCATTAGAGACAGCTGCATTCACGTTAAATAGGGCACCATTAAATCCGTTGAGACGACACCGTATGAACTTTGGTTTAGCAGTAAACCTAAGCCGTCGTTTCTTAAAGTTTGGAGTTGCGATGCTTATGTGAAAAAGGTTTCAACCTGATAAGCTCGAACCCAAATCGGAAAAGTGCGTCTTCATAGAATACCCAAAGTAAACTGTTGGGTACTCCTTCTATCACAGATCCAAAGGCAAAACATTCGTTGCTAAGAATGGATCCTTTCTAGAGAAGGAGTTTCTCTCGAAAGAAGTGAGTGGGAGGAAAGTAGAACTTGATGAGGTAACTGTACCTACTCCCGAATTGGAAAGTAGTTCATCATAGAAATTTGTTCCTGTGAGGAAGCTAATGATGATGATCATGTAACTTCAGATCAAGTTACTACAGAACTTCGTAGATCAACCAGAGTGAGATCCACACCAGAGTGGTACAGTAATCTTGTTCTGGAAGTTATGTTACTAGACCATGACGAAACTGCGAACTATGAGGAAGCGATGATGAGCCCAGATTCCGCAAAATGGCTTGAGGCCATGAAATCTGAGATGGGATCCATGTATGAGAACAAAGTGTGGACTTTGGTTGACTTGCCCGATGATCGGCAAGCAATTGAGAATAAATGGATTTTCAAGAGGAAGACGGACGCTGATAGTAGTGTTACTATCTACAAAGCTAGAATTGTTGCAAAAGGTTTTCGACAAGTTCAAGGTGTTGATTACGATGAGAGTTTCTCACTCGTATCTATGCTTAAGTCTGTCCGAATCATGTTAGCAATTGCCGCATTTTATGAAATCTGGCAAATGGATAAATAAAACTGCATTCCTTAATGGATTTATTAAAGAAGAGTTGTATATGATGCAACCAGAAGGTTTTGTCAATCATAAAGGTGCTAACAAAATATGCAAGCTCCAGCGATCCATCTATGGACTGGTGCAAGCATCTTGGAGTTGGAATATACGCTTTGATAAGTTGATCAAAGCATATAGTTTTATACAGACTTGCGGTGAAGCCTGTATTTACAAGAAAGTGAGTGGGAGCACTACAACATTTCTGATAAGTATATGTGAATGACATATTGTTGATCGGAAATAATGTAGAATTATTCTGCAAAGCATAAAGGAGTGTTTGAAAGGATTTTTTCAAAGGAAAACCTCGATGAAGCTGCTTACATATTGAGCATCAAGATCTGTAGAGATAGATCAAGATGCTTGATAAGTTTTTCAATGAGTACATACTTAGTGACATAAGGAGTAGATCACTGGACAGCGGTCAAAATTATCCTTAGTGACATAAGGATATGTTTCTCGATTATGGAGGTGACAAAAGGTTCGTCGTAAAGGGTTACGTTGATGCAAGTTTTGACACTGATCTAGATGACTCTAAGTCTCAATCTGGATACATATTGAAAGTGGGAGCAATTAGCTAGAGTAGCTCCGTGCAGAGCATTGTTGACATAGAAATTTGCAAAATACATACGGATCTGAATGTGGCAGACCCGTTGACTAAACTTCTCTCACAAGCAAAACATGATCACACCTTAGTACTCTTTGGGTGTTAATCACATAGCGATGTGAACTAGATTACTGAATCTAGTAAACCCTTTGGGTGTTAGTCACATGGCGATGTGAACTATGCGTGTTAATCACATAATGATGTGGACTATTGATGTTAATCACATGGCGATGTGATCTAGATTATTGACTCTAGTGCAAGTGGGAGACTGAAGGAAATATGCCCTAGAGGCAATAATAAAGTTATTATTTATTTCCTTATTTCATGATAAATGTTTATTATTCATGCTAGAATTGTATTAACCGGAAACATAATACATGTGTGAATATATAGACAAACAGAGTGTCACTAGTATGCCTCTACTTGACTAGCCTGTTAATCAAAGATGGTTATGTTTCCTAACCATGGACAAAGAGTTGTTATTTGATTAACGGGATCACATCATTAGTTGAATGATCTGATTGACATGACCCATTCCGTTAGCTTAGCACCCGATCGTTTAATATGTTGCTATTGCTTTCTTCATGACTTATACATGTTCCTATGACTATGAGATTATGCAACTCCCGTTTACCGGAGGAACACTTTGTGTGCTACCAAACGTCACAACGTAACTGGGTGATTATAAAGGTGCTCTACAGGTGTCTCCAAAGGTACTTGTTGGGTTGGCGTATTTCGAGATTAGGATTTGTCACTCCGAATGTCGGAGAGGTATCTCTGGGCCCTCTCGGTAATGCACATCACTATAAGCCTTGCAAGCAATGTAGCTAATGAGTTAGTTACGAAATAATGCATTACGTCATGAGTAAAGAGACTTGCCAGTAACGAGATTGAACTAGGTATTGGATACCGACGATCGAATCTCGGGCAAGTAACATACCAATGACAAAGGGAACAACGTATGTTGTTATGCGGTTTGACCGATAAAGATCTTCGTAGAATATGTAGCAGCCAATATGAGCATCTAGGTTACGCTATTGGTTATTGACCGAGAATAGTTCTAGGTCATGTCTACATTGTTCTCGAACCCGTAGGGTCCGCACGCTTAAGGTTTCGATGACAGTTATATTATGAGTTTACATGTTTTGATGTACCGAAGGTGTTCGGAGTCCCAGATGAGATCGGGGACATGACGAGGAGTATCGAAATGGTCAAGACGTAAAGATTCATATATTGGATGATATGGTTAGGCCAAGGGGTCAAGCCCATGATGCTTTAGGTCGGTGCAAAAAGGAGTTTTGCGGAGGCCAGGGGGGCAAACGCCGGAGACCCTGGCGTCTGGTCCTGGGCCAGACGCCGAGGCCCATGGCGTCTGGGCCAGATGCCAAGGATTGTGGCGTTTGGTCCTGGAGTCCGAGTGGGACTCTTGCCTTTCGGGCAAAACCGACTTTGAGGAGGCTTTTGCTCCAAGTTTCGACCCCGGGGCTCAACATATAAATAGAGGGGCAGGGCTAGCATCAAAGACACAACAAGTTGATCTACGGATCATTCCTTAGCCGTGTGCGGTTCCCCCCTCCACCATATTCCACCTCGGTCATATCGTCGCAGAGTTTAGGCGAAGCCCTGCGCTGGTAGAGCATCATCATCGTCACCACGCCGTCGTGCTGACGGAACTCATCCCCGAAGCTTTGCTGGATCGGAGCCCGGGGATCGTCATCGAGCTGAACGTGTGCTGAACTCGGAGGTGCCGTACGTTCGGTACTTGGATCAGTCAGATTGTGAAGACGTACGACTACATCAACCGCGTTGTGCTAACGCTTCCGCTTACGGTCTATGAGGGTACATGGACAACACTCTCCCCTCTCATTGCTATATCATCACCATGATCTTGCGTGTGCGTAGTAAATTTTTTGAAATTACTACGTTCCCCAACAGCTTCTTCGTGTACCCTTTATGGGTGGAGCCCTCCAAGGACTCGCGCAACTGTTAACCTTCGTGGGTTGAAGTCTCCATCAACGTGGATGTACGATAGCACCACCTATCGGAACCATGCCAAAAACATCTGTGTCTCCAATTGTGTTTGCACATTCCAATCCCATCCCTTTTCTTTCTTGCAAGTTGCATGCTTTACTTTCCCCTGCCCGTATACTCTTTGCATGCTTGCTTGATATGTATTGTGAATGGTTAAACTAGTGCTTAAACTTTACCTCAACTTGAAAAACTTAAAAACTGCCAATTTTGTGTGTTGAGTGTCTACCCCCCCCCCTCTAAACACCTCTTATCGATCCTTTCAGTCACAAACAGCCCTAGAGTTCGTAGTAAAATAACACCCTAAGACACACATCAACCAAAACCCTAATGTCACCTAGATACTCCAATGTCACCTCAAGTATCCGTGGGTATGATTATACGATATGCATCACACAATCTCAGATTCATCTATTCAACCAACACAAAGAACTTCAAAGAGGGCCCCAAAGTTTCTACCGGAGAGTCAATACGAAAACATGTGCCAACCCCTATGCATAAGTACACAAGGTCACTGAACCTGCAAGTTGATCACCAAAACATACATCTAGTAGATCACGTGATATCCCATTGTCACCACAGATAAGCACATGCAAGGCATGCATCAAGTGTTCTCAAATCCTTAAAGACTCAATCCGATAAGATAACTTCAAAGGGTAAACTCAATCCATTACAAGAGAGCAGAGGGGGAGAAACATCATAAGATCCAACTATAATAGCAAAGCTCGTGGTACATCAAGATCGTGCCATATCAGGAACACGAGAGAGAGAGAGAGAGATCAAACACATAGCTATTGGTACATACCCTCAGCCCCGAGGGTGAACTACTCCCTCCTCATCATGGAGAGCGCCTGGATGATGAAGATGGCCACCGGTGATGGATCCCCCCTCTGGCAGGGGGCCGGAACAGGGTCCCGATTGGTTTTTGGTGGCTATAGAGGCTTTTAGCGGCGGAACTCCCAATCTAGGTTTCTTTTCGGGGTTTCTATATTTATAGGAATTTTTGGCGTCGGTCTCACATCTGGGAGGTCTCCGAGTCATCCACGAGGCAGGGGGAGCGCCCAGGGGGGTAGGGCACGCCCTCCACCCCCGTGGATGGCTCGGGACTCTTCTGGCCCAACTCTTTTACTTCGAGGGCTTCTTTTGGTCCATAAAAAATCATCAAAAATTGGCACATCAATTGGACTCCATTTGGTATTCCTTTTCTGTAAAACTCAAAAACAAGGAAAAAACAGAAACTGGCACTGGGCTCTAGGTTAATAGGTTAGTCCCAAAAATCATATAAAATAGCATATAAAACATCCAAGATGGATAATATAATAGCATGGAACAATCAAAAATTATAGATACGTTGGAGAAGTATCAGTGTATAGTAGGTAACTAAATCACAAACATTGTTTTATTGACCGTATGTGTGCGTGGCCTTTCGTCCTCCTCTCGCACGTCTTGTCACCCGGCTGCCGCAGACGGCTTACAGCGTAAGCTTGTGCAGCGTGCGGGAGCTTTCTTTTGGCCAAACGATGGCGCCAATGAATCGTCGGTGAGCCCATTCCCGTGCAACCTCACAGGTTCCCCCGCAAGCTTCCCACCCGACTGGGTGAAATCCCCCAAAATCCCAATGCTTACTGGCCTGCTATAAAAACCCTCATGACTGGCGAGTCCTGCGTCGTATTTCCCCTCCCTCCCTGTAGTTTATCTTGTCAGCTTCTCCCACAATCGCCAATGACACCGGTCTGTCATGGTCGCTCAGCCACTCCATCGTCATCAGACGACAGCTCCAGCTGGGACGCTACACCGCGGCGCGGCGCAGTCCCCAGTGTAGTGTAGTGCGTGTGGCGTCCCTGTTGGGTTTGCGTGGAACACCCACCACACGCTCTGCCACGGATGCCCGTCGATAGCTATTGTCGGCCGCCGTTGCCGCCGCACCACCATCGAAATCTAGGGCCATCGCCCGCTCCGCCGCCGCGGCCCGAAGGCGGGAGGTGGTCATCGTGGCCGCCACTCTACTGTCAGCCATCGTGGCCATCACCTGCTTTCCCACCACGTCCCGAAGGTGGGAGGTGGTGGTCGTGTCCGCCACCCCATTGTTGGCTACCGTGGGCACCAGCCCACCATCGACCATCGGGGTCATCACCCGCTTCACCATCACCGCCCGAAGGCGGGAGGCGGAGGTGGATGTCGGCACGTGCATCTGCGACCTTGCGCGCTACACCGAGTTCCAGCGGGAGGAGCAGGAGCGCCTCGTCGAGCATGCAAAGAGCCTTACTGCTGCCGTTGCCGCGGCACATGCCGCCTCGAAGGCAAGGAATCACGCGATCTACGAGGAGAACCACCGCTTTGAGAGGGGTCGTCTGGAGCGGCAGAGGGCGTTCAAGGTGAGAGTCGTTGAAGTTGCAGCAGCGGCAGTAACCGTATTGTAGTTGTCCAGCTTTTCGGTAGGCTCCTCCTTTGTCTCTTACTGAGCATGCTCGGCAGAGGAGAGGCTGCCAGAAGTAGTACAAAGCCCCTCTGTAGTAGTATTTAGGGGCTATTTTGTTCAGTTCATCTGACTTTAGATGTGGTGGAACTATACAAAGTACTTAAAATTAGCTAGTATATAAAGTAGAACTAGCTATTTCAGTACGTGGTTGGCAACAATTGGGGGAAAGTTTGGTCGGTTCAGCTGTCGAGTTGAACTGTTTGTATAAATTAAGCATGATTGCTTAATCTATAAATGAAATCTAAGCTTAATTACTGAAATTTAGTTGCAAAAGTTAGATACTGCTAGTGATTTTTAGCTGCATATTTTGACAAGTCGCAGTGTTACAAGGTTGACAAATGGCAATGTTACTAGATCAACAAATGTCAATCTTTCAAGTTTGACAAATGGCGACATACCCAATATGACAGATGCAAATCTTACCAAACTGTTTGTAAGTGGTTGCACACGGGTCATCCAAAAAAACCGTTTGCGTTGAAGAGATGCACAAATCCTTCTCTCGCTTTGCATACGGGTGTTCTATCTAAAAAGTTTGCGATCAAGAGCTGCACAAATCCTGCTCGACACATTTTCCCTTGGCGTCCCGGGGAAGCTGTCAGTTTGCATATGGGTGTTCTAACTAAAACGTTTGCGATCAAGATACAACATTAATCCCAAGAAAAAAATCTATTTCTGGCAGCAGAGGCGGTGTGCCGCGCCGTCCTTGTCATTGTCGTCCTCCGGGATGCCATTGTTGAAGTCTTCAAGGCAACACAGAATGTTCTTCACTTGAAATCAAACATCATGTAGTCGCGCGATCAACGGGCGGGGCACGGGAGGACGGCAGCTGGCGGCACTGAGAGGTATTGGCCGACGGCGGCGTCCCATGCTGCTGAGGGGTCGCACGCACGGGCACGGGCGGCGTGGGTGCAGCCAAACGCATGGGGACCAGTGTTGCGGTGGGTGGAGGGGCGCGCACGGGCACGGGCACGGGCGCTGGCGTTGGCATGTACACGACCTCGCGCGGGTCCGTGGAGACCTCCGTGACGCCCGCGCCTTCCAGCACTACGATAGTGCTCGGCGACCAGCCCATCAATGCTACGGGGATAGCTGCTGGCGCGGGCGCGGGGATGGGAGCTGAGATGGGAGCAGGAGCAGCAACAGCCACGACCAGCTCATTCTAGGACATGTCCATGAGACCCCATTCCTCCTTATTTTCTATCTCCTCCGGCTCGGAGTCACTTCACCAAACTTGAAGACTAGTGGCAGATGATCCTTCTGCGCCATGGCGTTGGTGGTGGTCTGTGGGAGGGAGGGGAATGGGAGGCGAACATTAAGGCCGCATGTATTAAGCAGCGGCTCATGCGCCATTAATGGAGAGGAAGGCGGGCGGTCATGGAAGCCAAAGGGCTCGATTCCTAGTGAGCATGTGCAGCGTACAACTCGCACGCTTCCCGGTGAGCCTGTGCATTGGAGGGCAGCTTGCATGCCTCTTGGTCAGCCTGCACACCGCACTGCACTCGCACACCTCCCGTTTAGTCAAGCAGTTGTCCGCACGACACCTCCTATAGCCATTAAAACCAAGACACATGGCGTCACATGAATGGTTAACATAACGCACACGATTTGAATTATAAAAACGTTTGCGATGTTACAGTGGCGGCTATTTGTTTGAAAATGCCTTTGTTAGCTGTTATTCGAGTACTATTTCTCTCAAAATGGACACAAAAAATACAGCAGCATGTCGGGTGCCATTCCATGATAGCATGCCAAGTTTCATGAATTTCAGACGAGTTTTGGATTTGCTAGAATTTAAAACAAAGTATCTCAACATTTTGCCAGCAATCAACAGTGCCCTGGTGTTTGAAATTCATTCCCATTTCTTGGATGGGACCTAAGCATGCACCCAAGGACAAAGATTTGATTTTCAACCAATTTATATGCACTGGAGCATGTGCATGTAGTTCAAATTTGAATTATACACACAAAATGCCTAGAAAACCCAGTTAATGTATTAAAATTTCCAAATGAACCCCAAAAAATTGCAAAATTTAACACAGCACTCCTGTTGTTCTATGTTGACACTAGAATTTTTTTGAAAGCAATAAGAGGCAGCGGATATCATTTCGTCCCCGAAGGTGGGACGTTCCCTACCGAAACCATCAAGCTTGTTGTGAGAAGCTCTGGTTTGTGATAGCATCGCAAGTTTCATGAATTTCAGATGAGTTTTGGATTTACTAGAATTTAAAAACCAGGAATCTCAATGTTTGCGGCCGAGTAACGGTGGCAGGGTGTTTGACATTCATTCCCATTTCTTGCATGGGACCTAAGCATGCAACCAACTTACATAGATTTGAATTTTCAACCAATTTATATGCATTAGAGCATGTGCATGTAGTTCCAATTTGAATTATGCACATAAATACATCGAAAGCTCAATTAATGCATAAAAATGTCGAAACGAACCCCGAAAAAACCCAAAAATTGACACAACACTCCTGTTCTTCTATGTTGACACTAGAAATTTTTTGAAAGCAATAAGAGGCAGTTGATATCATTTCGTCCCCAAAGATGGGACGTTCCCTACCGAAACCATCAGGCTTGTTGTGAGAAGCTCTGGTTTGTGAGAAGCTTATACCCAAACCTGCCCCAAATGGAACAAAAAAATTACTACGGCATGTTGACGCCACTCCATGATAGCATGCCAAGTTTCATGAATTTCAGACGAGTTTTGGATTTACTAGAATTTAAAAACCAGGAATCTCAATGTTTGCGGCCGAGTGATGGTGGCAGGGTGTTTGACATTCATTTCCATTTCTTGCATGGGACCTAAGCATGAAACCAAGGACATATATTTGAATTTTCAACCAATTTATATGAATTAGAGCATGTGCATGTAGTTCAAATTTGAACTATGCACATAAATGCATTGAGAACTCAACTAATGCATAAAAATATCCAAACAAACTCCGAAAAATCCCAAAAATTGACACAACACTCGTGTTATTCTATGTTGACACTCGAAAAATTTTGAAAGCAACAAGAGGCAGCGGATATCGTTTCGTCCCCAAAGGTGGGACGTTCCATACCGAAACCATCAGGCTTGTTATGAGAACCTTTGGTTTGTCAGAAGCATATCCCCAAACCTGCCCCAAATGGGAGAAAAAAATTACCATGGCATGTTAATGCCGCTCCATGATAGCATGCCAAGTTTCATGAATTTCAGATGAGTTTTGGATTTACTAGAATTTTAAAACCAGGAATCTCGATGTTTGCGGCCGAGTGATGGTGGCAGGGTGTTTGACATTCATTCCCATTTCTTGCATGGGACGTAAGCATGAAACTAACTACACAGATTTGAATTTTCAACCAATTTATATGAATTAGAGCATGTGCATGTAGTTCAAATTTGAATTATGCACATAAATGCATCGAAAACTCAATTAATGCATAAAAATGTCCAAACAAACCCCGAAAAATCCCAAAATTTGACACAACACTCCTGTTGTTTTATGTTGACACTAGAAATTTTTTGAAAGCAATAAGAGGCAGCTGATATCATTTCGTCCCTAAAGGTGGGACGTTCCCTACCGAAACCATCAGGCTTGTTGTGAGAAGCTATGGTTTGTGAGAAGCTTATACCCAAACCTGCCCCAAATGGGACAAAAATTTACTACATCATGTTGATGTCGCTCCATGATAGCATGCCAAGTTTCATGAATTTTAGACGAGTTTTGGATTTACTAGAATTTAAAAACCAGGAATCTCAATATTTGCACTCGAGTGACGGTGGCAGTGTGTTTGACATTCATTGCCATTTCTTGCATGGGACCTAAGCATGAAACCGAGGACATAGATTCGAATTTTCAACCAATTTATGTGCATGCAGTTCAAATTTGAATTATGCACATAAATGCATTGAAAACTCAATTAATGCATAAAAATGTCCAAACGAACCCCGAAAAATCCCCAAAATTGACACAACACTCTTGTTGTTCTATGTTGACATTAGAATTTTTTTGAAAGCAATATGAGGCAGCGGATATCATTGCGTCCCCAAAGGTGGGACGTTCCCTACCGAAACCATCAGGCTTATTGTGAGAGAAGTCCTGATTTGCGAGAACTTATACCCACACCTGCCCCAAAATGGGACAATATTTTTACCACGGCGTGTCGCTGTCATTCCATGATATCATGTCATGTTTCATGAATTTCAGACGAGTTTTCGATTTACTAGAATGTTAAAAGCATGTATCTCAATGTTAGCTGCTGAGCGACAGTGCCAAGGTGTTTGACATTCATTCTCATTTCCTGCATGTGACCTAAGCTTGCAACCAAGGACAAACATTTAAGTTTGCAATCCGTTTTTATGGACTGGAGCATGTGCTTCAATTTTGAATTATGCACCTGAAATGGCTATAAAACCAATTTAATGTATAAAATTTCCAAACAAACCCTGAATAATTCCAATTTTTTTACGACACACATATAGTTGCATGTTCACTGCAGATAAAAGGTCTAGCAACTCAAACACCGTCCATTGCCGCAGTGACCCCATTATGTAATTCAAATCAAAATAAAAAACCAAGTAGATCCCACACAGTTTATTATCACCAACCGTGTGAGATGCAGTACAAAATATCCTGGAGCACCATCAGTGTATAGTAGGCCTATGGCTTACGTGAGAAGGTGCATCAGCTACAGTCCACAACCGGCATGTCAAGCACACTAGCTCGCTCCCAAAATATCATTTCACTGTTCAATCGTCGCTGGTGAAAGATGGGGACGTGGACCCACGTCATGAGGGCAACTTCGGCGGCCCACTCCGGCAAGAGCACGGCCGCAGCCGCCATGCGCGTGCTAACAAGGTGCATGAGTGCAGCCGCAATCTGCGACCGGGCGGCCAAGGCATCCCAAACCGTCATTGTTGCTTCTCAGGTGGCGGCAGCAACATTTGCCTCGGGGATAGTAGCCGGCGAGAGCGGCACACCAGCTGTTCGTTCCACATCGGCGGCCTTAGCCCTGATGGAGGCCGCCCCCGACCATGTTGAGGTCACCCACGCCCAGCTCGTGGCGGTCACTGCACAAATCGAACGAATCTTCTCCGACAACGTTCGGTATCCCAAGGCCGAAGAGTTGGCAATCACCGAGAGCGTTCGAGTAGCCGTCCGTTCCTGCGCCACATACCTTGCGACGATGGAGCCCGCCCAAGCCCAGATCGCGGCCGCCCACGCCAGCTCATGGCTGCCTTTTCCAAAGAGATGGCGGATGCGGATGGTGAGATGCTTGCCGAATATGGTGTGACGGATGCCATGGAGCTCCTTCCCCAGGAGACCGTCAGGCGCGAGCAGGACATGGAGGAGGCGGCGGAGATCGACGAGCACCAACTGTTGTAGTACTCTCTATTTTGTTTAATTAAGAGAGCCGATATTTAATTTGTTAGAGTAATGTTTAGGCCAGCTAGCCCAATTTAATTGCTAAACTTGCTCGATTAACAAGTGTGGGTGTGCTGTAGTCTCCTTTGTATACCCAAATTATGCAATGACGTGGATGAGCACTGTAACCAGGGAAATTGGAACCAAAATGTTTGACATTCAAACTCATCAGACACGGGTTAAGCTATATGAATCGTTTGTGATGTTCACATACTGTACACAGTTCTGAATAAGGGACCATGTATGATGACACTTTGCACGCTAGTTTTTTTGTTGAACCGATTAAAAAATTTCAGCTTCCGTAGAAATATCTACCTCCTCTTCCCCTTCCCCTTACCAAAAGCCACATTTCCCCTGTTTCCACTTTCCTTTCCAAGTTGAAACCTTCACTCCTTGCTTGCAGCGCCACCCCCCTCGCCGACGATCCTCCTTCACACTGCCCAGCTTCGTCTATCCAGGCAGGTAATCCACACCAGACCCCCATCCTCCTCCTCCTCCTTCCACATCCCACATGCCCCGACCGTCGGCACCACACCTTCCACCGAAATCACCGACCCCTCCACCAAATAAGCGTCGCCCTAAGCCATGATGCACGCAATATAGCCAGGAGCTCAAGGAGCATTTTGCAACGGAGAAGCAAATCATGGCCGCACATGCGGATGAGGTCATGATGGATACCATTCGTGCTGACCCCCAGATCTTGGAGGAGCACCATGCCATTTGCTAGCTACACCGGTTAAGCATGCTCGGTTTACCCGTTGCATGTGCTGCTCCTGCCTTTCCTCAACAAATTCTAGTGAATTGTGCTATCTAATTTTATCATGCAATCTGTTGCTCTTGTGTATATGTTCTATATGTCGTGCAGTGTGGTGCACACTTATTAACTTTTTGGTTATATTAGTTGTCTTCTTCAGGTAACTGTTTGGTTCAATTCTGCTAATCATTTATAAGTACTGCGGGGTTTTTATGCCCAAACTGCGAGTGTCGTGTTCTCCTCAGGGACTAGGCGACGATGACTATGCTCGGCTAAATCTAGGTGACACAATTAGGGTGATGATCGCAAGAAATATAAACCTAAATAATCTAGAATGATGACAAACAGCACAGGGAAATTAAGATTGACACAGACTCTCTAATTGGTATTTTCAAACTACTAGAGAACTACAATACAAGCATCAACGATAAGGGAAGTCAAAATACCTGGACATATATAACTAGCATGCAGATGACAGGAGGAAGAAACAAGCTAGTACCACAGGGACAGAAATATATAACAACACAAACATATGTTTTCACACGGACATCGTTAACACAGAGACTGGAAATTAAATGTTCATACATCTCACTTCTACAGAGAGTAACATCAATAGTAAATTCACAAGAAACAATATGAATTATTAAAAGCAACTAGCTAACAATTAGTCTCACACATAGAGAACATACTCCCTCTGTCTTAAAATAAGTGTCTCAAGCTTAATGCAACTTAGTACTAGAGTTATTATAAAGTTGAGACATTTATTTTGAGACGGAGGGAGTATATGATTTGGATTACATAAGACACAGTACTAGCACTAAAATGATCAACATCACAGAAATACGAAACCACAGAAACATATATCACGAACATATATGTCACAGGTAATAGAGCTAACACAGGGACTGTAAATTTAATAGGTTCTTACACCTGCCTTCACAAGGGACATTTCCAACACAAGAATTACAACAAGTAGACTGAATTTTATAGGCCACTAACTGACGAACAGGGCACAGATATTGCATAGTACAAAATATAGTTGATCAAAGCACAACACTAATGGTTCACAAAATTACACACACACACACATGAACAACACAAGTGAAGAATATAGCATAGGTAAAATGAATTTATCTAGGTGCATCAACTAGTCAGTACACATAAGATTGACGTTATATTACAAGTACAAAACTGAACCAATTACAGATTGCAAGCACGTATCAAATCTGAATATTAAATGTCATACACTTCCTAATTTTACAGAAATTTCAGAGAGAGCGAGAGAGAGAGAGAAGCAGCAAGGATTCGGATTCAGGGAAGTGTAGCAGCAGTTTTGAGGTTCAGAGAAGGGGCGCAGCAGAGAGGTTTACAGGAGCAGTAGCATGAGCACAAGAAGAGGTACAGAGAGAAGAAGCAGCAGAGAGGAAAGGGAGTAGCGGCAGCATGGGGGCTTGGAGAAGAAGCGGCAGCAGTGGGTCGCGTTGAGAAGAAGGAGCAGCGGCTAGATGGTATCAGATCAGAGGAGGGAAGCAGAAGAGGATGGGGGAGGAAGCAGAGCAGCAGCAGGTTCATGGGGAAAAGCGGAGCAGCAGCAAGAGGACTTTGAGAGGAGGAGCAAGAGCAGTGACGCAAGGGAAGAAGAGCAGCAGCATCGAGATTCAGAGAAGAAGAAGGGGAGCAGAGGAAGTGGAGTAGCAGCAGTAGGGACGAGGGGGGAAGCAGCAGCTGTTGGAGGCGCGCGGGGGATCAGACACCTCGTCTGGTCGGGCGCGCAAGTGATGGTGGTGAAGGGGTGGCGCTGATGGATGGTGAAGCGGCGCGAGGTGGTGATGGATGGTGGTGTATGGAGGTGCTGGTGGATGGAGGGCGCGGTGAAGGTGGAGGCGCGGTGGAGCGGTGGCGCGCCCCACGCCAGCCTGGCGGCGGCGGCGGCCGGTGGTGGAGAAGGTGGGGTGAGGGAGATGGAGATGCCAGGCCCGAAGGGTATCGGTGATGAGCTAGGGATTTTGATCCCCACGATCTAATCTGTCTTCTTTTACTTTTGCCCTCCTCCTCTCTTCTTTCTTCCCTAGTAGATCCCCTCCTTTAGTTTTGGCCCCCGGTATCTTCTTTCCTTCATGCTCAGGTCCCTTTCTTCACTTATTTTCTGCCCTTCTCTCTTCTCAATAGCCAACTCGTCTGAATCTTGAAGATTATAGTGCCTTGTCGCACTTTTCTGCAAAAGAAACAAGTGACGAGTAAATGACCTTTTATATGATTTTCATCCAAATATATCATAGTTCATAGTAAGAATGGATGAACATATATCAATAAATGGTGTATGTGTGCCAGAATTATGTATATGAAATGTGCTTATCAAGTTCCCCCACACTTAAACTTTTGCTTGTCCTCAAGCAAAGGCATATGACAAGAGCAAGATAGTGAATAGTGAGCTGACTAGAGAATGCCAAGTGAAATAGATCTCTAAACAATGCATGCTTTGGACTTAGCTAGTGAAAATCAATAGTCAAGAGTGCTACAAAGCAATATAATACTAGTAGACTCAATCATTTTACACTTTTACAATGATAAAAGAAGATCAACAAGTTCAAACGATGATTGTGCCAAATGGTTCCTAAAGAGAGCATGATCCCAAGAGACACCTATTACTAGGAACATAACATTGTGGTAGAACCACTTATTGGAATTGAAACACACTTGATAATATATTATCAGTCTCACCAAAAGAACATACCACCAATCCCGAGAACATGGTGTACACCTGGCTCGGCCAATTATTAGTTTTTTTTGTTTGTCTTCCCAAAGGAACATACAACCGATCCCGAGAACATTGTATACACCCGGTTCGACAATTACATTTTTATAACTGATTACAGCCCAAGCTAACCCGATTTCACATGCCACCGATCCAGGGAACATGACATGCTACTGTAGGTAGCCAGACTTATTTATTCATTATTACTTATCTTAAAAGAACAAAACATAAGCACAAAAATAGGAATCATCACTTCTCCATGTCTGGTTCACATGCTACCGATCCAGGGAACATAGCATGCTAATCCATAGTGGTTAGGTGATTTCTCCCAATGGGAACACATTAGGCAGAAACTCAGCATCTGACACTTAATGATCTAGGTGTACCGAGGTAAAAGCAGAAAATGATTAAGTTTTCTAGTGTACTAGGGATTTGAGCACTCAAAACTAATAGCTTTCACTACTTTCAGCAAAGTAAGCATCGTGTAGATCACTAGTTTACATGGCATTCAACAATCAGTTCGCATATTCTCATCAAGAACCATATGCCAAATAAAATTCAGTGGGGCAACATTTAAGACATGGCTTAAGCAACCCAAATAACATTTGAATTCAGCATGTATCAATAGATGATATACTCGAAATGGGTCATGAAACAGCTCACCGGGCACTATGAAGTAGCACTCGCTTGATCACTCTCTAAGTTATTGCTCTTCTTCTTTTGCTTCCACAAGCATACTCCATCTTCACTCTTCTTCCTGTGTGCCCCTCGATTCTCCTCTTCACCATGCTCTGAGTCCACCAGGATCCCAAGGAATGTCACCTAGAACCTGGTCAGCATAAAGTGAATGTTGTAGAAGCAAAAACCTAGAAAAACACTCAACAAAAGAGACAATGCAAGTGGTAGGGATAATACCCTCCAAGTCATCAATCGAATATCCAATCACATAAGCATAGATATAAAGCACATGTTTAGGATGGTAGAAATCAGCAAGGTCAACACTAACATGAGGATGATATTTATCATTAAGCTCAAGACTAGCATGGGAATGATATGTTTCATTAAGCATAGAACTAGCACAAGGAAAGTAACTGCGATCATCACAAATGAGAGTAATGCCACTAACAGGGTGTGTATGATCATTTCCAAGCAAATAGTTTTTCCAATCTACCTTAAGTGATGCATCATGCAATGCAAGTTAGAAGCAAATAATTCACAAGGCAGCATGTCATCAAGAGGATTGGGTAAACCTGACACATCACACTCACGTATGACAATAGGGCAATGAATCTCAGGATCTTCATCTTCATCTACAGCAGCTTTTTTACTTCTTCAGGAGTAGTAGATGATGAGTCTTCAACTTGATTACTTGGGAATTGCAGCTCTTGATCATCTTGTTCCTTGTCTTCTAGTTCATCTTCTTCAATGTGAGGTATCTCTTGCTCAAAGCACTTGCTATCTTGCTCAGCTGGATGTGATGGTATTGGAACCTCACATGTATAAAGGGGAATCCCAGAATTGCTCAGCTCAAGCTGTGAAGAAATAGTGCTACCAGCTTTGATGTTCTTCTCAATCTTCCTTACTTCTTCCACTAGCTCTTTTCCACTCTTGATCTTCTTCATTTCCTCTAGTATAACCTTCCTAATAGGATCATCTTTAGCACTCCAAGTGAACTCAAGACACAAGAGTGTGAGCTTGTCTATGTCATCGAACTCATCTTGTGTGGGCACTTGCACATGAGATTGCACTAATGACTCATCAGGTGCTGGAGTTGTCGGTTAACCAAATGGAGGACCATTTAACTCCATTGGACACATCTCCTAGGGCTGAGGTACATCAGTAGAATGTGAATAAAATTGTTGTGGTGCATAGTTGTTGCTCTCCTCTTCATACCTAAATCCCTATATATGATTACTAGAAGCAAACGGTGATATCTCAAGGTTGTTGCTCCTATATGACATATTCAGGTTTTCAGGCCACCCAAATGAGTAATTGTTTTGATATGAGCTATGCTGTTAAGCGAACCTCATGCCAAAACAATCTGGAGTGTGAGAGTAACCACGCTGACATTCAGCGGGCGAATAGCCCTAAAATCCACAAATATGGCAAGTAGGAGCAACATAAGGATGGCCTCCGGAATAAGGATCATAAGAGATAGGCCTATCCTCAAAAACTACTTCTCGCTGCCGAGCTAAATCATCTAATCGATGGGATATATTACTTATGAGTTCTTGAATTGTTTGTAGTGTTGCTTGCATAAGCCTGATGATCTGAATAGAATGCCATTTCCGAGAGGATAATCCAACCTGCAAAAAGAAGGAAAAGAAGACAAAAGGATACTAACTAGAATAGGGGTTAGTGGCTAGAGATATATCACAAATATATGGCACAAAATGAAAACAAGAAAAACCTAGTCTATAGCCTAACATGGTCACTCGACGCTAGTCCCCGGCAACGGCGCCAAAATCGTCATTTGTAAGTACAGCGGGGTTTTTACGCCCAAACTGCAAGTGTCGTGTTCTCCTCAGGACTAGGTGCAAAGGTAATGTTCAATTCTTGAGGCTGCAATTTTGTATTGTCTTCCATGTGAGAAATAAATCGAATTTATCTTTACAAAATACATGAGAAACGAATACAATTGCTATATTTCCAAGTTGTCAAGCATGCTTGGTTTGGTTATACATTGTGCAATGTGGTGCTTAGTTAACGTTTGGTTCATTTGTGTTGTGGTGTTTAGTTAACTGATTGGTTCAATTCTACAATGCGATGTTCAATTGTTGTGGGTGCATTCTGTTCTTGTATACCATGTGAGAAGTAAATCGAATTTGGTTGTACTAAATACATGAGAAACAAATACAATTGCTATATTTCCAAGTTGTTAAGCATGCTTGGTTCGGTTAACTGTCTGATCTTCTATTAGGAGTATGTTATATTGTGCAATGTGGTGCTCAGTTAATGTTTGGTTCATTTGTTGTGGTGTTTAGTTAACTGCTTGGTTTAATTCTGCAATGCGATGTCCAATTGTCGTGGGTGGAATTTTGTATTGTTGTGCATGTGAGGAATAAATCAAATTTGGCTGCACTTAATACATGAGAAACATATACAAGTGCTATATTTCCTAGTTCTTAATCATGCTTGGTTTGGATAAATGGGTTTTCCATGTGGCCTGAATTAATCTGATGAATTTGCAATGTGCTTATTTTTCATCAACATATTTTACTGATAGCATGCGAACCCTTACTTAACCTGATGACTAACTACCTTATATATGTTGCAGGGAAACAATGGGAAGCACTGAGGTTTACAATCAAGGTTAGCACGTGCATGGTCCATTTTCTTATAGCACATTATTGTGCAATTGCAGAAACCATTCTAATATTTAGGTTTTTAACAATTTGGTCTTGCACATGTAGGTCCTGCTATCAGAGGTTTTGACCCGCCGTTCGACTCTTTTTGCATATGGGGAAATGAGTTGTCTATGAATATCAATCAAGTAAAGAAACTTAGAAAGATTGTTAGGATAAAGAAATTAGCGACAAAAAACAACAAGATCTTTGTCTGCACATAAAGAAGACATCAGTTCACTAAAAGATGGTACTAACTATTACACCTTGCCTTTTTTTATTCCTTTGCCTCATTTCCAACCATTCCTTGTTTTTAGGCCATTCCAAAGTCGTTCACTGATGATTACCTCTCAAACCACCTCTATGGTCAGGAGGCGAGGAAGGTATTCATACAACACCCACAGTTCAATATTGAAGTGTTTATGAAGAGGACGAAGGATGGACGGTCAATCATCCACATGCACTGGCCTAAAGTTGCAAAATACCTTCAACATCAATGAAGGCTCAATATTCGCCTTCCGCTTCAGCAGTTTTACTAATGAGATGCATTTGTCTATGTACCATCTATGATGCTAATTTCGAAAGGTTCTAGATGTTGCATGTGAAACTTGGTGCTGGTGTAGTTGTGTAATGGGGTAGCTGAGTGTTGAAACTATATCATGTTGTACTCTGATGTATTTCAATTATGAAATCCTGCTTCCTTAATATGGGAATGAAATATATTATGTGTTTAATATGAATGTCACTTAGATTAATAAATGGATTATTAATAATAGGGAAATTAGCCTGCTAATGGTGAATTAGCCTGCTAATTGGTTTTTGCTGTTGCAAACGGTTATTGAGAAAATATTGTGGGCAATGACCTAAGGCAACACACACAATTTCTAGGAATAAACCGTGTTGGATCGATGAACAATCACACACGACATTCTCTTCAAAACTGTTTGCGTTAGGCCACCTTGCACAAATGTTTACCGCATAAAAACTGTGCGTGATGGACAACCTTTGCCACGCAGTTTCTTCTACGCACCGTGTGTGGTGCATTCAATAACGCAAACGATAAAATTGTTAATATTGTGTGCAGTGGGAATGCTATCACAAACGATTTAATGGGGAAAATTGTGTGTGATGTACCTACGAACGGAAACCTTTTCCTTGTAGAGACTGTGTGGGGTGTATATACGAACGGAAATGTTTTTCGGGAACTGACTATGTGAGATGTACTTACAACCAAAAATGATTTCGCATGTATAATTGTATTATTTTTAGCACTACTGTATGTATAACCGTATTTTCTCGCTCGCCGGTCGCACAAGACCTCACTTTGCCGAGCGTGTGTGCCAGGAGGGCATATCCCCGACGGTTTCTGGGTTGTGTGGGAAGGACCCCCTATCGTAGTTACTCACTAGGTGACGGTTCCGAACACTGTCACGGAAAGGGGTTAAAAACCGTTTGTATAGCACCTCGTTGTACCAGTGTATTATGAATCTAAAATTGTTTGATACATATCGTATAATTAACTCACGGGTACTCGCGGTGACATTGGGGTATCTAGGTGACATTAGAGTTGGTTCATATGTATCATATGGTGTTATTTTAGTACGAACTCTTGATTAGATCGATCGCAAAGAAGAGCTTGCTGCTATTTCAATACGAACTCTATGATAGATTGATCGGAAAGAATAACTTTGAGGTGGTTTCGTACCCTACAACAATTTCTATCTTTTGTTCTCCGCTAATAGGAACTCGGGAGTGATTCTTTATTGCACTTTGAGGGATAATCATATGATCCAACTATGTTAGCATTGTTGAGAGATTGCACTAGTGAAAGTATGCACCCTAGGCCTCATTTTCCATTATTGCAATACCATTTGTGCTCCATTTTATCATTTACTACCTGGCTATTTTTTATTGTTTGCACTACAAAAACTCATGTTTACTATCCATACTACACTTTTATCACCATCTCTTCGCCGAACTAGTGCACCTATACAATTTTCTATTGTATTGGGTGTGTTGGGGACACAAGAGATTTCTTGTATTTGATTGCAGGTTTGCTTGAGAGAGACTATCTTCATCCTACGCCTCCCACAAATTGATAAACCTTAGGTCATCCACTTGAGGGAAAATTGCTACTATTCTAGAAAACTCTGCGCTTAGAGGCCCAACACGTGTCTACAAGAATAAAGTTGCGTAGTAGACATCACCAAGGCATCTCAAGATAATATTTCATGAAGTCTCAAGCATCTAAGCTTGGGGATGCCTCGGTAGGCATCCCACCTTTCTTCATCAACAGTTATTGGTTAGCCTCAGTTGAGACTAAGTTTTTGCTTCTTCACATGATGTGTGCTATTCTTGGAATGTCATTTTATTTTTTTTGCTTACTATTTTAATAAAATATTTAAGATCTGAAATTTTAAAATGAGAAAGTGTCCTCACTTACCTACTTAATTACTTAACTACTCACTTGATCTTCACTTATACCTTTTTGGAGTAGTTTATCATTTACTCTTGTGCTTCACTCATATCCTATGTGTAAAATTGTTGAATGAATTGAATATCATGAAGATGAAATTATATGTTCGTATCATGCCTAGTAGTAGCTTCACATTGGGTTTATAAAGTGAAATCTATTGAAGCTTGACAATCACATTATTGGTCATACAAGCAATTCATGAATGATTAGTATAAGGAAGAGAACTTTCACATACAAATATATTATCTTGGACATCTTTTATGATTGTGTATACCCAATAATTATTTTCATACTTGAGCAAATTAGTTGAAGTTTGGACACAGAAGAAAACGTAACGAGTTATGGTTGCGCATATTTGCATAGAAGTTATATTGTTATGGATCCTCCAACACGTGGTATTTGCTTAGGATCTTTTGCTAGCCAAAAATTTGTACTAAGTAGAGATACGACATGTGCATCCAAAAACCCTTAAACTCAGTTTCTTGCCATGAGTGTCCACCTTACCTACCTATGGATTGAATAAGATCCTTCAAGTAAGTTTTCATCAGTGCATAAAGCAATAAAAATTGCTCCTAAATATGTTTGATCTTTTATTGTAAGGGAAAATAAGCGTTGTACAAACTTGTGATGGAAAAGTAATAAAAGCAACAGCCTGCATAACAAAGGTTGCTATCATAAGGGGCAATATAACATGACATTCCTTTGCATTAAGATATTATGCATCCAAAAATTAAAAGCGCATGACAACCTCTCCTTCCCTCTGTGGAGGACCTATCTTTTACTTTCTAGTATTTACTTTTATGCAAGAGTCAATAGTATGCGTTCTCATTTCAGCGTCAATTATTCTCTAGTTGGCACATGTGGTATGAAAGATCTAGGCACATATGGCTAGTCAAATATATTTTATCATCATTCATTATTGTTAACAATTGTCTATATGATAAATGAGTTGGGATGCAAAACATTAAGCCCCTATCTTTCTCTTTGTTCGATGGATGCCATTTGTTCTAAAAATATGATTTGAGTACTAGAAATCGTAGAAGACTATATGATGATGGAGTATGTGGAGCTCTTACTTAGACTTTGTTGAGAATAAGTTGAATTGCACTTGTTTGGTGACTAAGAACATTGGTTGTTAAGTTTCAATAGAAGGCATTGTTTGAACCGTCACATGAGTTGATTGCTACTTTGTCATGATGATTTTTATGAGAAAGAGTTGATGTTATGATGCTAGGAAAAGTGATTGAAATTATAATTGATCAAACTTATGCACTATGCTAGCATTCACACTTCATAAATTATTTCTTTTAACATTTACCTACTCGAGGACGAGCAGGAGTTAAGCTTGGGGATGCTGATACGTCTCCAACGTATCTATAATTTATGAAGTATTCATGCCATGTTTACAACAATTTTATATGGTTTAGGTTTGATTTGAAAGGAACTAACCCGGTCTGACGGTGTTTTTAGTAGAACTACCGTGGTGTTTGTTTTTTGCAAAGAAATAAAAGTTCTCGAAATTGGATGAAACTTTTTGGAGATTTTTTATGGAACAAATGAAGAATATTGGAGCAAAGATCCACTGGAGGGGGCCTCTGCTGCCCACTAGGCAACATGGCGCGCCACCCCCCTCTGGTGCTCCCTGGTGGGTAGTGGGCCACTCGACGCCCATCTCAGCATGAGACCGACGCCCAAAAACCTATAAATACAGAACCCCCCAAAAATAACCCTAGATCAGAAGTTCCGCCGCCGCAAGCCTCTATAGCCATGAAAAAACAATCTAGACCCTGTTCCGGCACCCTGCCGGATGGGGGATTCATCACCGGAGGCCATCTTCATCATCCCGACGGCCACCATGATGAGGAGGGAGTAGTCCATCCTCGGGGCTGAGGGTTTGTACTAGTAGCTATGTGTTTGGTCTCTCTCTCTCTCTCTCGTGTTCTTGATTTGGCACGATCTTCATGTATCACGAGCTTTGTTAATATAGTTGGATCATATGATGTTTTCCCCTCTCTATCTTGTTGCGATGAATTGAATTTTACCTTTGTGATTCATTATTATCGGATTGAATACTTCTATGGATGAATACCCATGGTGCCAAGGGGGTATCATACTGATTCACTTGATGTATGTTTTGGCTCTCAACTCGCGGATTCCCGAAGTGCCATTAAGGTAATCTATGGATAGGGGTTGATGCATGCTTTCGTGTTTGTTTTTCTGGTAGAAATCTTGGGGCACTCTTTGAAGTTATTTTTGTTGGGTTGAGTATTATGAACCTGAATTTGTTTGATGCATATCATATAATCAACTCATGGATACTCATGGTGATATTGGAGTATCTAGGTGACATTAGAGTTGGTTGTTGTGTATCGTATGGTGTTATTTAAGTACGAACTCTTGGATAGATGATTGATCGAAAAGGATAACTTTGAGGTGGTGTCGTACCCTACAAACAATTTCGTCTTATATTTCCCGCTAGATAAGAACTTTGGAGTGATTCTTCATCGCACGTTATGGGATTGCCATATGATCTAACTATTTTAGCATTGTTTAGAGATTGCACTAGCGAAATTATGAACCCTAGGCCTTGTTTTCAAGCATTGCAATACCGTTTGTGCTCAATTTTCTTACTTTCCACCTTGCTATTTTTTATTGACCATATTACAAAAATCAATATCTACTACCATTACTACACTTGTATCACCATCTCTTTGCCGAACTAGTGCACCTATACAATTTACCATTGTATTTGGTGTGTTGGGGATACAAGAGACTCTTTGTTATTTGGTTGCAGGGTTGTTTGAGAGAGACCATATTCATCCTATGCCTCCCACGGATTGATAAACCTTAGGTCATACACTTGAGGGAAAATTGCTACTATCCTACAAAGCGCTGCGCTTGGAGGCCCAACACGAGTCTACCAGAATAAGGTTGCATAGTAGACATCAAGACATCAAACATGATTTAGATTATAGTTGCATGTGCAATGCTTGGCATACAGTTCACTACAATGAACTATTTGCGATGAGGTAGAGCAACAGAAACAAGCAGCCAGATGTAGGTGTGAGTGTGATATATGACATACAGTTCACTCGGATGAACTGTTTGTGATTAGGCAACACAATAGAAACGATCAGCCAGATCAAAGGTGTGTGCGATATATGGCATACAGTTCACTCGGATGAATATTTGCGTTGAGCCAAGAGAACAGAAACGGTAGAACTTAACAAGATGTGTGTGCTATGTGGAAAACACGTCAGTAATCAGAAATGTGTGGGAAGAACGATGACAACACAGCCGAATTCTATTAAGATGCCGTGTGTATTGTCAGGAAACGATTGCTGGTATGCAATTCTGAGCGATTGACGAAATCATCACCGACGGGTTCCATTGTTTAGTTTGTGTGTGATGTGGTTTGCTCTGTCCGCACAACATCTACGCTCTGTCTACAGAACATCAACATATATATTTATAAAAACAACATTGCATGACCAAATTAAGCATACAATTACATAAGTGACTACACACATAACATTTCCAAACACCAAAGTAAGCAATTACATGCATACAAAACTAGGAGAAACGAGCATCTAATCATCTACTTCTTGTTGTGATGACGCTTGACATTGCCCTTCTTCTGGTTGGTTCCCTGGGCGTTTTGGGAAGGAGACACTTCCTCATGTCAACGATCCACCTGTACATCTTGTAGCTCGTGTACGTGTCCTTGGCCGCGTAGATGACGTGAGCTTTGTCGAGTTTCTCCATCTAGGCTGAGTGTCAGGCACACTTGTCCTTGTTGCAGTAATCCTTTATGTCTCTTTAATAGGGGTCGTTGATAGCCTCGGCGAGGTGAACTAGTGAGTCCTTCTTATGCTTCTTGCTTCCCTAGATCTTGTATTGGCCCTGGATGTCGACAAGATTCTGGCAGGCAATGCCCAAATTCTTGTGCACCTTTACATCATTGGTGATGTCCACCATAGCGAACATGTAGTGGGGGCTATTGACAAACCCGGCGAAATGCTCGCAAGGCCTTGTGGCCAGGCAATAGTGGTAGACCAGGACGTGATTGTGCACGCACATAGGGCGACGATGACCTTGGGATGAGACCCGGCATGAGCGCGGGAGTACTCGAGGTCGAACCCGACAACCTTGTACTTCTCTTCAGCAAGCAACATCTCCATGATGCGGATGGAGTGCTCCACCCTGACTGAGTTGTTGGTGTACACCATAGAGAGCTCCGTGAACCTTCTATGGGTGTCGACCATAGCATGCATGGTGAACTGCTGCTCATCGTCGGCAGCCACTCGCAGCACCATTGGAGTTGTGCAGGATACCCTCTAAGAAATTGTCATGGTGGGTGTGGTTCTTGCAATACTGGGGTGCGATCAAAAGGTTGAAGAGACACAAGGGTTAAATGGCCACTGTAATAAATTGGGTCCGGCCAGCTTGTAATCCTCATGTCTTGTCACCACGTTCATAGTGGGGGATTCTAGTGCACGCTTGAGCACCCCACATGCGTTTCGTTCGACCACGCGTGGGCTCAAAGAGGCGCCAAATGTATCGTTGGTAAGCCTGTTCCCGCGCAACGTGCAGTTTACCGCGTGCAACCGGGCAAGCTTCTCACACGGCTAGTTTGGCCACGCGTTGGTAGAAAAGGGGAAAATCATGGGCGTTTATTGGCAGAAAGTTTTGCCAAATGAAGTTTGTGGAATGATTTTGATCATAAGTTTACCCGTGGGTGATGAGGTCAAAGTATCACAAAAGGGTGATGATGGACACTCGAGTGCGATAATTAATTATGCGCTCTATAGGGCACACAGTTGAAGAAACCAACTGTGTGCAACAATGTCAAAGATCGCAGCCGAGTTAGCTATACAGATCATTTGCGACGAGATCGACAAGGAAAACACATTTGAGAATGGTTAATAAAATCTAAGTCCATTGCATATTAAGGTCAAAATAGTACTACCAATATACGAGTCTCATACGATGCCATTTCAACGATTGTACCACAAAAGCCCGAAATATTGCATGGTTCAAATTCTAAGATTACAAGGTTCAAATTGATATTATGAAAGCAAATTCAGCACATTCAGCTGCAAATGTCCGCACTGATCAGCTGAACATGGATATAAGAGAGGTTCAAACTAATATTACAACTTGTAAGGCTTGTTTCGAAACCTCATCATTTTTGCAAAGGGATCACCCACTGACAAGTCATGTGTGGGGTTGTCATAATGACTTCCGATCATCTGAAGTTCCAAAATGAAATTTAGCTTTTCTGGAGCCTTTTCCATTCTGCCGTAGCCACCGACGGTGATCAACAAACCATTCATTTTTGCGAAATACATGTAGGCAAACCTCATTACCTTCAGCACCCTTGCTCTAACAACAAAGAACCTGGCGAATATAATCTCCGGTAAGTTCCCTCGGTAGGAGTTCAAAGTAATTTCAGAGAGATGCAAATCTAGGCATTCGATGTGATTGTTATATTGTATCACATTATCCACCACCGGTCTTAATCTTATCTGCAAAAGAAGAGAATGTATTAGTGCCTATACGCAATTTTGAACACTACAACAATCCTATTTGGTTAGCAGGATATGTAAAATGCACTAACGTGCCATCTTCGATCCGACATGATTAACTTGGGCATATGATTACAATCAAATTTTAGCCTTCTTCACAAGAGGTTGGAGTGGATGAAAAAATCCCTAAGAAAACTAGTACACATGAATCTGAAGGAGAAATGCTTATGGATGGTAACCATATGAATCAAGCAACCAATATGGGGGGAGAACATGTATGTACTGAGATCCTCCAAAATTCCTTCAGAAATCGTAGTACGTTGTCATTGTAAACTTGGGAAAAGGTACCAAAAATTTAACTCCCTTATGGTTAACAATTAACAGGAAAGGAACATCACCTCGATATATAGCTTCTCTAGGCACAAAAAGCATCTCAGGAAACTGACAACTTGGTCCAGGTTGGGGCCAATAGATTCAAGTGCCAAGACCTTCACTTCGTGCAGATTTGGGGTCAAGCTCGTCGGAATCCTTTTCTAGATGACAGACAAACATACATCTTCAAAATTAGAATAATCTTGATTTCAAGGAGAGGTAGAACGCGACGGTTGTACCGGAACGGGTGTGGATCTAATAACAAGTTTGGAGTATTTGACAGACGAGTAGCCCACCACTATCAATTTTCGCGCGGAAATGACATTGATTCTTATTGGACCTTGTTGATCAGTTACAAGTAATCTCTCAAGTGAAGGTGAGTCCTCAGTGACCATACTATGGTACACCTTTTGTGATGTTTCGTTGTGGCACCAGCAACACACATAAATAGTCCGGAGAGTCATGGAGGTGATATCGAAGCTACTCAACCCATTGATCGCCTAAAGACGAAGGTACTCGAGTGTGGTACAGTCACGGAGTAGTCGCCATGTCATCCCTTAGGATGCAGGCAACGACGAGCTCGAGGTGCTTCAGCCATGATACAGAAAGAGCGCGCGCGTCAGTAAGGGGGATGGCAGTTCATGAACTTGGCGAGGCGCAGCATGGGTGCGAGGTGTAGCATGGACATTGGCAGCGAGCACATATGCCCATCATTAAAACTGAGTCCCTTGAGCTGATCTAGGGCGGGGATCATAACAACTCGTCTATCTTGGCTCGGTCCTTGCCGTTGGAATGGAACTTGCCCGTGCTAAGGCCTCTGAATGGGTCATGATGACTGCCCAGGATCCGAGACAACACGTCCAAGCTTTTGCGATAGCCATGGCAGAGCTTGTGCGTATCGATAAGGTCAAGAGGGGTGGAGTGCCGTAGGAGGCGCCATCGCCGGGAAAGGACGGTTGTCCGCACCTCATATTTGATAGGAAGGAGGGAGATGATGACTATCAACATATCACCGGGGAGGCTGCTGATGAAGTCTAGGCCTGCTGGAGTCATATGCGGTTCTTGCTCGACCTGCCTTCGCTTGTTGGCAGCCTTGTTCTCCACCTCCGGAGTCTCCTCGTCAGCGATGCTTTTTGATAGAAGTGGGATTACAGGGAATATTTAGTTAAAACAGGACAAAAGAAAAGTGTATTGGTAACTAGAAGTTAGTAGGTAGGAAGAGAGTAAAAAATGGAATAACAATTTGTTGCTTAAATACTACACAATTCCTTTCATAAAGAACACTAACTTCGAAAAATTTCAGGACATATGATATCGTCGGGGAAGTTAGCATATATCTACGGGTTTTTTTATGTGCATTGCAATTTTAGTGCAAGCTTTTTGTCCAAAGGCCCGTGCCAAAATTGGAGTGACCATGTTCATCAAGTCTTATAGAGCAATGATTGTGAATCCATGGTTTGTGTTCAGTGTGACATCCCTGCAGTCTTGAGTTATGTAAAGGGCAAGATTGTGTACTACAGATGCTATTGCATAGCAAGGAATGTGTTGTAGAAAATGGTAGGATTGTTGAAGAAGATGGTAACATGCAAATATGGGCAAAATTGAAGAACAGTATAGCAGTTGAAATCAAAGGGAAAAATCTATAATTAAACAGATAGTGTAACCATGATGTGATGGAAATATGAGAGTAATCGAAAGAACAATACATCATTAAATTTGCTAATATAGAAAGAAGAGAGAAAACCTTTGATGTATATGCTGCATGTGGCACCTTTTATCCAAATGCAGCAATATGTAGTATATGTTCAAGAAAGTAGGCCGGTCCAACCGATGTAGGGTGAGATTGAACATATCGTGCGCATCTTGAAGTCATTTGGTACGGTGAGATGGAACTCCACGGTTGTCTAACTGAGGCCACAAAGTCCTTATGTGTCAGCGCACTATACACTCTATGAATGAAAGAAAACCCTCAAATCAACTCGAATAAAAATGAATTCACAGTGATTCGGCCTGGTGATTAAAGGAGGGAGATGAACTAGGATAAGAGATGAGACAATATTTCAGTAAATTAGTTACCTTGTTGTCCATGAGAAAAACCTCAATATCTTGAATTCCCCAATCGGGCGGAGCTGGATTGATGGCGAGCAGCGTCGAGAAAGTTGATAGCAGTAGGTTGCGGCAAGCGGAAGTGGCGAAATGCGGTGGAGATTGCCGGTAGCCTAGCGGCTGCGACGAGCGTCGAGCTAAGTGGTTGTCGCAGCGATAGGCGGTTCCATGTAGAGTCGCGGAGGAGCTTGTGCTAGTGTAAATGGGGACCCGAGGGGGTGGTGGGCAGGTTGAGGGTTTTTGTGGCGTGGGGATGGCAAGGGTTTTCTTTTTTGCTTTTTCAATTGGGTAGTGAGGGTTTTCTCTCCCAAAAGAGTTCCAGAGGCAAACGGTTTGCTAGAGCCAACCGTGTGTGATTGGCGTAACTGGGAAAATGAAAGTCATTGCACACGTTTCCAATTTTGGAAAATAACAATGTTTCAGGGTGGTTCCACTTTTCCTTCGTCGTTTGACTATGAAATTTTTACCCACGCTAAACATTCACCCTAGTATGCATAAAATTCCATCAACCAAACTAATTGCATCCATATCCCATATTTAGGCATAAGTAAACATAGATATAATTAATCATACTCAGGCATATATTACTGTCGCGGGAAACCACGGCCACCTATGGGGCCAAGGGGCCCCTTGCTGGTTTGGCAGGGGGGTGACGCGTTGCACAAAGAGCAAAGGAGCGTGGGGCAACACGGCAGGGATCACATGGGCAATTTTACCCAGGTTCAGGCCGCCGTGAGACGTGAAACCCTACTCCTGCTTTGGTGGATTGATGTTGGAAGAATGGTGGTGGAGCGTAGTACACTAGCCCGGCAGGGGCGGCAGTGGCTACATGTGTATGGGCATCTAGTTCTCCAGCCTCGTGAGCCGAACGAACTCCTTCTACGGTTGCCATGGGCCTCCTTTTATAGGTTAAGGGGTCACCACAATGGCAAATCAGTCATTACGCACTGATAAGATAGCAAAAAGTGCTATCATACCTAACTCTACAGGATGACAGAGCGCATTAAATGCGCCGCTCAACATCGCGTCGTTACTCGCCCGACAAGCCTTGCCGGGCTTATCCTAACAGCTCCACGCCTACTTGTTTGAAACATCATGGGACGGGTGTCATCTGTAGGTTTTCCTGTAGAAAGGGGCCGCCATGTGGCGAATGGTTGCCACTTAATCACTTTGCGGTTTGACACCGCACTGATTGGCGATGTGGGTCATGGTGAAGTGGTTGATGAAGTGTCTCTTGCTTCCGTGAGTCCCGACAGGCCCTGCCGGGACGTCTTGGTCACTCTCTTTCGGGGGTGGCTCTCCCCTTCCCAAGTCTGTTTGCCCGGCAAGGGAGGTTTTTCTCCTGCTGGTACTTTGCTTCTCTGGCTTGATCTTCGTCCTCCTGTTCTTCATGCTAGTCCTTCAAAGATCTTGGTCTCTTGTTCTCTGGTATGAATTGGTGTCGTTCGTGCACAATTCAGGGGATAATATATACCCCTGTCTATTTTCCCCGACATAAGGCCCCGGGCCTAAGCACACGTGTCGGCACGGCATGTTGGGTTAGGCCCCAAACAGTGCACGGACATGTGGCAGGAAAGGGTTGCACACGTCAGTTTGCAATGACAACCAGTCAATCCAACATCCACTTTGCGCAATTACTGCGTGTCGTGGGGTCGTGGGTTTCTTGTAGTTAATGGTAAAATGGTAACTTTCTGAAGTGTCACGCTTGTATTCCGCACTTCCCCCCTTAAAAATATGGAAAAGCGGAGCGACACGGTTTACCTTTTGCTCGATTCTCCTTCCATCATCTTCCTCCACAAGCCAAGCGACAGTTTCCACCATCTCGCCCTTCCGTCTGCTGCTGTCCATCTTGCCGATCACTTTCCCCTTTTGCATCCGCATCGTCACCGCGGAAATTGGGAATAAGCCCGGGGAGAAAGGGAAGTAGGCGGCCGCAGTGAAGGAAGTGGCCGCCGAGGGGAGCAAGAGGGGAGCGGAGCTGAACAAGAAGCGGAGGGAAGACATCGTCTTCCTTACATCGGCCTTGAGCGGCCCAGTTCTCCAAGCGAGGTACGGATATCTATGGGGAAGGCATGTCCCAAAAGGGCACGGAGCGCATATAGTTTATGTGGATGGGCAAGAAGATCTGCCAAACTCATATCGATTCTTCTGCGCTTATTTCAACTGCGGCCTCTGTCCCCCCTTCTTCGATTTCTTCAAGGCAATCATGAGCATCTATGGATTCCACCTCCTTGACTTCATGCCGAATTCAATGGCGACCATGCCCATTTTTGCGCACTTGTGCGAGAATTTCATTGGAGCCTTCCCCAATGTGGATCTGTTATGACATTATTTTGTTCCGCGAGTGGAAAACAAAGGCCACCACTCCAGGAAGATTAGCTGGATGCCGCGGTCGGCGAGGAAGCTATGGGATTATATCCCTAGATGGTAGAATAAAAGGTGGGATGAGTGTAGAGGGGACTGATGCTGGATCCAGGATGAGGAATCCCCCGAGTTCTGTGAAGCACGGATGGCATGTGTTGAGTGTGGCAAGGAATGGAGCGCTCTCGGCCTCACTGAAGATAGGCTCCACCCGACAATCAACGGGATTACCCGTTTGAAGGCTGCCGGGCTAACCATTGAGCATGTGGGGTCAGATTTTCTCCTCCGTCGCATTTTGCCGCTGCAAGAGAGGGACAGGCCCGCTTGGTTGTACGCATTGTTGAGGAAATCGTTAACTGGTAGCTGCTCGGTTGGCTGGTGAGTAGGGGATTAACGGCTAATCGGCAAGTTAATCGGACATTTAATCAATTAATCGGATGATTTATCGGTTTATAGGCTACGAAGTAACCCTATGAGTAGGGATTAATCGGCAAGTTAACTTGTTAATCGGATGAATTCTTGAACAGGGGTTGTACGACGATGCTACAGACAGGATGAGGTTGCTCCCATGATTGGCCAACAACTTGTCAGTTTATGGTCATGCTTGGTTATGCGACTAGTTATTTGGCCGCTTTGATCTGTTCAAACTCCCGGCAACCGTGATCCCTCTGAATGTCAATTCAGGCCGGGATCAGATACCAAAGTGGATGCCGGACTGCAACGCTCATGGGGTAGCAAGCGATTGGCAGCTACCTTCTTTGATGAGGAGGTCCAGTGGTCGAGCACCTTGGCGGAGAAGGCCGCCAAGGTTGAGGGTGTGATGTATAAATGTACCTCCTTTGCGGAGGTGGCATATATCTTGAGGAGGGTCGAGGAGGCCAAGGCGGCCCGCCTTGCGGAGATGGAAAAGGCCGCGAAGTCCGGGAAGGGCAAGGGGAAAGCTGAGGATTAAAGTTCTTCTCATGAAGGCAGCGAGGCGCAAGTCATGGAAGGGGTTGCCGCGGAAAAGCTTACCGGGGCCGACCTTGCCGGGCTTGATGCCTAGGCCACAGTGGCAATGAAGCTTCAGGAGGAGGAGGTTGGCAAGGTGGCAGGGGTCAAGGAGGAGGAGTGACTGCCAGCTGGGCCTCAAGGGCCCGAGCTAGTTCCGAACCAGCGCCCCCATAGGCGTGCTAGTAATCGGGGGGCAGCAGCCTCCAATCCAGCGCCGGTCGCCAAGAGGGTGAAGAAGACCACCACCAAGGTCACCAAGGTGGAGGTGGCACATTGTGAATCTCCTCGTATCGCCAGGATCAAGAGTTCCCCCACCGAGTGAGCGGCGGATGTGGAAGACTATTCTGCCTCCAGTTCATCACGAACACTACAAAAAAAATACACTTCCGTGATGATACGTGTTTGTCACAGTAGGTCGTGTTTTTTGTCATGCATGTACATCCATGACGATTTTATGACAGAATCAAGATAGTCATACCTGTGCGGTCGTAGAAGTGTTCCATGACATTACCGAAATTATCATCACGAAAGTGTCCACTTCCATGACAATAAATCGCGCGTCACAGAAGTGCTTTCGTCAAGGGTGACCGACATGTGGCATCCACCGTAACGGAACTCCATTAAGCTATCGGGTCCAGTTTTGGATCCGATAACCCGTTAACAGCCCCGACCAATGGGGATTTTCCACGTGTAAAATCATCATTGGCTGGAGCAAACACGCATCGGCTCACCATTGGGACATATGTCATCCACTCATTGGACCGAAGGCGCCTATGATACGGTGACACGTGGCACGACCCAACGGAGGCCTATTCCTGTGAAAAGGCCGGCCCGTTTGACTTGGTTAAAAGGTGGCGGGCTGGCCCACCGAAAGCCTGTTAACGGCCTGTTCGCATATAGCCCATTTACAACCTGCTAACCCAGGGCCTGTTACGACCTCTCCGAATTAGGCCAGTAGCGTCATCTGGGCCGTCCATTATGATTCCAGCCCGTTTTAACTTCCGGCCCATGTGTGGCCCATGACTTCTTTCGGCCCATATGAGGCCCTTTGTAACTCTTGGACCATTAACTGCCCATGGTGAAACTGGCCCGTAATGAACAGTGTATCACTTTATACCCATTAACGGCCCATTATTCCATTGGGCCGTTTCTAGCCCAAGTTATCTTTCGGCCTTCTCAGGGCCCATTGATTCTTGGGCTCATTTGTAGCATTCGGTTACATATGGCCCGTTGAGGGAGTCCTGGACTAAGGGGTGTCCGGATAGCCGAACTATCATCATCGGCCGGACTCCAAGACTATGAAGATACAAGATTGAAGACTTTGTCCCATGTCCGGATGGGACTTTCCTTGGCGTGGAAGGCAAGCTTGGCGATACGGATATGTAGATCTCCTACCATTGTAACCGACTCTATGTAACCCTAGCCCTCTCCGGTGTCTATATAAACCGGATGGCTTTAGTCTGTAGGACGAACAACAATCATAGCATAGGCTAGCTTCTAGGGTTTAGCCTCCTTGATCTCGTGGTAGATCTACTCTTGTAACACACATCATCAATATTAATCAAGCAGGACATAGGGTTTTACCTCCATCAAGAGGGCCCGAACCTGGGTAAAACATCGTGTCCCTTGTCTCCTGTTACCATCCGCCTAGACGCACAGTTCGGGACCCCCTACCCGAGATCCACCGGTTTTGACACCGACATTGGTGCTTTCATTGAGAGTTCCTCTGTGTGGTCACCGATAGGCTCGATGGCTTCTTCGATCATCAACAACAACGTAGTCTAGGGTGAGACCTTCCTCCCCGGACAGATCTTCGTATTCGGCGGCTTTACACTGCGGGCCAACTCGCTTGGCCATCTGGAGCAGATCGAAAGCTACGCCCCTGACCGTCAGGTCAGATTTGGAAGTTTGAACTTCACGGCTGACATCTGCTGGGACTTGATCTTCGATGGATTCGAGCCGCAGCCAAGCGCGCCGCACTGTCACGACGGGCATGATTTAGCTCTGTAGCCGGACAGTACCTTGGAGGCCGCACTTGAGCCCGCTCCGATCTTCAATTCGAAGCCGGCTGCGCATATCGAGGACGGATGGCTAGACACCGCCTCGGGGGCTGCAACCTCTACGGCAATAGAGCCGAACACTGACCTTGTCCCTCATCAAGCTCGTGACTCCGAGGTGCCAGACTCCTTGCCGGACTCCGAACCTCCCGCGCCCCCTCCAATCGAATCCGATTGGGCGCCGGTCATGGAGTTCACCGCCGCGGACATCTTTCAACACTCACCTTTCGGCGACATCTTGAGTTCGCTAAAGTATCTCTCGTTATCAGGAGAGCCCTGGCCGGACTATGGTCAGGACGGTTGGGATGCAGACGATGAAGAAATTGAAAGCCCACCCACCACCCAATTAGTAGCCACTGTCGATGATCTAACCGACATGCTAGACTACGACTCCGAAGACATAGACGGTATGGACGACGATGCCGGAGACGACCAAGAACCAGCGCCTACCGGGCACTGGAAAGCCACCCCAACTCACGACGTATACATGGTGGATACACCAAAAGGAAGCGATAATGAGGAACAATGGGACAGGGCGAAGGACAACTCCCCCAACAAACAACCAAAACGGCGATGCAAGCGCCGCTCGAAGTCCCGCCTCGCTAAAAACGGCACCCATACGGACCCGGCCTTAGAGCAGGGCGAAGCAGTGGACGGCGAACATGCCACCAAGCAACCATCCGAATATGACGAACTGGACAAGCAACCCATCCCCGGCGAAAGCAAGAGCCTAGACGATCTCACGCCGAACACATTGCCAGAGCATAAGAACCTTCATAAAAGGCTCGTCGCCACTGCAAGAAGTTTGAAGGAGCAAAAGCGGAAGCTCAAAACAGCGGAGGATGCACTCAGAATGAGATGGAGAAAAGTACTCAATACCGTAGATAAATATGGCGTTAGTAACCAGGCAAAGAGCTACCCAAAGCGCAAGCTGTTGCCCGAATTTGACGAGGAGGCCTTAGAGCCCCCGCAGTCAAAAAAAAGAGGCCGCCTGGCCGGATAGACGACCAGATGACAGGCTAAGAGAAGCAAGGGGCGCCGCACACAAGCCGGCACATGATCAGCATAAAGATCCTCGGAAAAAGGATGACCCGGTCAGGTCCATCTATGGGACAAAAAAGAAGACTCCAGGAAGCAACACAACCCGCCGAGCATTTGAAGACAACGGCACACCCAAATACAGGGGCGCCGCACACCCACTATGTTTCACCGAAGAGGTACTGGATCATGAATTTCCAGCGGGATTCAAATCCGTAAACATAGAGGCATATGACGGAACAACAGACCCCGGAGTCTGGATTGAGGATTATATCCTACATATACATATGGCCAGAGGAAACGACCTCCATGCCATAAAATACCTACCCCTCAAGCTCAAAGGGCCAGCTCGGCATTGGCTCAAAAGCCTCCTAGAAAATACCATTGGAAGTTGGGAAGAGCTCGAGGATGCGTTTCGAGCAAATTTTCAGGGGACTTATGTCCGCCCTCCAGATGCAGACGATTTAAGTCACGTAACTCAACAGCCCGGAGAGTCAGCACGCAAATTCTAGAACAGGTTCCTCACCAAAAAGAACCAAATAGTCGACTATCCGGACGCCGAAGCCTTAGCAGCCTTTAAGCACAATGTCTGAGACGAATGGCTTGCCAGACACCTCGGCCAGGAAAAAAACCAAGAACAATGGCCGCACTAACAAGCCTCATGACCCGCTTTTGCGCAGGGGAGGACAGCTGGCTGGCTAGATGCAGCACCATCGACCCGAGTACATCCGAAGTCAGGGATGGAAATGGGAAATCACGACGCAGAAAAGATCAGCGCCGGAATAAGGAAAATGGCCCAAATAGCACGGCGGTCAACGCCGGATTCAAAAGCTCTCGGCCGAGTAACAAAACACTGCCCCTCAAGGACAACAGTGATGAGTTATCCAACCTAAACAAAATTCTGGATAGGCTATGTCAAATACATAGTACCTTCGGGAAGCCTGCAAACCATACCCACAGAGATTGTTGGGTCTTCAAGCAGTCCGGCTGACTTAACGCCGAACACAAGGGGCTCGACACACAAAGTGAAGACGACGAACCCCACAAGCAACACGCCAGAAAACAGAAGACTTTCCCACTAGAAGTCAAAACAGTGAACTCACTTCATGTGATAACACGAAAACTCAGTGCGGTACCTGCCATACTAGGACACCATCCGCAGAATGGGGGTAGACCCTACCAAAATTCGCTGTAGCAGCACTTCCTTCAAAGGAGTGACGCCAGGCCTTCAAGCCAATTGTACAGGCTCTGTACCACTAGAGGTTGTGTTTGGTTCATCCGACAACCTCGGCCGCGAAAAGCTCACTCTCCATATCGCCCCATTTAACAGTAGCCCTTAGGCACTACTGGGACGCGAAGCTTTCGCCCACTTTAATGCAATACCACATTACGCGTCTCTTACGCTTAAAATGCCCGGTCCACGCGGCATAATCTCATTAAAAAGTAACTCCGAGTGTTCCTCGACCATGGAGAATGTGAGACTGCCTTGACAGCCACACACTAATCCGACCTTGCAGGTCAAAGCCCCTAAAAACAGGTCATTCAGACCTCGGACACGGTTAGGCGAGTCAGGACAACTAAACAAGGGGCTTCCCAGCCGCATACCCCTTTACAAGGGGCCGCGCATATAAATGATGAGAGCCAATAAAGCTCAACATTATTCATCTTCCAAATTATACTTTATTTTAAATACAACTTTTGCACGATATTTCTTCCGAACTAAGTCCTTCTCTTTTACAGATGAAGCACGTGCTACACCCATCCAGAATACAGCACAACGGAGACACAGGCGGAGACGTGCAGCAGGGACCCGTTGCAAGGATTCTTTTCAGATTAAGACCCTGCGTAAACCTTTCTTACTGTCTCTTGTTGATACACATCCCCCGATTTTCTACCATAACCGAGGAGGAGGCTGGCATTTTGGCATCGGTCGCGTCAGAAGTTCCCGCCTGTACCTGGACACTAGGGGCTTAGGGCATTGTTCTGCCCGGTATCATAAAGACCGAACACCTCAGGGAGTGTTCGGCGTCTCGAGTTAGGCCTTATATGCATCAGCTCCGAATCATGTCTTTGGTCAAATGTTGGGTTTGCCCGGCTCCTGTGTTTTGCTGCCTTACGTTTCGCTCCATCGGCTAATGCGGCACCAGGAGAACTACTGCGATTGTGCCCCGGTTCGGTCGGGAGAGCACCTCAGTAGAGAAAGCCGAAAACTGACTGTCATGATATAGCGAGAGACTGGTCAACCACTCGATCAACTATTGGAATGTTTATAATTCCTCCGCTTTGACGAAGGACACATACGCGCCCCGAGTTCGGAGAGCGCGGTGCCTCTAGGGGCTATATAGTAGCCCCACCTTCGAGCTCCTATGGCTAAGTGAAAGTGATAAAGCATTATAGTCCGGTTGCCTAGTTTGCTACGCTATCACCTCCTTAAAAAGGACCAAGACGTTGGATTAAGTGTGAAAAAGCGCTTTTATTTTTGCAAACACCCCCGCACCATGTGCGTGGGGGCTGAAGCCAAAGACTGCCATCTTTCAGGTTATACATACATATACGGCCGCACAGGAGATAGTTCCATACTTGAATGCACAAGTATAAAAAGCTATGGCATTATAAACATGATCTCACAAATCATACACGTCATTTGAACATGACATCTTTCGAGCACTGCGACTCTATTAAACGAGCACCCTGCAGGACATCCTCAAAATAGTGCTCGGCGGGTAATCGGCTTTTGTCTGAACCCCGAGATGCAACAGCGGTGGCATCCATGTCCGCCCAGTATGTCTTCACACGGGCGAGAGCCATCCGTGCACCTTCTATGCATGCCGACCGCTTCATCGCCTTGATATGCGGCACCGCCCCAAGGAATTGCTGCAACAAGCCAAAATAGCTCTTCCGCTTGGGCCTTTCCGGCCACAAATGAGCGACCACATCCGTCATGGAAAGTCCGGACAGTCTATTCAGCTCAGCCCACTCAGCTAGCCGATCAGTCAACGGAAGTGGACACTCTGAACTATGGAATTGAGACCAGTAAAGCTCTTCTATTTCGTGATCCTTCTGGCTTCGGAAGTGCACGACTGCGTCCGCCGCACTCACCGCCAAATCCAGATAAGAATCCTCCGCACCACACAACTGGCACAACTGAGCATACTTCGGATCCGTGAACTTCCTACGCAGAAGAAAGGGCTTTCCAGCCGCAATGTCTCCGGCTTGATGCAGTTCCTCCTTCATAGCCCGCATCTCACTCCGGGCATCCTTGACTTCGGCGGCGGCCTTCTTCAGGCCCTCTTGCTCCACTCGGTGTTCTCCTTCAAGAACCTCACAACGGTCGGTAGTATCTTTTAATTTCAAGGCCATTCCGGCCATCTCTTCCCTGCTTCGGCAGTGAGCAGCCTTTTCGGCTTTTAGCTCTTCCGCTGCCTTCGAGGCAGCCTCATCACTTATCCTGGCTTGCTCCTTGGCTCGAGCAAGCTCTGCTCGAAGGTCTTCCACAGCAGCGGCGCCATCTGCATCAAGCATACAAATTGTAAGGAACGGGCATCAGCTCCCTTACTAGGCAGCCGCGGAGCAACCACCTACCTTGCGTCTCGTTAAGTCGTTTATTGACCAACGTGATGTCCGCATCCGCAACATCGAGTTGCCTCTTCAGTTTGGCAACTCCATCAGTCCGGCTAGCCACCGAACATTCCGCCACCTGCATAGGAAAGGCGACATTCCATAACTGAGATTATGATCCTTGGCACGTTGTCGCTTTCGACAGCATACCACGTCTCAGGGGCTACTATCTATACAGGGCGCACTCCATGTGCAAAACTGTCCAAGGTATGTCATTTTTTGCGTACCTCAAACCCCGTCAGCAAACTTCCGACGGCCCCAAACAACCCGCTTTCGGCGGATGAGATCCTCTCAATCACCATACTCATTAATGTGCGTTGATCTTCTGAGATAGACGCCCTCTTGAGCAAATCCTGCAGCTCCATCGGCCGTACTCCAATGGATGCCAAACTCTCCGGCCCCGCCGGACTCGGGGAGACCCTCCGTGACGACACCTCAGGGTCGTCCGCCCCGCCCGATGGGGCGGCAGATGGAGGCGTCTCGCTCTCCATCATCTCCGGACGAAGGTCCCCCGAAGATGAGCTCTGCTGAGATGGGCTGAGATCCGAACTGCAAGGTGAAGACTTCGGTTACCTTCGGAAATAATACAGGGCGTCCCCTATTACAAAAATTCCCCTTTTTTACTTACGGCTTGCTGGAGGGCTGATTCCCCTGAGGAGACAGTACGGCCGGGGCTCCTCCCGGCGCAGGACCTTCCGATACAGATTTCTTTCCCCGCTTTGAAGCCTTGGCCTCCGGGTCTTCGGAAGGAGTCCTCTTCTCCCCCTGGAAGGAGGGACTCTCGATTCCCCCCTTACTGAAAGCCTCATTGACAGAGGTGGAAGTCTCCCTGTGCCCCCTCCTCCCTCCTCTGAAGGCGCAACCTCCAACATTTTGACTAACACGGGATCCGGTGTGATCTCAGGGAGGGGGGCCGGACACCGTATCAGTTTTGCTTGCGCTATCCACTCCTATCCAAGGGATAGCTGGTTAAAAGGCAAACCCATGATAAATAAATGGACAATATGTCCGGACACAGGGCTACTTACTTGAGTATCCGGGCGATTGCAGCTTAGGCCAGCGTCCTCGGTCAAGTCCGGACGCATCTCTTGTGATCCGAAGAACAGTTTGTACATCTCCGCGGGTGTCAAACCCATGAAGTGTTGGAGAGCTCGTGGCCCCTCTGGATTAAATTCCCACAGGCGGATGGGGCGACGTTTGCAGGGCAGAAGGCGCCGGATCAGCATAACCTGTGCCACTACAACCAGATTAATCTCCCTTTCTTGGAGGCCTCGAATCCGGTCCTGCAACAGGGGTACGTCTTTGGACGGCCCCCAGTTAAGCCCCTTGTTGACACATGACGTCAGCCATTGTGGAGGGCCCGAGCGGAAGACGGGCGGCGGCCTCTGCCTGCTGCCCCTGGGAGCGGTGATATAGAACCACTCCTGTTGCCACAAGTCGATCTCCTCCTGAAAAGAGCCCTCGGGCCATGGAACATCGGCCCTCTTGCTTATAACCGCTCCGCCGCACTCTTCCTGACGCCCCTCAATCATCTTCGGCTCCACGTTGAAGGTTTTGAGCCACAAGCCGAAGTGAGGGGTAGTGCGGAGGAAGGCTTCGCAGATGACAATGAATGATGAGATGTGGAGGATGGACTCCGGAGCTAAGTCATGGAATTCCAGCCCATAGTAAAACATAAGCCCCCTCACGAAGGGATCCATCGGGAAGCCTAAACCCCGACGGAGGTGAGACACGAACACGATGCTCTCGCCGGGCTCGGGAGTAGGAATAACTTGCCCTCGGGCAGGCAACCTATGCGAAATCTCGTAGGTCAAATACCTGGCGTCTCTCAGCTTTAGCACGTCTTCTTCCGTGACGGAAGAGGGCATCCACCGGCCTCGTAGGTCGGAGCCGGACATTGTCAAAGGTCGAAGGTACCCGAATCTGGAGCCCTGGGTGTTGGAACTCGGGGCGAGGGGCGGATTTGATTGAGGATTGAAGAAAAAGAACGGGCCTTGGTCTCATTATAAAGAGGAAGAATACCAAGAGCCGTCCCCGTGACCGTTTGGAACCCGCCTTTGATGGAGGGGGCGTGGCAACGGGCGCGGTTGGGTTAACCATGTCCGTATTTATGAGAATCCTGGAATAAGGGGAACACGATCTCTGCTTCGACAAGACGTGCCAAGGAAACCGCTTCGCTAAACACGCTGAGGTGGTACAATAAAAACGATTCGAGTAAAGGCTTGGTGGTGGTGTGATGTCACGCCACCAAACACGTCAGCAGATTGAACTTATGTAAATATTATTCTCTCTACGGTGGTTCTTGGAATTTATTTTGCAGAGCCGGACACTATCCTGGTGTTCACAATCTTCCATAGAATATTCGGAGGAGGAACCCGCCTTGCAATGCCGAAGACAATATGCGCGCCAGACTTGTCATCATTGAAGCCTGGTTCAGGGGCTACTGAGGGAGTCCTGGACTAAGGGGTGTCCGAATAGCCGAACTATCATCATCGGCCGGACTACAAGACTATGAAGATACAAGCTTGAAGACTTCGTCCCGTGTCTGGATGGGACTTTCCTTGGCGTGGAAGGCAAGCTTGGCGATACGGATATGTAGATCTCCTACCATTGTAACCGACTCTGTGTAACCCTAGCCCTCTCCGGTGTCTATATAAACCGGATGGGTTTAGTCTGTAGGACGAACAACAATCATACCATAGGCTAGCTTCTAGGGTTTAGCCTACTTGATCTCGTGGTAGATCTACTCTTGTAACACACATCATCAATATTAATCAAGCAGGACGTAGGGTTTTACCTCCATCAAGAGGGCCCGAACCTGGGTAAAACATCATGTCCCTTGTCTCTTGTTACCATCCGCCTAGACGCACAGTTCGGGACCCCCTACCCGAGATCCGCCGGTTTTGACACTGACACCCGTTATTGTCATTTTCTGCTTGTGGGCCAAATTCAGCCCGTCGTTACAGTCAGCCCATTTTTGGACTGTTAATACATTGGGCCGTTTTCATGTCAAAAAAACCCGTTGGGCTGTTTTCATAGAGTTATCAAATATGGCCTATTAATGGCCCGTTATGGTCCATGAATAGTACGGCCCATGATTGGTGAAATGATGATATGCCCCGTAGAAGGCCCATGGATCCTACGGCCCGTATGAGGTCCATGGATCGTACGGCCCGTAGAAGGCCCGTGGATCGTACGACCCGTAGAAGGCCCATGGACCCTACGACCCGTAGAAGGCCCATTAATCCTAAGGCCCGTATAGAAGGCCAATGGATCCTACGGCCCATATAGAAGGCCAATGGATCATACGACTGGAAGAAGGCCCATGGATGATACGGCCTGAAGGAGGCCCACGGTTACAACAGTCCGTGTGTTGCCATGATTATTTTGGCCTAGTTACCAAAAATAGGCTATTGTGGCCACTAGGAAAACACAGAAAAAGAACTGCAGTGACTACAAGCAAACAACTAAACAAGACAATAAGGAAATAAATAAGCAAGCAATGAACTCTAGCCTATTACCGCTATTACACATATTACATCCAGTGGGCATCAAAGTTCGCCACCAGTGCAAATATAGGGAACAAAGCAGCATATTACATACATTGGCCGTCAAAATTGGCCACCGGTGCAAATAAACGCGGCAGCAAAACAAGAGCATAACTGAAACAACTTCAGAAGAGCTCAAGAAATGTTATCCTGGGTATCCACCATGCTGGCAATAAGCTTAGCAAGCTTATTAGCTTTGTCCTGTTTGGCGCTAAAATCCACGCTTGCTGTTGCACCAGAAAGTATGCATCTGAATGCTCCAGGGACTTCCGCAGTCCTTTCGCTTCTTGTCGCAGCACAGCTGACCGATGTCTTTCAACTTGTAGTTGAGACTCAAGAAACCGAACTGATTCAGACAGTGAGTTTGAATAGCTTGTGCAAGCGGTAGTGGCCAGTAACTCGAACACTAAACCAAGACAGGATTTTGGGGTTGTCTCGCTGTCTTCAAGATAGTCTTCCTTAGTTGTTTTATCAGCTTTGTTGGAGACCAACAAGGATGTGTCACTATCCTGAACCTTATCTGCATTACTTCCTTTACCATTGCTTAATAAGGCACTCTTCCCCAATATTCTACCAGCATTCTAAAAGAAGAAACAAGCAGACACATAACAAGTTTAGCATGTACTAGTATATGAAACTCATTTCGATGAACCAGTTCATTAGTAAGGTGGACAGGATTAAACTACCAAGTCTTCTATTGCCAAGTACTAGTACATAATAAAAGCATCAAACAAACATATATCTATGTCCTATGGTCACTGCATTGTCTTGCCAAATCAAAATAGAGACACGGTGCAAATCATATCAGTTCAAGACAAAGCAGCAGTAAAAGAATACAAAGCGTGGGAAACTACACGACACAACAAGATTTCCGATGGGTACCATGGGTCTACATGTACAACAACACTATTGGCTCTGTTGTGATGCTAGTAATGTGCATGATATGAAAGTCAACTATATACACAATTGAAATTGAAATCAACAGAGCTATTGATAAGAGCACACCTGTTAAAGAAACATGCGTGAACATACCTGCTGTGCCATTGGAGTTTCCATTGGATCCTTCAATTTAAAAATAAGTTTCTATGAGTAAATACAGTGATACAAGAGCAAAGTAATCATAGTTAAAAAAGGCGCGCCTAAGCGAGCGCTTAAGCGCGCCTAGGCTCTAGGCGTTGGCAAAACGCATTGCGCATAACTACGCTTAATCTGTGCATAACTGCGCATAAGCATGCGCTTTGGTCAGTAAAGCGCAAGGCGGTGGCAAAACTCACAATTAACGCCTAGCGCTTTTTTGAACTATGATAGCAATGGAATCTTAAATTAGAACAGTTGTTCTTCAGGTTTAGGCACTTGTTCTACATGAACAGAGTATAGTAAGACGCAAGAATATAATACTTAAAAATAGAAAATGAGCTCATAGACCTTACCACATTCTTGGTTCGGGACCAGTACAGAACAAGGTGTTCCCACTCATCATCCAGTAAATTTGTCTCAGGAGAACGTAAGGGAATTTGATGAGTTTCTTTTCCGGTGAAGTATGTTTTCTTCAGGTAATTCCGATACCGCCACCAAGCATTCTTGAAGATAGCAGAGGTATTAGCATAGGTTAGCTCACCCTGAGTTTCCAAATCGGTCCTTCTCTATAAAGAAAAATGGGAAAATTTGTTGTATTATAACCATCATGGGGGTAGGTTGTATGGGACGAAGCAAAGTAATTGCCCTGAATAACATTACTTACACATAACTCCTGGACAAACACCTGCAACTGGCATTTTCCTTCATCTTCAGTATAATATTTCCAAGATGGGAAGATACGCACATACGATTTAACAACATCAAATGCAATAGATGCTAAACTACAACTAGCTGGTTGTGCTTCCTCCACAGGAATATGCGTACTAACTAGTGGAGTTGGGGTTCGCCGTGATAGTACTGGCCCTTTGGGCACTGGAGCTGCCTTACTAACTGCTCTTGTTTGGGAGCTCTGTGGTGGAGATGGTGCTGTGTCAACAGGAACTGGGTTACTATCGGCTGGGGTTGGGGCTAGATTGGGTGAAGCTGGTTCTCTGTCCATCGCAGTAGGGGTACAATCTGCGAGAGTTTGGGTTATGTGTGGTAGGGCGGGTTCTTGTGCATGTACAACCGGGGTGCTATCTCAAGAGGTAGCACTGTTTTATTTGAAGACCGTGTTTTTAGTCCGTTAGATACTAACATCACCCGCTCCAATTCAAATGGCTGATAAACAGGAAACATAGTTGAATGTACAGACATTGTATGAGAGACTGATGCAATAGATAGTGTGGAAAAAAGAGGGCATGAAATTGTTGACATGTATATTGTTTAACTAAAACGGATAACATGAAATAATTTCACATATATGATATCTATCTAAACTGGATAGCATAACATAACATAATTGAAATATATGATGAATAAGTAAATAAGACCGCATGACATAATTCACCTATATGTTATCTAAGTAATCTGGATCGCATCATTTAATTCACGTATGTGATTTATATGCTAAACAGAGGGCATTCGATATGATGTCTGAACTAAGAACATTGTGTTGAATATTGTGTATATGATGTCTAAACTATGCAATTCAAGACACCATATGCATGATATGAGAAGTATAACCGTGCCAAGTTAGAGCATACACCTCAGTGGGGGAATAGGACTGGTCATCTGTCTCTGAATCCATCTCTAGGAGCTATCGGGACCCAACAAGAGATCTGCTTCGATAAGTAGCACTATCTGCTCTGAAGGCCTTGTTTTCACTCCAGATTTTTCCATCTCCCACCCAAATGGCTGATTCACAGGAAGAGTAGTTTAATGTACAAACATTGTCGAAAATGGAAATGTAATGAAGAAAAAGATAGGCAAGATATCATTCAAATATATGATGCCTGGTTAAACAGGATAGCATTGCACATTTCACATATATTATGGCTGGTTAAAGACATGAGACTGCATAATTCCCATATAGGATATATAAACTAAACAGGTGGCATTATAGAACATTTCTAAACTAAGCAGATGACATATATGATGTCAAAAGTAGGCACTGCAAGGCAACATATGCATGATATGACTAACATCATCATGCCAAGGTAGAGCAAACACCTTGGGGGGGTAAATAGGAGTGGTCAGCGGCGTCTGAGTCCGCCTCAGAATAGATATCTTCCTCTGGATTACAATCTGGAGAGGGGTGGCGAGGTTTTGCCATTGAACCCACCATGGAGCGATGTCTGCATGACATTGTATTGCCGCGCGAAACTCTTCTCTTTTTCTCTACATTTTCAGCATGACTGTGTATAATATCTGACATGCATACGAAAAAATATGGTGAGATTATGTAAGGAGAGCATGCAGAAATTTAGAGTGATGGTAACAACCAGCGGATGGGTCCAAAAATAATGATAGCAGGCTGATGATTGCTTTAATTTAATAAAAAGACAGATGATGATTGCTTTACTTTTTGTTTCCCACCCAAGATGAACAACATAGGCATACCCTAGGTGAACCAGATATTAGAGAGACTTACTATTCATTGCTGCCTCGATATGTGCTCCACAACTAATTTAGAACTCAAGTTTGAACATTAATTTGGACCTGACTTGGGAGTCCAAGAGCTGAACATGACGATAAAGTAGCAGGGAAGTTTAAGCAATGCATAACATAAGCAGAAACAAAAGAGTGCGACCTCTCTTGTGGACCCGTGTACTCCTCAGGTTCATCTGCTAAGTCGATGATGGTGATGCCGTTGCGGTGGGTGCCGGTGGCAGGGAAGGAGATCTGAGGCGGTGAAAGACGGCCAGGAGTCGTGATGTCTGGTTTGGTGGATGCTTCTGTCGATGGAGCAGCTCAGGTGTGGTGGACGACGTCGTGGCAGGAGCAGGACAAACCACACAAACTTCCCTTCGACACCTACCTGTAACTGATGTAATTCTGTAAGGGCTCATTTGGCTTGCATGATTCTAAAAATGCAGGGATAGGGAAAACACCAGAATAGGATAGAAATGCACATGGTAAACAGAGCATTTGTCAACACATGATTTCTGTCAACTTGGGTGTTTGGTTTACAGGAATTGGAAGAGCAGAGGAATGCAAAGAAACATGGCCAAAATAAAGTGAAACCATATGAAAGCGTGTACAGTTAGAATGTTATTCTGCCACTAATGCACTTGGTCTTGTTTTCATGCATAGGATTTTGAAAAGTAGGTCCAGGTGGATGTTTTGCTTCATTCCTTTGAACAAAATGCATGAACAATTGAATAGTAGAGTGCCATTGGAAAATTCCCTATTGCTATGTTTTTTCGTTGAACCAAAATAGGCCTAATGGATCGATGTGAATGTATAGTAATAAGTGATGCAACAAGTGTACAACCTTTTTGCCGTAGCCGTGTCGACCTCAGCATCATTGGGTTGGTCGCTGAAGCAGTTGAGGCAGAGGTGGCCGTTGGAGGTGTGGAGGAAGATCTGAGGAATTTGTAGACGGCGTCTAGGGCACTCCTCTGTTGTGATGGATCGTTCTGACGTTGGAGCAGCTCCGGTGAGCCGTAAGACGTCAAGGCTGAAGCAGCACAAGACAAACATCGTGAATCTCAAGTGGGATTCTAATAGCATCTCCAATAGATGATGTAAAATAGATGTAAAATTTACATCACCAAAAACCACCTGACTACAGCAGATGAGGTAAAAACTGTTGACTCTGAACTTTAACTGTCGAAACTGAAATTTACTGTGGAATCTGAATGCTACTGTCGAAACTGAACGCAATGGTAGCAGAGAGGCACTTCACATGTAGTTTAGGGAGGGCATGTAGTTCATCTTCAACCTGCATCCCCCTGAGCCGCCAGCCACCACCGGCCGAACCGCCGGCCCCAGCGCCGCCTCGCCGCCCCGAAACAACTCCCCACCGCCGCCCCTCCTAGCCCTCTAGGCCCCCCGCCCCCACCCTGAACCCTAAGATAGATGGTGGCGTACTTCTTCGGCGAACCCCCGTCCCCGCTGCGGGTGGTTCTTCCTTAACTCCGACGAGCCCCCCCAGCCCCTGAAAATCGGTTGACCCAAAAATCGATTCAGTCGACTGAAGTGTGGCTTAATCGGAGCAGAGCAGCAACACGAGCGAGGGGAAGAGCAGCAGCAGCAGCTGGGCGAGCGAGCGATCGAGCGAGAGCCGGAGCAGCAGTAGATCCGGTTGGTATGGCCGCCGCCACCGAAGGGGCCTCGCACTGGTGGAGAGCCGTCGTGGAGATGTCGCCCGCGGCGCCGGCTTCAAGGTAGCCGCTCCATGGGGGTGCAGGATGGAGCACCATCGGCGCCGAGAGGTCGAGTTAAGGAGAAGGTGCGATGCGATGAGTGTACTACCTCTTTGGTGGCGCCGAGTAGGCCTCGGCTTCGTCCAAGGAGTCGGTGAGGATGTTGCGGTCCCGGTGGAGCAGGTTAAGGCGGCGCTGTGGCGATGGAGCAGCCGCGATAGACGAGGTGATCGTTGGAGCATCTCCTTGGAGGTGGAGGACGGGTGGCTGAACCGGTGGGACGATGAGATGGACGACAGATCCTCATCCTGGGAGGTAGATGAGGGACGTCAAGCTGTTGCCGTGGACGACGTCGTCGGGGAAGAGGCTCTGGCTGGGCAGCGATGAGGTGGCGGACGGATGAGGGTAGGGTTTCGCGGCTGGAGCAGAGAGGTTATGGCGGCCTGGGATTTCGAATGGCGAAAATGGGGTGATGGGAGGAGGTGAAGCATGACTTAGGGACGCGCTTGTCCAAAATGTAGGGTGTGTTACAAAAGTACCCCCACCGATTTGAACTAGCGGCCCTTTTGGCTCAAGGTTAGAAGGGGGATTTGGCAGCTGGAGGGAGTTTTCGCGTGCGTTGTAATTTCGGGATAGCAAGGCGCGGGTTGTGAAGGCGCCAGTTTTGGGAGCACGATATCTGAATTTTCGGGATATAACAAGACGTGGGTTGAATTTTAGGGACAAGCCTAACGTGTAGTAATATTGTACTTGTACGTACCAAATCAATTCGCACTTCCCTCAACCAAAAAGAAAACGAGACAAATAAAACTATTCACACCACACAAAGAGAGAGTCTTGCCCCGTTTTACTATACAAATACTATTCAAAGCTACTCCCTCCTTCCATCTATATAGGGCCTAATGCATTTTTGGATGCTAACTTTGACCAAATATTAGAGCAATAATATATGACATGCAACTTACACAAAGCACACCGTTAAATTCGTCTGTGAAAGGTTCTTTCAATGATATAATTTTCACATTGTGCATGTCATGTACTATTAATCTTGTCAATAGTCAAATGCGGTCTTAAAAAGCTCATTACGCCCTATATAGATGGAAGGAGGGAGTATGAATACATGTTATGTCCGATTAAATTTTTTCGCTTGTTGTATAATGCATGTAACCTACTCATACCAACATTTTAGTGCATTCCAAATGTCTATACTACCGCTGCAATTCGAACTAAATTTGAATTTCTTTCTCTATTTCACTAAGAATCCACAATCATGATTGTTGCCAACTTCAACCATCATTCATTTATTACCTTAATAACACACCACATGATTACTATAGAGATAGATATGAACTATGTGTACTACATGAACTCGAATTCTATTTTTTGAATACACTTGATGTTGATTCCAAATAATAGTACATTTGATGTACTAACTATATATTCATAATCTAAACCATGTTCCATACACACACCGTGTTTATCACACAAAGTATAGTGCCCCGCCCCCTACATTATGACAAGTATTTAGACCTGAGTTGCAAAGGCCACACATTAGCCCAAATTATAATCAATGTTCTACATTATGATATCTTCTTCAAGTATCCATATCCACTTTTTTTAATGAATTATGATCTTTGTTCGTCTTTTACACCTTCACGATCCTCTTCTATTTGTAGCTAGCTAGCGCTAACTTTCTATCGTGCAGGCACACGCCCGCCCCCCTCTCAGCCACCCTTAGCGTCCCCTCCATCGCGCACGTTCATTATTTCTCTTTAGGTCGTCCACCAGCGGTGTGTGTAGGCCCCCGGTTCCTTCTTTTCGGCACACACCGGTCGATATACCTCTCTAGCCAAGTGTGCCTACAACAAACACGTATATACTTCCCCTCTTCTCTTCTCACCGTCCATGCCCCCCTATGTCCAATACGATTCCACGTAGGTGCACACTCCCGCCCCTCTTTTCATTAATCACATACTCGCACACTCCTCCCCCTCGACATGGTAGGCCTCTCGTACCACCTCCTAGCCACACCCTCTCCCCCTGTCTATCTCTTCGGACCTTATTTGCTTCTAACACATGCAGGCGTGTATATGAACTGATCTCCCTACATATAGCCAGGTCGACTATAATTCGTTTTCACCAAGCACCGATACACTTACCTCGCTAGTTATGTCTCTCCCTTTATCGAACACACGACGTTTGATCTTCCTATGTAGTTACGTATGCTTACCACAACCATATCTTCTCCCCTCATCATACTTGAATACCTCCCTACCCGTATCTCACACGCACATGCATAGACAGACAGACATCCCCTGCCCACTCTTATGGATATTGCACTCATACCCTCCGTTTGTCTAGCAGGCCTCTCCCACCATTTGTGAGATGCCACTCCACCACCAACCCTCCGACACTCTACCTTTGTCTTTTTCCCAACCTTATTCCTCTTCTACACTTATCCATGGATGTTGATCGATCTCCCTCAATACATAGCTAGGTCTCTCTCCTTCCTCACACATATACTAGTCGATCGGTCTCTGCCCCCTCCGCCCCCCACACACACCGATATTCGAATGTTGTAGGTAGGTATCCATGCCACGGAGAAAAACTGCACCTCTGCCCTCTCAAATTCTAGTAGGCCAGCCGCCTTGTATCTTTGACGTGGGCAAACACAAATTCGATGGCACTCTTTATCAATCATGCAGCCACGCACTTCATCCCTGTTTCAATTCTATCGATATCTCACGTCCATGACTCTGTTTCACACACATTGCATATGTTACGTTTTTCTGTTTGAGATATCATCAACACATTGCCTCTGTTTCGCACAAACCATCTCTCTCACACCCACCCACGTACGTACCTGCATCTAAAGAAGATGTGCATGCAGGACGCACGTACTCACGTCTTGTTCCCGACCACACCCGCACGTGTACACGGTGGAGTTCGTTTCTGTATGAAAAGGCAGCCCACGTGATGATTTGACGCGTGTAGCGGTTGTTTACTCAAAGGAGGGTCGGGTACCACGCCTAGACGGAACAAAGTTCAACTTGACGCGTTAGCATTAAATAAAGTTATATATTCCTCAATGGCACGTACAGAATATAAAACGATTGCCATGGGGAAAATAGAAAAATGGGTTTGTCTCTCATCACACCATCTCACACAAGGTGGCCGTGGCCTCTCTCTCTCAGCATTGGTCAGTGATCCGGACGCATCCCGTCCGCCGGCAGAAAGGGAGGATGTGCATTGTCTCTCCGTTTGACGGTGTTGAGGCAGCACGTCCCAATCTGCGGTACCCGCCGTTCTCTCTAACCAAGCTCCGGCGTGGTAGAGCCTTCGCCACTTGCTTGCTGCCGTAGTATAGGCAGATTCCGGCCGCCGGCGCCCTCCTAGTAACATCCCGACGACCCTTAGGTATAGCTTCCTCTGGCCTTGCTCCACTGCCCATCTTCCCACGTTGCTGCATGTGGATCTTCTTTAGTTGTTTGCTTAAATCATATCTCGGCCGGCGTACTTCCCATCTTGCAGTCTCGTCCTCAAACCATTTTTGATAAACCACCATGTGCTATATTTCCCTTATTACTTGGAACATGCTTCTTTTTTGTCGGCGTATGTATCTTCAACTCGTGTTATTGGCCAGTAATTGTTTCCTTTCGACCTCCTTTTGCAAACAGGGCTATCCATTTTCACCTCGTTGCTATTGCGACCTTTTGGTGAACTGCACAAATCACTTTTTTCTAAAGAGTGTTTTATGCAGTTCCGCCAGAATGTCACACGGGCAACGCTTTTACATTTATGTGGGACTGCGGAAAGGGAGATTGGTTTTGCTATCCTCCTCATCCAACTCCGTGCCTAATCTTCTCCAACAAGAAGTTAGTCCTAAAGAGAGATCACAGAGGTGATTGGCTTCTATTTATGTGTGTTATGTTTCATCATCTAGTTCCACTATTATTGTAATCACACTGACTGGATATCTTTGCAAACAGGGATGGTCCACTCGATTTTAGTGGAGATGCACAAAATGATCGGATTGTGGTGTCCTTCATACACCTCCTTTTTGGCTACAGAGCTGGCTGAAACTAGCTATCAAGCAATGAACACTATGCCAAGGAAATGGAGCCATGCCTATGAACAACATCGATCAATTATATTTTTTTCTTTATTTGTATACCTTCTCACAACTTTGTCTTTAGTTGTGATGTGAATATTGGCGCTGATCTGCGAACCATTGAGATGCATTAGCCATGGTAGTTTCGTTTGTATTTGATGGACTGTTGTAACGAGATAATCTCAAAGAAAGACACATGAATCCTAAGTTGAAACCTTTTTTTCCTGCGGGAACCAAAGTTGAAACCTTCATAGCATCACAGTACAATTTCATTAAAATTATGCGTACATATAAACAAATCCTGAAGGATTGATAGCAATGCCATAAACAATTCAACTTCGTTTCTCCGACATGTTGGACATCCTTCATCTGGCTCCACCTGCCATGCAGCAATATTGAGTGCATAACACAAATTCAGGGAAAGATTCACCCCGGTAGTTGCGCCGCAGTAGTAATGACTAGTGAGCAGTCAAATCACAGAGCCCCACCTTTGCCACAGTAAGTTGCTCGGACGAAGCAACCATCATTTCTCTGTTCCTTGAATCCTCTAGTACTCCCATATTCCCACAGTAATAAGTTGCTCGGGCGAATCAACCATCACTATATACGCACACATGTGATGACCACAAGAGCTATGCATTCAGATTGCATGTTAAAAAAAATAAAGGTCGATAACTAATGCGGCAAACTTTAAAAAAAATTAATGCGGCACCTCAGGCCAACGTGACCAGATCGCATTTTGCATGAGAAATTACACACCATGTTTCGTTGACTTGTGGTCCCATTCCAACATATCAGTGAGACGACGATGAGTCCTTTTCTACTAGTATTTCCGAACGGACGTGTAGGCCGGGGCGCCTCTTCGTGTACCGTGCCAAACTGGCAACCGTCCATCGACTCTTCGCCTTTCCCTCTTGATTTGGAACTGCTGTCGCGCGCTCTTCCTCTCGCTCCTCCATTTTCCTTTAGCCCTTCACCCTTCCTTCAGCCATTGTTCGATCGACTTCTCCATGGAGGGAACAGGCCGGAAACGACCCCGTTATTCTTGCCCTGATTTGAAAGATGACGTGGTGGAGGAACTCATTGATCGGTGCGACATCATCACCTCGGCTAGCATGGCAGGTTCGTTTAAGACCATTGTCGACTCAACTAAGAACATCATTACAAGGAACCCATGGGTCAAGGAGCGGTTTGATCTCCCCTATCTTCTTTGCCGTGACCCTGGTGACTACTGGCGCGGGGACGACGGAGGCCTTTCCTTGTGCAAGTTGATGTTGCTTGATAATGATACGTATGATGTTAAGATGCCATCGCTTGAGGGCAAGGATTGGGCAGGCGCAAACGGAGATTGGGTTGTTTATATTGGGTACAACTGCGAGTGGGAACTTGTGAATGTGTACACTCGTCACCGGGTTCCACTTTGAAAAATCTCAGCAGATTGCCCAGAGGTTGAGCACACCGGTATTCTACGCACGTTCAAATACGATCATGGTGACTGTCTTCTACGGAAGATAGCAATTTGTCGAGTTCCCAACCGCTGTTGGAATTACAAGAACTATGAAGTTGTTGCTATCTTCGACAAGCTTGTCGCCGTCCTTTGTGGTTCGACTCGATGGATATTGCTCAAAAATCAGTTTCTATACACGGATGTGTACTGTGATGCAATTCAATAGGAGGGTCTTGTGTTTGCTTCCACCACTCATGGCACTATTTTTGCATGGAATCCTCGTAATTTCGGTACGTTTGTCTACCACCGTAGTTATAATTGTTTCATCCACATGCATGCGGGTTAGCAAGTTTCCCTTTACTAATTAACCTTCTTCTTGTGTTTCCAAGGTCCTATGAACATTCCACCACCTATACTTGAAAAAATTTATAACCGAGTGGGAGATGACGATGGTGATGATCACGAGCATGAGGACGAGCAGAAGGTATACACTATGTGGCGCCTGGCAACTAATTCTGATGGATCACCTCTTCTTGTCTGTATACAACGCACTGAGTTTGTTACTATTGAGGGAGCACGTGTAGTCTCCCATGGTCGCACTCTCCGGACCTATTCCAACACCCGTTGCATGGTATTCGGGATGGATACTAGCATGCTAGCGCCAACACCTTCTCCCTGGTACAGAATTGATAGTCTTGGAGAAAATTCGCTCTTCCTTGGACAAAACTACCCGATGATGGTGAAAGGCGATCCAACTGCTGTTGACGCAACTTTACTAGTACCATGTATGAGAAGCAACTGTGTCTATACCTCGGACATTTGGGTGGTTCCCTACCCTGGTACTGATATAGTAGGCCACTTCAGCTTGGGTGATCAGTCCTACGTTGGTTTCAAGATCGACAATAGATGGCCCATCCCAGAGAATCACTTGTGGTTCAAAGCAAGTGTTTCCAATGCCGAGGAATGGTTGAGTTGAAGTCCATTTCATTGCTTGTTATTTGTTGTGTGATGAAAACTTTAGTATTTATAATGTATCCTCCTTGTCGATGTGGGTTGATGACCTGTTGTATGTAATAAAATGATATGCCTATGATAAACTTACTAAATTTATGAATGGCTTTTGAGTCGCTTCTCTGAGTGAGTGATGCGACCAGGCAAAAATATATTTTCTGAATACATAATTGTACATGCATTGCAACAGGTTATCGGGTGAGGCCAATCAACAATAGTAGTACACTATTTGTACAAGCTTCACATGCTTCATGCGTCGGGCAAGTGTTTTTACTATAGCCATATGTTAATGTGTTCGCTGTGAACATAGCTTCGGTGCCTTAAAGGCACCTACCTTTGGGTAACTGACGTGTGGGCCAGCCACCTGTTGGGCCCACATGTCATAGACACAAAGGTAGGTGCCTTAAGGCACCGAAGCATCATCCATTCGCTGTACGTAACCAGCACCTTGAATCCTTGATACTAGTAATATATAAGTAGTAGGAGTAGTATGGTGGCATGGGCCAGAACAAGCATTCACATCCAGGAGTACGACACACGCCACCACCACAACATCCATCTGACACCATATTATTTCTTGGAGTCCATGCTAGAGCAATCTCTTCAACCTCGTTGTTTCTCTAACTTCAGCCATCACGCGCCGGGCGAGGTGGGGGTTTGCCGATAGTCGGTTTCCTCAAATGCGGTCCCACTTGTAAGGCCAACTCCAACGCACGATCCCAAACAGACCTCCGTTTTGCACGAACTCAAATGATAATTTTGACTAGAAAAGCAAGACCAAAGAAAACAAGAACCACAAGAATACATTTTACTACTCTAGAAGATATCCAACTTCCATAACTGCTCCTATAAGTTGGATTAGTGCCTTCTTGATGCATTCATTGTTGATCCGCGGAGGCTCGATCTTGCGTGCTTCTTTCTTCTTCAAGTGTAAAGAAGTAGATGTTGCTTCCTCGCATATAGTCTCATGTCTAGCCTCTATTCTAGTAGGAGTATCAACAAGTGCACTAGTCTCATCTCTAGCCTCTATGCTAGCTAAAAGTGCTAGAACATCTACTAAATTGTGCTCTATCAATATATCGATGTACTCTTCTTCCCAATACCAAAACTTGCATCCATTCTACTCCCTCCGTTCCACAATACATGCCTTCTATTTGTCAAAATATAGATGTATCTAGACATGTTTTAGTATATAGGTACATCCATTTTTGGACAAATGGAAGTCAAGTATTTTGGAACGGAGGGAGTACACAATAAATTTTTTAAGTTAGCACAACTAGTCTAATCCGAGAGCACAACCGAAGATTTGGTCGGGTTCTTCCTCCTTTTGACGACACGTGGGACATCCAGCATCCAGGTCATGTCATGCAAGAAAATAGAGTGGTAGTTGAAGCCACGTGATGTGCATCTTGGGTTAAACTATAAATAGAATCTTACAACTGTTGAGTAACTCCAAAAGCGGCCACCGAAGATCTTTATTGGATTTGTCTTTCATCACCAGCACGTCGAGGTGAAAGATGTGCAGGTTCAGTGGGTCCTCTTGTGTTTTCACTGACATGTGGGACCGCATGTGACCAAACAGACGATGGGCTCCATGCGTCCGCTGGCTGGCTGAGAAGAGAGATAGAGGAGGGCTCAGCACGAACTCCAAGAAATTTGTTCTACATAACCAGCATCTCGATATTCGCATGTGGTTGTTTCTAGAATAAAAAAAAGGAGGTACCCCTACTTATGTTACTCCCATTACGCCTAGCCTAAGTTTAGTAGGTGACCTTGCGCTTCGCTCTTTGCCTCTTCCGGAAGTCGATGGTTCTACAGTAGTGCTTCTGGCAATCTGACACCAAATGAACTGCTGCACGTCCAACGCTTGTATGAAAAAGTTTCTCCTCGTGCTGCGAGCCACCGCGCACGCATTGGCGAGGGGGAAGGCGTAATCAAGCTTCGCGTCGTTCTGCGGGTTGACGGGACACATCAAAGTTATTTAGTACGTACTCTCTCCAAAAAAGAGCGGACCATGCCATGCTCCGTCGTTGAGTACGTGCACTATTCACGTGCCATCGAGGAGAAAAAATATTGCGTAGGTGCCATCGAAGTGCACGACTCACTTACGCACTGCTTATCTGATTATCTCCATTTTCTTGCATGACACGTGCACCTTGATGCTAGATGTATCGCGTGTTGGGAAAAGGGTGAACAAAGCTCACGTAAAAGAAAAGAGTTGAAGATCATAGATTCCCAACGACCGAGAAGGAGCAAGGAACCTCGCGGTGAGGTGTCTATAAGGAACCTTGCGTGTTTTCCCCTATTTTTTGCTGCCTGCCCACCTATAAACAAATAAAAGAACATGGACTTTTCGCTAACCACTAGAAACGATACATCAGGATGCTAAGTTGAAGATGTTTTATACTCCCTCCGTTTCCAAATATAAGTCTTTTTAGAGATTTCAATAAGGGACTACATACGAAACAAAATGAGTGAATCTACACTCTAAAATATGTCTACATACATCCGTATGTTGTAGTCTATTTGAAATGGCTAGAAAGACCTATATTTAGGAACAGAGGGAGTAGTTTATATTGAATTATTGATAACTATGCAACAAGCCACGCATGTACAGGATGCATGTAGCCACGCATGTACACAAGCCAACGCACTAACTCCATCCGATCCAATTCATGCACATACATGCACAACATAGAGCACACAACGCACGTACACAACACGTGCATGCACACACGCTCGACCGTAGAATGCACGTGAATAACACACGCATGCGCACACACTCGGCTGCATGGAGGCGTGCACCATTCGTGGCGACGTCCGGTTCGTCGTGCTACGGCGAAGCTCGCACGCAAGGGCGCATACGCATCTCTTGCAGCACCTCTTTGACGTTGTTGCTCAACTACTAGTCGGAGACGAAGACGACTACAGCCTTGGCCTTAGAGCTAGCACCGATGAAAAAACACGCACGCTGCATGCACACGAGCACGTACGGAGTGCCCACGACATGGTGGTGGTGCGTCCCCAGTCGCCTCTACTCCTTCTGCGCACATTGTCTATCAAGGTGGCTGCATGCTAATGATGATGTGGGTGAGATCTTCTAGGACTCAGATGATGACGAGGAAAATTATGAGACACAAGGTGACGTACACCGTCAAGGTCCACGGTCAAGGGGTGCTAGTAAGTGCTTAGATGTGCTTATAGCAAGTACAATAGAGTTGAGTTAGCGGGCTATAAGGAATAAACTAGTATATTTCTACTTAGTTGGAGGAAAGAGAAGAGGAGAGAGAAGGTAAGCGGGCTCTTTGTGAAGAGCCATCTCTAGCACGTGCTCCTAGGCACTTTGTGAGAATGAACGGTGGGCCACATAATAAAAAAGTAGTACACTCTTTTGATCTACTATTGTACATGTTGACTATAAGATGTGCTGTAGATGACATGGCACTGGCTTATAGCCAGCAGCTGGCTATACTATTAATCATGCTCAGATGAGGTGCTAAGTGCATTAAATGGCTTAGTAACTCAAGTCTTCAATGCATAGGTGCTTAGTTTATTGGTGCCACATCATATTTTATGCCTACGTGGCAGGCTTTGCAGCTATACATGGTGGAGCACTGGGAGAGGCCAAGGCTGGTCATAGTGGGGAGTAACTTATACTGTAACATATTACTATGTTACTCTAAACATCTCTATAAACCGGAAAGGAGGGAGTAGTAACATAGAATAGTGTCATATGCAGAGTGTGGGAGCACATGATGGCCCTGTTTGGATCCGAGAGTAAGAGTTAGTTTTGGTTAGTTTGGACTCAACTAACCCAAAAATATCCAAATAGGGAGGGTTAGTTTGGGTTAGATGCATCTAACCCACTCAAAAAAACTTCGGACCAATCCCAAGTTGGCTTCTCACCTTCTTAGCCCAACAAAAACCCCTCCCCTCCCGCGTGTGCTTCCCGCCCGGCACCAGCTGAGCCCGCCGGTCCACATTGATGGCAAGTCAGGGTGATGCGACCTCTCACTGCTTCCGCCGTTGAAGCGGCACGCTGGCCGAGGGCACCGCCCGCTGCACGCCCGGCATTTCAGACTACACAGTGGAGAGTAACTTTAGAGCAAGTACTACAATTAGATGACATAAGCAGGCTATAAGGATTTAAATATAGTATTTGTGCTAAGTTAAAGGAGAGAGAAGAGGAGAGAGAAGAGAAGCGGATTGTAAACGTGTAGCCGGTTGTACTCCAACATACTTTGTGAGACAAAAGGTGGGGCCATTATTAATGATATAGTATTTATACTAAAGGTACTAGCAGATGCCTTAATTACTCTATTTTTTGAGACAAACCTTGGTGGGGCTATTATTGACTTGGACGTGGGGTTTGGGGGCAAAAGGCCTACTATTATACTAGCACGACCGACCTGACATGCTCTACCCTAGCCGCCGTTGTATCATATGGTTTCGCACCATTCCAGATCTTAGTGCCGCCACGCAATTCTTCTCCAGCCCTCCTTCCGGCGTGCACAGCGAGAAGGGACAGCAGTCCTCCGAACCCCGCCCTTCGTGATCCTGTACGAGAGAGGGGCGATCAGGTTTTTGGGGATCACGCTCCTGTGACTGCTGCCAGTGACGACTTCCTCAACGACAGCCTTCTTCCCTGACCTCGGTAACCTCTTCATCAATGACATGAGTGAGAACATCAACCACATCGGTTCTCCTCCCGCTGTACATTATGTGATCATGTCCTCCTAGTTTAGTCCGCATCATTACTTTGATGTTTGCAATTGTCGTCATGATCTATTTACTGCTGATTCGGATTAAATCTCATACTAAATTGCTCATATATTCAACAATCCAATCTAAAAACCTGATTACAGGCAATTTACTCCAAGTGGTTTTGCTGCGCTTTTGAAGCCGCCTACTTTTAAGGGGGTGCAATATAAACGGTGGCGCACAAGAGAAGTATATTTGTTTCAGATCATGTACTGCTATGACGCCACTAATGGTAAGCCTGAGGGCGATCTTAATCCTGCACGGCAGGAAGCTTTTCAGAACATGGATACCCTCTTCAAAGCCGCCCTACTGAGTGTTCTTGACGATTCCATTGTGGATTCATATATGTCGTTTGACTGCGGAAAGACATGTGGGCTGCGCTCGAGGCCACGTTTGGGCCCTCGGGCACTGGCAACGAGTTGTACGTCATGGAGAAATTCTGTGACTACAAGATGATTGATGAGCTCTCTGTTGTTCAGTAGACTCATGAGATACAGTCACTCTCTAAGGAAGTTGAGTACTTTAAGTGTGTGTTGCCAGACAAATTTGTTGCTGGGACCATCATTGCCAAGCTTCCACCATCGTGGAACGATTTTGCTACTTCTCTAAAAAACAAGAGACATGAGTTTTCTGTTTTGGATCTCATTAGCACTCTTGATTTTGAGGAGACGGCGAAAGCAAAAGACACACATGCTCGGGTCGCTGAGGGAGCTTCTATTACCCACATGGTACACGAGAAGAACTTCCAGCCCAACCAGCCCCAAAACAACAAGAACAAATCTCAGGGGAAAGGCAAGTTTGATGCAAAGAACAAGTTGTCACATTCTACCAACTTCGAGAAGAATTCTCATAAAGGGAAGGGATACAAACCTCAATTTTGGTAGCACAACACAAAATTTATATGGCTGCATCTACCTGCTATCAGCTAACCTCATGGTGCTCCAGGTATTCCTACATTCGTAACTAGGTACAATGACCACCACAAGATGAAATTAGCTTATTCGTACATTGACTTGCTGAATGCAGTGCGGAACGATCCTGTCATGTGTGGAGGAGCAAACAAGCAGTCCAGCCGAAGGTGGAAATGAACCAAGGACTTATGAAATTATATATAATCTTCCTCAAGCAGATCAGTATTCCCTTCGTCTAGATGATCGTGTTTTGTCAGACCGAGCTATTGATATGTGCTACTGTTTTGCAACACCGTTTAAGTATAGCTATTGTTTTCCTATCTTTTCAGATCCAGGACAATGAATATGATTTCAGGGGAACTGCACAATATGGACTCATGTTGAGTCATCTCTATTGCCTGTGTTTGCTGCAAATGTGTCAGCATCAACTGCAAGATGAGGCAGCTAGCTAGATGTGGAGTTGCCAACATGCTCAAAGTGCTCGCAACATTGAGAAGAAACAAGCATGCCCAGGAAATTAATGCGTGCGCAGGGAGGCCCTTTGCTCAGAGAAGCATCAACCGATTTTCTTTATTTCCACACCTTCTCACAGCTTTGTAGTGGTTATAGTATGGTGAATCATTGAGATAGATAGACATGCTGAACTTTTGTTCTTCTGAATGTTAGTTTAATGTGAGTGTCTGCATACAGTACTGGATCCTCTAATTTGGTGGATGCACACAGAGAAAATAAATCTCCTTAATTTACTCCATAACCACCCTATTAAATAGGCCTAGTAACAAACCAGGCGCATGCAGTGGCCGGCGGGCACATGCATCCTGCATGCATGGACAGTCGGCCAAGTCCATGCGCCAGCTCCAATGCAGCAACGCAAAAGAAGAGAGCGGTTCTTGGGAAAAAGCGAGTGGTTAGTGCAGCATGCCTTATAAACACGAACAACTCGCTCTCCCGCTTCCGTCTCCCCCCCCCAATTCCCCCCGCTCCCCAATCTTCCCCACTCGTCCAGAAAACCCCGCTCACCTTCTTCCTCACTCGTACAGAAAACACCTGCTCCTCTTCTTCCACTCCTACAGAAATCCCCATCCCTCCTTCTTCCCCACTTGCACTGCCACTAGGCTCATCTCTGGCTACTCTGCTCAAACCCGTGAGCTCGGCGCGACGCCCACATGGAAAATGGAGTCGGCTGGCCCCAGCGCAAGAAGATGACACTCCCGCCAGCGGCACGCCGGTTGTAGATCCCGCACCCGGTAGCACGGGGAGAAGCGGCGAGCCACCCCCCACCCAGATCTGAGGAACCGATAGAGTCTCCGGTGGACCGCATCAGCGATCTCCCAGATGTCATCCTTGAGGAGACCATCTCGCTTCTCCCCACCAAGGATTGCTGCCGCACATAAGTCCTCTCAACTCGGTGGCGCCCTCTATGGCGCACCGCACCCCTCAATCTCGACTGTCTTCGGATATCTGTCCTTCCTGAATTTGATCTCCTCAGAGCCATCGTCTGTTCTCACCAGCATGGCCCTGTTCAATGCCTCTACATCCCGACACACTACCTACTATCCATACCCGGCAAGGTGGACGCTTGGCTGACATCCCCTGAATTCGGAAAACTCCAGCAGTTTGAGTTGTACCATTACCACAAAAGTTTCATACCACGAACACACAAAGAATTCGTGCCCACACCACCATTGTCCATCTCGCGGTTTTCCTCCTCTCTCCACACGGCCACCTTCGCCCGGTGCCATCTACCAGACAATCTAGTACAAATGCTTCGACTCCCACTGCTAAAAACACTTTCGCTTGTGGTGGTTTATCTGTCGGAGGCCTCACTGCATAGCATCATCCACCCAGTTGCCCTGCCCTGAAGCACTTGCTGATTGTTTTGGGAATATAAATCGGTATCAGTTGTCTCCAAATAAAGTCGCCTCACCTTAAAAGCATTGGAATTTGTTTTAAAGGACAGCAGCTCATCATCGAAGATGCCCCTTCACTTGAAAGGTTGATCCTTCATAATTGTTATACACCTTCAGAAATAATTGTCGTCTCTGCACCCAAACTGGAGACCTTGGGTGTGATTCGTGACCCGTTTAATAATCACAAGGAGTTGGTGTTTGGCTCCTCACTTTTTCAGTTACCGTGTATTATCATCTACGCATTTGTAATCCTATGCTGCATTTTGCATTTGTGCGCATAAGTTTTATATAATCTTGGAATACACTTTGGGTACTAATATTATGTTATATGCTCAATGAAGAGTTTGTCCATTGATGGCCTATCAATGCTGCTTGATTCTGTCAAGATCATATATATCAGAATGTAGAGTTTTGATCTGGACATAATTATTGGCTTTCTATGATGCTTTCGATCTCTGGAGAATTTATACATAGACATGATGATTTCATGCACATTGAAAGCCCATATATATTGTACTAGAATTAATTGTTCAGCTGCCGTTCTTTCGACATACTCTTTTTTTCAAACCTTAACTGTTTTCAATCTTCATGTCTACTTACGCAGAACCACATGGAGAAAAACATATAACCAATCGGTGGCGTACTAAGCACAAGGATTTTCTCAGTTCTCATGACATTCATTTTAGGACAATAACGATGGGACGATATCCATCCACCAGGCAAACAGAAGCTTTATCACATTCTTCATGTTGAATGCGAGGTTACTATTGTCCATGAGGCTTAATTTTTACAGCAAGAGATTTCTCATGGACGAGCATGTTGAATAGCAAAAAAAGAAGTTTTAGGTGGACAAATGGGCTTCTAAACGTGCTCGGCTTCTATTTACAACAAGTTGTAGACATCCTGAAATAAATTTTTTTGCACAGGATGTTGATTTTATGGATCAGACCGATCCATTTGTGTCGGTGTACTAGATTAGGGGTACCCTAGTACCCTGAACTTGTGCACGGGCAGTTGCAGCACCCCGCGGCAAAGGCTTGCCGGGTGATCGCCAAGATCCCCCAAGGTTCCCTTCGAGCCATCCAAGAACAAAGTATTTAAGCTAAGGAGACAAGACCCCGGCAAGGGGAGCCTGCCGGGAAGGCCAACCAAGGCGCTCCAATGAACTTGCCACGACGCGTCACGCGCTCCGGCAAGGCAACAAGGCCCCGGCAAGAGGAGCTTGCCGGGAAGACAAACCAAGGTACCTCGAAGCCCGGTGAGCGACAAGCTTCCGGACCCGACAAGATAACAACAGTGGCAAGGCGCTTGCCGCGGCAGGCGGCCACTCTGCGTCCACGCTCCAGCGCATCCACCAACATGTCGCTCTGGGGGCCTCTCCGGACGTGCGTGGTGGAAGGCTTTGCAGCCAGCGGTGCGCAGTGGCATGCGAAGCTGACAAGATTGCCATCGTGGCGAACGGTGGCGCCCCTAACGGTCCTTTTCTGCACTGTTCGGGCGACTCAGACGGGCATTTAATTCCCTTGTCCCCTGCCGTCAAGGTTAGGTAGGGTGCACTGTACAAGCAACTGTATCAACTACCTCGCTTTTTACGTTTTTACCCTCCTCTGCGTTGCCACCTGTCGGTGACCCCTTTAGCGTATAAAAGGAGGCCCATGCGCAACGTAGGGGGGGTTCGGCTCATAGGTTCGGGGCCTCAGACAGTTTGCTTCGATCCATCCGTAGCCCAGAGAACATCACACTCTCGTTTTGGAGAGCAAGAACACCAGATAATACAACCAGACAAGCAGCAGTAGGAGTGTTATCTCTTCGGAGAGCTCCGAAGCTGGGTAAACTGCTCGTGTGCTTCTCCTCGATCCGCTCTTCGTGCGATCTCCGCCCCCCGCCGAACCGAAAGGGGCCCGGTCCGCCGGCCCCATAGGTGTTCGTGGATCAGTTTCCCCGACATCTTTGGCGCGCCAGGTAGGGGACGTCGAGATTGTGTGAACCTGATCCGGTGTTCACACGAGCTAGATCTTCATTCCCTTCATCAACATGCCACCGAAGAAGAAGACTTCGGCGGCAGCCGCTCCGTCCATGTCATTTCCGCCACCGTTGGAGCAAACGGGTGGTGGAGTGGACGGCGGCGGAAGAACAGTCGTCGATGAGGGTGCTCATAGTGCTACCAAGTCCAAGGACAAGGCTGCACAAACCTCGGCGACTGTACATGTTCTGCGCCACTCTCAGGAGGCGCAAGATCAACAGCACCATGGCGCTCGCAGCACCATGCGCATGTTAGCCCAAGACCAAGCTGGTGGATCTCGGAGCGCTCAAGACCAGCATGCACGCCAGTGTGCTGGCACGAGCGGGGCGCGGTCGCCTGGACGGGATACTGCTCCTTCTAACATAGTTAGAAGTTCGAGCACGTCCCGCTCCACGCGCCGTCCGCCACTACCACCCACTACCCCAGCAGAAGCTTTGGCGCGAGCTCAACTTCTCCTAGATTACCCTCCGACGTCAGACAAGATCGACGAATGGAGAGCCACCATTCAGAGTCTCATCGGCTACGCCAATGGCGACACTCCACGGCGGTCGAGCGCGTTGCCGCCGCGGCAGGACCGCCGGACGCGAGCCGGTGGCGACGAAACGGGCGGAGGTGCAACTACCATGCAATCACCGCCCCGAAGGCCAAGATCGCCGACTCGTCGGATCCACCTCGACAGCGACTCCACTTCATCGTCGGATCCACGAGCTCGTCGTGATCAGCGCCAAGTTCTTCATGATCGACAACAAGAAGACGCTCGAACCCGCATCGAGCGCCGAAGAGAAGCGCGACGTCAATCCGACAAGCGCGCTGGGCCCTCTGTTGACATGCATGCGCCAGGGGAACCAGGCGATCTGTCGTACGCGGTAGGTTGTCCTGCATTCACTCGTGAGCTGCGGCAAGTCCAGTGGCCCAATACAAAGAACTTCAAGCCAGACGTACCGGAGAAGTACGACGGCAAGACGCATCCGTCAGAGTTCCTCAGCATCTACACCATTGCGGTGCAAGCTGCCGGGGGACGAGATGACAAGATCCTTGCCAACTACTTCCCGCTGGTGCTCAAGCCCAATGTCAGATCCTGGCTCATGCACTTGCCGGACAACTCCATATCCTCTTGGGCTGATCTGTGCCATCAGTTTGTCGGCGCCTTTACCGGCGGACACAAGCCTCATGGTAGGAGAGTGATCTTCATTTGCTTGCCCAGAAGGAAGGAGAGCCCCTGCGCAAGTACATTCAGAGATTCAGTAGCGTGCAGCACAACATCCCGGACGTCCACCCTGCCGCGGTGATCAGCGTGTTCCATCAGAACGTGCAGAACCGCAGGATGCGGGAGGAAATGGCAATGTGCAAGATCAGGGACGTCAGTGAGTTATATGCACTGGCCGACAAGTGCGCGCGTGCTGAGGAAGGGAGGAGACTCCCCGGAGAAAACATAGGAGCAGGGGGATCTGACAGTGAAGATGCTGCCCCGACAAGGAAAAACCGGCGGCGGAACAACAGGAGGAGGAAAGGCAAAGCAGTGCTAGTTGTTGAGCAGTCCGGCAACGGTGGCGGCGCCAAGGAAGCCAAAGCTGGTGACTCCGGCAAGGAGGTTGCCGCGGAGGTGGCGGCCGCCGACAAGCAAGACGGCACCAACAAGTAGTATTGCAAGATTCACCGCACCAAGGGACATGATCTTCAGAACTGCAAGAGGGTCGAGCAGCTTGTTGAGCAACAGAAAGCTGAATACGAGCGGCGTGACAAGGAGAAGGCCCAGGAAGGAGCTGGTGGATCCGGCAAGAAACGACCCGGCCGAGGAGGACGCCGCGGCAAGGCCAAGCAGCGGCAAGGAGACAGACCTCCTCGCGGCCGCGACAAGGATGAAGATGACGGCGACGATGAAGATATGGATGATGAGGAGACCGATGAGCAGGAGTTCCAGAAAGCTACAGAGGTCCTGTGCGTTTATGGCGGTGCTTCTCTGCATGCCTCGCACCGCCAGCTCAAGCAGTGGATGCGGGAGGTCAATGCAGCAGAACCACCCGTCGAGTCACACAGGCCTCTAAAATGGTCCAGCACGCCTATCATCTTTGATATTGAGGACCACCCGGATCGCATAACTGCGGTCGGGTGCTTGCCGCTGTTGGTCTCACCAACAATCCGCAACCTCAAGGTCACTAAGATGCTAGTTGACGGCGGGGCCGGCTTGAACCTGATCTCCTCCGCGGTGCTCCAGAAGCTCCAGATCCCCGACAGCGAGCTCGAAGAGACCGGCACATTTCAAGGAATCAACCCGGGAAGGAGCAAGCCAAAGGGAAAGATCACGTTGCCGGTAACATTTGGCAGTGAGCTGAACTTCAGGACTGAGAGGGTCACGTTTGACGTTGCCGACATTCCATTACCTTATATTGGAATACTTGGCCGTCCGGCACTCGCCAAATTCATGGCAGCCTCTCACTATGCATATAACGTACTGAAAATGCCAGGCCCAATAAGTGTCATCTCTGTCCCTGGCGACAAGAAGGATGCTCTTATCTGTGCCGACAAGATCTACCGGGAAGCAGCAGCCGCAGCAGAACGGAGGTCACTTGCCGCTGAAGCTCCCGGGGGGAAGAAGAAGACCAAGTCCGGCAAGAGCTCTGATGCATACTCCGGCAAGTGCACCTCTTCGGAGTGATGCGCTACCATCGAGGACGCACCATCGAGCTCCACCAGCAAGTGCAAGAAGGCGATGGCAGCTCCACCTGCGACTAAGAAGGTGTCCGCCAAGGAGGATGGCACTGGTGGTACTTTCACCATCAGCGCCACTCTTGACCCCAAATAGGAAAGCGCGCTCGTTGCTTTCCTGCGGGCGAATGTCGACGTGTTTGCGTGGCAACCGTCTGATATCCCCGGTGTTCCCAGGAAAGTGATTGAGCACCACCTTTCCGTTTGTCCTCATGCGCGGCCCGTCAAGCAGAGAGTCAGGAAGCAGGCAGTTGAGCGCCAAGAATTCATCGCAGAAGAAATCAAGAAGTTGGAAGCAGCAGGCCTTGTCAGAGGAGTACTCCATCCCACGTGGTTGGCCAATCCTGTTGTTGTGCGCAAAGCTAACAGGAAATGGAGACTTTGTATTGACTTCACTGATGTTAATAAAGCTTGTCCCAAAGACCCATTTCCCTTGCCACGTATTGACCAGATTGTTGACTCCACAGCCGGATGTGATTTGCTTTCGTTTCTTGATGCATACTCAGGATATCATCAGATCTTCATGGCCGAAGAGGATGAAGAGAAAACCGCATTTATCACCCCGTGTGGCACATACTGCTTCGTACGGATGCCTTTCGGTTTGAAGAATGCTGGTTCAACATTTGCAAGGGTAGTTCACCATGCTTTTGAGCCACAAATACACAGAAATGTGGAAGCTTACATGGATGACATAGTGGTCAAGAGAAAAAGCAAGGCAACCTTGATTCAAGATTTAGACGAAACATTTGCAAACCTGCGCAAGGTCAACCTCAAGCTTAACCCCGAGAAGTGCGTGTTTGGAGTCCCTTCCGGCAAGCTTCTCGGGTTCTTCGTGTCTCAGCGGGGAATTGAAGCCAATCCCGACAAGATCAAAGCCATCGAGCAGATCGAAGCACCGAAGCGCGTCAAGGATGTACGAAGGCTTGCCGGTTGCGTGGCTGCTCTCAGCAGGTTTATCTCTAGATATGCTGAGCGCGCCCTGCCATTTTTCAAAATTTTGAAAAAGGCAGGTCCAATGAAAAGGACTCCGGAAGCGGAGGCTGCGCTGCAGGACTTCAAGAGATACCTGTCCTCCACTCCAACGCTTGTCGCACCTAAGCCGCAAGAGAAGTTGCTGCTATATATAGCAGCAACCAATCAAGTGGTTAGTGCTGCATTAGTGGCGGAGAGGGAGGCGGATGATGAGCCAGCAACCACGGCGGATCCATCCGGCGACAAGAAGGGGGCTTCGCCGACAAGCTCTGGTCCCGACAAACATGGGTTTGCGCAGGAGCATGATGAGATGCCAAGGAGAATGGTGTAGCGCCCAGTTTACTTTGTCAGTTCTCTTCTGCAGGGAGCTAGATCAAGGTACTCTGGTGTGCAGAAGTTGCTTTTCGGCCTCCTTATGGCCTCGAGAAAGCTACGCCATTACTTCCAAGCACATGAGATCACAGTCGTCACTCGTTTTCCGCTGAAGAGGATACTGCAAAATCCAGAAGCAACAGGCGGGATTGTCGAGTGGGCGTTGGAACTGTCAAGCTTTGGCCTCAATTTTGAGAGCACCACAACTATCCAAAGCAGAGCATTGGCAGAGTTCATAGCAGAGTGGACGCCAACCCCAGATGAAGAAATTCCAGAAACGAGCATCCTCGTCAAAGAGGCAAGCAAAGGGTGGCTGATGTACTTCGATGGAGCCTTCTCGCTGCAAGGCGCCGGTGCAGGTGTGCTGCTTGTCGCACCCACCGGAGAGCACCTCAAGTACGTAGTCCAGATGCACTTTCCCAAAGAGCAAGCAACCAACAATACTGCAGAGTATGAAGGATTGCTTGCCGGTCTCAGAATCGCAGCAGACCTTGGGATTAAGAAGCTCATTGTCAGGGATGACTCACAGCTTGTCGTCCGACAAGTGAACAAAAACTACCAGAGTCCGTTGATGGAAGCGTATGTCGATGAAGTGAGGAAGCTAGAGGAGCACTTTGATGGCCTACAAATGGAGCATATCCCAAGAGCTCAGAATGATATTGCTGATGGCCTATCAAAGTGCGTCACACTAAAGTTACCTGTGGAACCAGGGATCTTTGTGCTTAAGTTGACTCAACCATCCGTAACAGCATCAACTGGACAAAGCAAAAATAGGAAGTTGATTTTTGGTGACTACTTTCCGGCAGAGCTCCCCGAAGCCGCCGCCAAGAAAGTCCCCAAGATCGACACCAAAGATGCTGAGGGGCAGTCTGCTCCGGCAAGCCTTATGGTGTGTTCCGTTGAAGCAGACACTCCCGACAAGTTTTGCTCCGGCAAGCTTGCCGGGGAACATCAAGCTCCGGCAGGGTCGCAAGCCCTTGCCGTAGAAGCAGATGTTCCCGCAGCAGCAGATGTGCCTTTAGTCCCTGTTGTCGAGCCACAAGCTCCAGCATGGGCACAGCAGATTGTCCATTTCCTTCAGACAGGAGAACTTCCCGAGGAGCAAGAAGAAGCGGAAAGAGTAGCCCGGCAGTCAAGTATGTACCAGTTTGTCGATAGCATACTGTACAGAAGAAGACTCAACGGTGTGAAATTGAAGTGTATTCGCCGGGAAGATGGACAAAAGCTGTTGGCAGAGATACATGGAGGCATATGTGGCCACCACATAGGCGCAAGAGCACTTGCCGGCAAAGCTTTCCGGCAAGGTTTCTTTTGGCCGACAGCCCTCTAGGATGCAACTGCACAAGTAACCAAGTGTGAAGCGTGCCAGTTCCACTCCAAACAGATACACCAGCCAGCTCAAGCTCTCCAGACGATCCCTTTATCCTGGCCATTTTCGGTCTGGGGGCTCGATATCCTCGGCCCCTTCCCCCGAGCTGTCGGGGGCTTTGAGTACTTGTACGTCGCAATCGACAAGTTCACAAAGTGGCCGGAAGTGCAGCCAGTGAGGAAGGTGATAGCACAGTCAGCAGTCAAGTTCTTCAGGTCAATTGTTTGTCGTTTCGGGATCCCTAACAGGATCATCACCGACAACAACACGCAATTCACGAGCCGCACCTTCATGCAGTACGTCCAAGACCTTGGCGCCAAGGTCTGCTTCGCTTCTGTTGCTCATCCGAGAAGCAATGGTCAAGCAGAGAGGGCAAATGCTGAAGTGTTGCGCGGGCTCAAGACCAGAACTTTCGACAGGCTGCACAAATGCGGAAGGAACTGGATCGAGGAGCTGCCGGTGGTTCTTTGGTCGATCAGAACGACGCCAAATCGAGCCACTGGCCAGACACCTTTCGCTCTAGTCTATGGAGCAGAGGCAGTTCTCCCCACGGAACTCGTATACGGATCACCTCGAGTGCTCGCTTATGATGAGCTTGAGCAAGAACAGCTGCGGCAAGACGACGCGCTGCTCCTTGAGGAAGATCGTCTTCAGGCTGCTGTACGAGCTGCTCGATACCAGCAAGCTTTGTGCCGCTATCATAGCCGCAAAGTTAAAGCCAGAAGCTTCGAGGAAGGCGACCTTGTTCTTCGGCGCGTTCAGTCCGCCAAGAATTCCAACAAGTTGACGCCGAAGTGGGAAGGCCCTTATCGGGTGAGACAAGTCACAAGGCCTGGCGCTGTCCGCCTTGAGACCGAAGATGGCATTCCAGTGAGCAACTCCTGGAACATAGAACATCTTCGTATGTTTTTCCCATAAGGCGCGGTTGCCGGAACCCGTTCCGGCAACCACCTTTTGTACAAGTCTTGCCGTTGTTTCATGTAATCCTTTGTACAAAGCCGGGCGCAGAACCCGTGCATAAGTAAAACCCATGTGCTCCGGACAGCTTGTTCATTTCATGCGTTAGTTCCTTTCTTGCATGTGATTATCTGACAATTTGTGCAGCACTTACATCCGGTAAGCAGTAACGAGCCGAGGAGCTCCATTATTATTATTTTCTCTTCTTTCTTTTTCTTTTAAAGGAAAAGAAGGTCCTCTCGCACACAAGTTTGCCGGGCGGGAAGAAGAAGATTATGGTATGGGCCAGGCGTCATTCAAACAAGGACCTGCCTTACCGGGAAGCAAATAACAGAAAAGCTAAGTTGCCAAAGTTTGAGCAATCACTTTTTTAATTTTTGAGTTATCTTCCTCGAACGACCCTGCTTTGTATGGAAAACCTGTGCGCGGAGGAACCAACTCGTGGCTAGTTGCGCCCTTACTTTGTTTCGAGTCCGCTCAACAGCTTAAGTGTGTTGCATCTAGTCACGACAAGGTTTGTTGTCGGAAGCAGCGCCGCCAGCAGGCTGCTGAAGTTCCGCACTCAGCGCTCGCGGCTCGGGCGCCTGCGCCAACAAGTTCCCTAGAAGCGTAGGGTGAAAACATACAAAGGGAGGAATCTAGTAGAGGAAATAACATTGCAATTGATAGACAGAAATAAAGTTATATTACAAAGATAACTTGTCGCAGCTCTAATAGACTATTTTCATGACATGACTAGCAGCGACAAGGGAAAAGAAGAAATGGGCGGCCTAATCTACGCGCCCGCCCTCGACTCGCTTGATCTCGCTCACCTTGTCCACAATGGGTGCGACAAGGGCCTTGAGTGCATCCAGATCGGCGTCAGGCGGCAAGGATCGGAGGACGTTGGTGAAGCTGAGGCCTGGATTGCGGAAGGCTACCTTCATCAGCACCTTCTGGAGGACCCCGGCGCAGATTTTGCGTGACTCATCGGCCAGCTGCTTCGGGATCCTCTCCCGGAGTCGCTGGAGTGCCGTCGCCACGCCCTTGAAGAATAGGCTGAGCTTGGCGCTGGGTTGAAGGCTCTCGTCGGAAGGATACCCAAAGTCATCCATCCCCAGCTAAGCTAGCTCCTCGTTGATGACGGCGGCAGTGTTCACCAGGCCCTCGGTCCAGTGCTCCACCGTGTCTCTGAACGAGTTCTGGGTAACTGCAATGCTCTCCAGCAGCGCAGCGTCAGCCTTGACCTTCTCCGCCAAGGTCTTCTCCCGCTCCTTAGCGGCTTCCAGTGTCTGCGTCAGCGTGGCCAGCTTCAGCTCCAGGTCTGCTTTGGAATCCTTGGCGGCGCTGACCTCCTTGCCCCTCTCAACGAGAAGGCCTTGCAGTTCACCATGGGCGGCAGCATCCTTCTCGCGCTCACGCTTGAGCGCGGCAATCTCCTCGCCGCTCTTCCCAATATCGGCCTCCAGCCGCGCCACCTTCTCCTCTAGCTCTTTATTGGCGGCCTCTGCAGTTGCCGCGGCATCCTTTGCCTCCTTGAGCGCCCCGCCAAGTGCTCGCTCGCGCTCGGCGAGCTCTTCCTCATAGCTGTCGAGGTGGGCCTTCCGCTGCACTAGCTCGCCTTCCTGCGTGGACTGCTTCTCGGCAGCAAGCCTTTGTTCCTCTTCAGCCTCGGCCTTCTCGAGAAGAAAGGCCGTGTGCTCCTCGTCTACTCGCTCCCGCTCCTGCGCCAGGGATCGAAGAGCTTCTTGATTTTGTCCCCGGAGCTCCTCCGCGCGCTTCTCCATGTCAACTCCCGCCTTCGCGACAAGCGCTTCCCGGGAAGCCAGCTTGGCTTGCCGGGTTCGGTAGAGTGACAGCAGCTTCCGCAGTAGCTGCTCCTCCTCAGGCTCGCCGCTGCTGCTGCCGGGCGCGTCGACCAATGACAGCCCGGCAGAGGCGAGCACCTCCCCGTCAAAAGTCTCCCCCTCGACTGGCGCCCTGGAGCTCGACGCCCAGGGCGGCTTGATGAAGATGTCGACGCCGGCCTTCAAATAGGCGCCGGACTGGGGCTCCTCGGAGCCCGGCTCCGTAGAAGCGGCAGAGGGTTCGGCGGTCGGTGCAGCGCTCGACGCTCCTGCGGCCTCAGGGTCGTCAGTGCGATCACCCGACCCCTCACCGTCTTCCGCAGCAGCAGCCCCGGCGGCCTCCTCGCCGGCGGTCGCATCAGCACCGGCACTTTCCTTACCGGGGCCCTCAGTCTCCATTGGCTCAGCCGAAGATGGGTCTGAAGAACAAAGAGGGGAGGAAAATCAATCAAGAATCCAAGAAAGGAAAAACGAAAGAAGCAGAACCCAAGGGAAAGTTTCTGGGCAAATGGATTACCTGCACCAAGATCTTTAGTTGCGGCCGCGGTTGCCGCAGGATCAGCAGTGTCGTCCCTTGCCGGAGAGTCCTCCCTTGTCGGAGAGCGCTCCCTTGCCAGGGACTCCTCCCTTGGCGGCGCAGTCGAAGCAGGTGGCACTTCGGGACCGGCCTCCGGGCGCTCCTGATGAGGCTGCTCTGCTCCTGCACAAGTCAACAAACAAGATATCAACAAAGGAAAAAGCACTCAAGCGCACCCGACAGCAGAAGGATAAACTATGAACTTACGCTGGGGGCTGCACTGGGGCTGCTCCGAGGGGTGATTGCCGGGTCCGTCAAGGTGGTCTCGGACCCACCTCCTACCGACGCGATGGGGTCATCCTCGATGACGATCACCGCGGCCTTGGCCCTCTTCGCCGCTCTCTAGGCCAGTGTTCTGAAAAGAAAGAAGTCCAGATTGGAGCGAGTCAGATACAAGATATAAACAGCAAGATTTAAGGATTATAAGAGCACCAAAGGAACTCACTCTTCTTCCTCCTCGTCGGTGCTGAGCGCGGAAAGATCGAAGTCTGGCCCTCCTCCGGTGCGGCGAGGTGGAGGAGTAGGATCCCTTGCCCGCTTAGCGGGGGCAGTGGCAGTGGCCCGGGAAGATCCCGCTCCAGTTGCCGCTGCTGCGTGAGGCGCTCCCGCGGCAACATTGCTTGCCACGGTAGAGCGCGTCGCGCGGCTCGGTGGCTGTGGAGCCGGCTGCCGCCCTGCTGCGTCCCCGGCCCTGCTAAGGCACCTCCTTGGCGGGGCCGGGGGCTCCGCCTGCGGCAAGCTCTCTGAAGGCTCAGCCTCCTCCTTGCTGGCCTCGCTCGACTCGGCTTCGGAACCAGCAGGCTCCTCCTCGCCCATGAATTCCACGTGTTGGGCAAGGTTTGCCGCCTCTGCGGCCTCTGCCTCCTCCACGGTAAACCCAAACACACCCGCAGCAGCTGCGGCCGCAGCCTCTTCCGCCCTGGTAGCAATGAGCTGCAGCTCCTCGTCGGTGGTGTCACGAGTGAGGCTCTTCTGCTCGTCAGCGCGGACCGGCAATTCCTCCAAGGTGTCGAAGAACGCTCGCACAACGTCGTCCGCAGGCTCTTGCCAAGTGGGGACGATGTCGTGTGAATCGCACAACGGCATCATGGCGCGGATCCGGTCAAGCGAAGAATTATTGCACAAAGGAACTACGCCCCTCGGCAGTGTGAATGGGTGCTGGGGGTCGCGTTTGAATAACTCCAAGAGCATTGCGTCCAACTCCAAGACAGTGAAGTTGTAGTTGAGGCCCGGCCGCAGCCTCATGATGTCTGCCGAATTCTTGAATTCCCAGGCGGGCCTCCTCCTCTCCTGCAGGGGGGCGATGCGGCGGTGGAGGAAATCTGCCCCGACAGCACCTACGGTGAGCCCGGCAAGCCTGAGGCGAAGAATCCTAGTGATGGCGATCTTCAGCCTCTCATCTTCCGGGGCCACGTTGCTCCAGTCATTGCCGCGCACTATTGGAGTTTGGCGCACGGCGGTGAAGGGCTGCGGATCCTCCTCGACAATCCAACACCACTCCGCTCTCCACTCCTCCCACTTGCTGCAGAGCTCACCCTCCAAGTACGCATCCTTCTTGCCGACTCTCAAGATCCAAGCAATCCCTCCGGCAAGCGGCTCTCCTCTCTATACCCGAGGCATGAAGTAATGGCGGAAAAGGGCTACGCTAGGGTGGACTCCGACAAAGTTTTCGCACAAGTGTGCGAAAACTGCCATGGTCAGGACAGCATTGGGGGTGAAGTCAAGGAGGCGGAAGCCGTATGTGTTCATAAAATCACAAAAGAACTCTGAGAAGGGTGGGCAGAGCCCGCAATAGAAGAATAGCGGGAAGAACGGGTACCCATTTGGAGCCGGCCTTGAAGCGGTAGTCGGGAGTACCCTCGTGTGCGGATGTGCATGCGTCTCCGTTGCCCAAAAGAGGTAGAAGTACTCCCTCAGCTCCTGCACGCTGAGCTGGGGGGTGAAGATCGCCCGCTCCTTCCGCAGCGCCGCGAGCCACTGCGCCTCGGCCGACTTCACGCCCTTTCCCTTGTCGGCTTTCGGGGCCATGGCGGAGGTGGTGGAGAAGGTCGACGGCGTGGTGATGCTGGTGGCAATGGGGGGGGCGGAACGCTGCTCTCTCGGCTTCGAGAAGAAGGGGGGAGCGGCGGAGTTTGTGAAGAAGGAGTAGCAACAAGCAGCGAGGGGGAACGAACTGCCCATGTTTCCTCTGCTTATAAAGTGGGACGGGCGGACGTTTCGGCCTTCCACTTAAACAACCACCCACGATCTCTCCCACGATGCCGCATTCAACGCGTGCCGTTATGGGAGAGTGCGGTGGATACGGAACAAGATTTGGCGTGGCCCAGCCCGCGTGTGCCCGTGCCCTGACTTGGGCCTGGCCCAACAGCGCTCGGCACCGTGTCTGGCCCAGGCCCGGGGGCTCCTGTCGGTGTACTAGATTAGGGGTACCCTAGTACCCCGAACTTGTGCACGGGCAGTTGCAGCACCCCACGGCAAAGGCTTGCCGGGTGATCGCCAAGATCCCCCAAGGTTCCCTTGGAGCCATCCAAGAACAAAGTATTTAAGCTAAGGAGACAAGACCCCGGCAAGGGGAGCTTGCCGGGAAGGCCAACCAAGGCGCTCCAATGAACTTGCCGCGACGCGTCACGCGCTCCGGCAAGGCAACAAGGCCCCGGCAAGAGGTGCTTGCCGGGAAGACAAACCAAGGTACCTCGAAGCCCGGTGAGCGACAAGCTTCCGGACCCGACAAGATAACAACAGCGGCAAGGCGCTTGCCGCGGCAGGCGGCCACTCTGCGTCCATGCTCCAGCGCATCCACCAACGTGTCGCTCTGGGGGCCTCTCCGGACGTGCGTGGCGGAAGGCTGTGCAGCCAGCGGTGCGCAGTGGCATGCGAAGCTGACAAAATTGCCATCATGGCGAACGGTGGCGCCCCTAACGGTCCTTTTCTGCATTGTTCGGGCGACTCAGACGGGCATTTAATGCCCTTGTCCCCTGCCGTCAGCGTTAGGTAGGGTGCACTATACAAGCAACTGTATCAACTACCTCGCTTTTTACGTTTTTACCCTCCTTTGTGTTGCCACCTGTCGGTGACCCCTTTAGCGTATAAAAGAAGGACCATGCGCAACGTAGGGGGGGTTCGGCTCATAGGTTCGGGGCCTCAGACAGTTTGCTTCGATCCATCCGTAGCCTAGAGAACATCACACTCTCGCTTTGGAGAGCAAGAACACCAGATAATACAACCAGACAAGCAGCAGTAGGAGTGTTATCTCTCTGGAGAGCTCCGAAGCTGGGTAAACTGCTCGTGTGCTTCGCCTCGATCCGCTCTTCGTGTGATCTCCGCCCCCCGCCGAACCGAAAGGGGCCCGGTCCGCCGGCCCCATAGGTGTTCGTGGATCAGTTTCCCCGACAATTTGTTTGTGACTGCAAAAAAGAGTGGTTGGGTTAGATGTTACTGTCATGTTCAATCTGGGTTTTGTCTGAAAATTTGATGAACAATTAATCCTTCGGCTTTTTGTACCATTTGTATGCTTGAGTTGCATGTTGTTGCCCTCGTAGTCCCCTCCACCTGCCACTACTGTGCCGCATCTTCCATGGCTGTTGTTTGTTCCCGTCTGAGTCCTTGCCGTCGTTCTCTGCCTTGGTTCGCTCGCTGTGCCTGCCGCTGTTTGGCGTTGTCAACATGGTCAACAACCAAGAGGAATCAGGAGATGACTATACATGGAGAGGCTGACAGTAGGGACCCACCAGGGTCATTGCATTTCCCAAGGGGTGCCTCATTATTACAAGCCAAAAAATACTTCCTCCTAATTGTTTGACAACTAGGTCCCACACCATTGTGAATGTTGTCAATAAACGAGAAAATTACACAATGAGCGGATAACACCAGGGACCTAGCAGCTCCCCAGTTGTTTTTCAGTTTCAGAGACGAAGCTCAATTGCGTGCTGTGTAGGGGCTGTGGCCCGTCTAGCCCACACTTACGCTTTTATTAAGCACATGACGAGCCGAGTTGATATATTTTTTCTTTCTGAACTTGGCTAGCCCAGTTCGTTTTTTTGGAGAATACCAAAACCGAGGCCTACTTTCTTTTCTCAGCCCTGCTGGGCTGCAAATCTTTCAAGACGAGGAGGGATGTAAGTAGTAAGAAACGGGCTTCCCGAGAAAACAGGCTAAAAGTTGTAAGAAATGGGCTGTAAATTTTTAAACCAAAGCCAACCGGCAATTGCATTAAAATATCATTTTTTTCAGGATTTCTCTACTCTCTACTCTTATAAAAACCAAAGCCAACTGGGAATTACATTAAAATACCATCTTTTCTCCCACAAGATAAACTACTCATACAAATGCATCTTCATGTTCCGTGCACAAACGAGCATCTTGCTAGCTAAGACTCTAAATTTCATTCATTTTTTTTGCGGAGAATTGTTTTTTGAATTTTATTTTGATATAATGTTTTGAAAACTATTTTTAATGTGACTCAAAATTTCGTAATTAAAAGGGTTTGGACCCCACCGAAATATGCAAAATTTCGTTGAATTTTTTTAGCAGTGCCCAGAATATATGGTCTATAATGCTAATAAAAAGAATATGGGCTTCAAATATCCTTAAGAATTAGCAAATGGGCTATAAATTATTGAAAATAATGGCTAATGAGTTGTATGCTGTTTTCCACAGATTTGGAGGCTAACTTCTGGGCCTACTAGGTTGACGATGACGTTCTCCTAATTTTTTTTGACACGTACGCAAGGCTTTGTCAACTTAGTCGACACACATCAGTGACTGTTGGATGTCCATCCAACGGCCGCCGTGCTTCTTCAATCTCTAATCTTCCTGCTCCAGCCGCCCAAACCAGCGCCGGCGGGACTGCCTGCTCCCTCCTCCCATGGCTGGCTGTGCTACCGCTAGGCCATCCCTCTAACCACCCACACATCCTGTTATTTTTCGGCGACGTCAGCCTCACCCCGCAGCCAACCAGTCAGCGCTCATACTCCCCTCAGCGTGGCCATCCACTGCGGTGGCTTCGCCGGCTCCGGGTGGTTCTCTTCCTGGGCCTCGCCCTCGTCCACCGCGTGTGCTCTAGGCGAGGCGAGGTCAACATGGTCAACAAACAAGAGCCATCGGAAGAGGCTAACAATAGGGGCCCACACAGGGAAATGCCTCCTTATTACGCGCAAAATAATGATTCCTCCACCTGATAGCTGGGATCCACCGGAAGGGCCTCTGTATTTCACGAAAAAAACTTTCCCCCCGCTGTTAGCTCGGACCCACCGGAAATGCCTCCTTATTACACACAAAAAATGAATACTCCCCCTACTAGCTGGGACTCACCTTGGTGGGAGGCTGACTTGTGGGACTACTAAGTTGACGGGGATGGAGGGCTTTGTCAACTTAGTCAATATGAACGATTCTAGCTCCAGTGACCGTACGATGTCCATCCAATGGCCGTAGTGCTTCTTCAACCTCTGGTCTTCATACTCCAGCCGCCCAAAGCAGCGCCGGTCGTGCCGCATGCTCCTGCCTCCCGTGGCCGGCTATGATGCTGCGGAGGCCTCTCCGCCCCCTACTACTCCCACCACTGGCCAGGCCATCCCTCTACTCACCCACACCCCCTGTTATTCTGCAGCGACGACAGCCTCACACTGTAGCCGAACCAGTGAACCCTCGTACTCCTCTTCGCGTGGGCATCCATTGCTGCGTCTTCCCCAGCTCCGCGTCGTCCCCTTCCTAGGCCTCGCCGTCGTCCACCGCCGTGGTGCTCTCGGTGCGGCGTGGTCAATGTGGTCAACGACCAACTTCCATCGGAATAGTACTCTATGTGGAAAGGCTAACAGCTGGGTCCACGGCAGCCGCAAGGAAGTGCCTCCTTATTACACGCAAAATAATTATTCCTCCACCTGACAGTGGGGACCCACCGGACGGGCCACCGTATTTCATGAAAAAATGATTCGCCCGTGACTACTAGGACCCACCAGCTACATCTTCGCACGCAAGGAAGTGCGTTTGAAAAAAAAAACGATTCGCCATCCTGACTGCTCGGACCCACCATCTACATCTTCGCACGTAAGGAAGTGCCTGACAGTCAGGACCCTCCTGGTCGAAGCGTACGTAGCGTTGTTCTTTTTGTCGCGAACGTGTACATACATATATACTGATCGATGTAGAGGCGCGCACGTGTCATAGTAGAGGCGCGAACGTAGCATGTACACGTACGTACAGCAGCCAGTGTGCAAGAAAGAAAGTAAGGCCACGTATGTGTACATACGGGCAGGGTCTCGAACGCCTAGTCGGGCATACGTACGTACGGCCAGGGCTCGTGTACATGGCTGGGTTGGAACGGAGAAACAGCGTCGTCACCATGTTCATGGGGAGCCAACCGGCTGGGTGGGAATGGAATGCGTCGTCGTGTTCATCGGGAGGGCTTGGACGGAACAGGCGATGGAAACGAGGCCTGGCGTACCACAGAACGGAGGAAACGGCTTTGTGTTCGACCGACCACGTTCAAAACGGGATCCCTGTTCATCGGGAGGGGTCTGGCGTACCGCAAAACAGAGGAAACGGACCTCCTATGGTCAAAACGGGGGTCCTGTTGATCGGGAGGGGTGTGGCGTTCTGCAAAACAGACGAAACGGACTTGTGTTGGAGCGCTACGGTCGAAACGAGGGTCCTGTTCATTGCGAGGGGTGTGGCGTACCGCAAAACGGGACTCCACGGGATACTATTCATCTCCACTGTCGACCTCCTCCAGCATCCATGGGCTACCGTCGACCTCCTCCAGCCACCACGGGCTCCTGTTCATCCATCCTCCACCGTGCGCTACTCCATCGGCTACTATTCAACCACCCCTCCACGGGCACCCCTCCATCGTCTATTGTTCATCCACCCCTCCAGGGGGTCATCCTGTTCATCCAGCCCTCCGCGGGGTCCTGTTCATCCAGCCCCAACTGGCTCGATCGATCGGGGTCCTGTTCATCTAGAGGCAACACCACGGGGTCCTGTTCATCCACCCCACCGCTCACTGTTCATTGAAACCCCCCGCAACACTCACTGTTCATCCAATCCATCGGCTTTAGTTAGAAGCAGTAGCGAAGGAATCGCTTGATCAGGTTCAGTTAACAGCCATCGATCGATCGCTCGGGTTCAGTAACGCGTAGCCTGCAGTGCAATCGCTCGGGTTCAGTTAGAGCCCAATGCCTTGCTCGGGTTCAGTTAGAGCCAACGCCTCGCACACACGTGCGTACGTGTATGAGAGAAACGCGCATCGCTCGGCCCCTAACCTCCCATCGTAACAGGGAAGTCCCCAAAATTTTCCTCGCCCTCGCTTCTACCATGATTTTTTCTGTCATGGATGGCCCAAAGAATGTCATGCAGCTGCGTCTCCGGCCCGCCCAGGACGAAAAGCCCATTTTCTGTCATGTTTTTTTTTCATAGAAGTAGGAGCCCACCACATCTATGATGATACCGGGTTTTGTCACAATTATCGTCATAGAAGTGTCATAAGTATGACAAAAAAAATTCGTTCGGCCCAAAATGTCACGGATGTGTCTTGTTTTTGTAGTGGAAGCTCGTCTCCACCGGAGCCCTCGGCGCCATGCTAGGCGTATAAGCTGCCGGAGAGCTCTGCCCCTCCACCTCCGAATAGGAGAAGGGAGCCCTCGCCTCCCATGGAGTTCAACTTGAACTCCATGCTTGTTGAGGAAGAGTAAGGAAGATTCTTCCTTTCATGAATAGCTTTGGCCTTCTTGATTATCTTGTTGGCTAACCTCTTGTTTTGCTGTTGTCGCCAGGGAAGTGGAGGAGGACACGGAGACCCTCATCTCTCGCCCCCGGTAGAAACTTCGATGCCATGGGTCGCTGAAGACCGCGGGGAACCCTGTCTTGGCGGAGGGCGATGCGGGGGAGCCCGTGCCGAGCCCCCAGTCCAACCCTCGGCTCGAAAGAGGGGACTTGGTTTTCCCTCCTGGTGGTGGTGGTGAGGCGACACAAGGCGAGCCCCACCTGGAGGGGCACGTCTCCTCTGCCGACCGAATCAAAGATCCCCCGACAGAGCCCTCCATGGGCGAAACCGCACAGAGAGCTGCCGAGGCCGCCACAGCAGGAGGTGAAGCGCAGAGCCCGACAATGGGTACTACTGGGAAATAGAAGTCCCTACCCGGCAGGCTTCTCAGGTACTCCACTTATGTTGTTCTCCCTGTATTTTCTTTTTTTTGATTACCTCTTCTGATTTCTTCACCGCTTAAAACTTCTGCTTCTATGTTGTGCTCTGCTCTTCACATCCGTAGGCCCCCAAGCCGAAGAGCCAGAACCTCTGGAGGTGGAAGTCGGCATAGGCAGGGCTGCCACGGATGAGGCTGTTGAGATTGCTGCAGTGGAGGGACAGGGCCTTGCTGTTGGTGATGCCCAGGTTTCCTTGGTGGTAGTGGAGTGTTCTAAAGAGGAGGCCCATGAAAAGGAGGTGGTGGTTGAGGTGAAAATTCCCCTCCAGACCATGGATGCATTCCCCTCCCCTGGAGTCATTACGGACACTCCGCCTCCTCCTTCCAACATGTTGGACATGGTGCTGTCGCTGTCTGGGACTGGAGCCCCCGACCAATATTTGATGATGAGTGCTAAGCTCGATGAAGAACTTCAACGCCTCTTGGTGCCACTGCACCAAGAAGCTAGGGAGGCTGACGACCCTGGCGTCGCTGGAATGGACTTTTCCTTCTTGGAGTCCATGGCGATAGGCGTGAAGGAGATGTAGGCCCAGCACAACCAGAAGTGGCAGGAGATCAAGGAACAACTAGAAGCTGAAGGATAAATGACTGGAGTTCCACGAGTGGCATGACAAGCAATTCAAGTTGCTCCCGAGGTAGCAAGAGGTGCTCCTGATGATGCGGGAGGACGTCATGGCCTGCGAGGCGCGCCTGGCGGACCATAAGGCATCCCTGGACGCCAGAGAGCAAGAGATTTCCCTCTGGTAGGAGAAACTCGAAGCCACTCTTCGTGCCAAGGATGATGATCTGGAGGCTATTGTGCGCCAACGCACCAAGGATCTAAAGGACAAACATGGAGCTGCCATGGGCGCCATTGCCGCTAACTATGCTGCTCAGCTGAAGAAGCTCAGTGACGACCTGGCAGCCTCGTCTGCCGCCAATACTAATCTCGATGAGCAGGTGGCTAAGCTGGCGAAAGATCTTGCCGGGAACGCCAAGGAGTTGGAAGCCCTCAAAGAGGAAGCATGGAAGGCAGAAGTTTTCTTGGCCGATGATATGTCTCCGACGTATCTATACTTTTTGATTGTTCCATGCCAATATTATCCAACTTTCATATACTTTTGGTAACTTTTTATATTATTTTTGGGACTAACATATTGATCTAGTGCCCAGTGCCAGTTCCTGTCTATTGCATGTTTTTTGTTTCGCAGAAACCCAATATCAAACGTATTCCAAACGGGATAAAAACGGACAAAGATTTTTTTGGAATATTTATGAATTTCTGGAAGTAAAATCAACGCGAAACGGTGTCCGGGGTGGCCACGAGACAGGGGGGCGCGCCCTCCCCCTGGGTGCGGACTGGGCTCTCGCGGGCCACCCATAATGCAGTTGACGCTCTTCTCTTGGCGCAAGAAAGCTAATTTTATGACAAAGATCTGGGCGAAAGATTCACCCCAATCGGAGTTACGGATCTCCGGATATTTAAGAAACGGTGAAGGGGTAGAATCTGAGAACGCAGAAACAGAGAGATAGATCCAATCTCGGAGGGGCTCTCGCCCCTCCCATGCCATGGGAGCCAAGGACCAGAGGGGAAACCCTTCTCCCATCTAGGGAGAAGGTCAAGGAAGAAGAAGAAGAATGGGGGATCTCTCCCCCTTGCTTCCGGTGGCGCCGAAACACCGCCGGGGGCCATCATCATTACCGCGATCTTCACCAACACCTCCGCCATCTTCACCAACATCTCCATCACCTTCCCCCTTCTATCTACAGCGGTCCACTCTCCCGCAACCCACTGTACCCTCTACTTGAACATGGTGCTTTATGCTTCATATTATTTTCCAATGATGTGTTGCCATCCTATGATGTCTGAGTAGATTTTCATTGTCCTATCGGTGATTGATGAATTGCTATGATTGGTTTGAGTTGCATGTTTTATTATTCGTGCTGTCCTATTGTGCCCTCCGTGTCGCGCAAGTGTGAGGGATTCCCGCTGTAGGGTTTGCAATATGTTTATGATTTGCTTATGGTGGGTTGCGTGAGTGACGGAAACACAAACCCGAGTAAGTAGGTTGTTTGCGTATGGGATAAAAGGGGACTTGATATTTTAATGCTATGGTTGGGTTTTACCTTAATGAATCTTTAGTATTTGCGGATTCTTGCTAGTGTTCCAATCATAAGTGCATATGATCCAAGTAGAGAAATTATGTTAGCATATGCCTCTCCCTCAAATAGAATTGCAATAGTGATTACCGGTCTAGTAACGCAGTCAATTGCTTAGAGACAATTTCATATCTCCTACCACAACTTCTCCACACTCGCTATATTTACTTTATTGCATCTTTATCTAAACAGCCCCTAGTTTATATTTACGTGCTCTTTATTATCTTGCAAACCTATCCTATCACACCTACAAAGTACTTCTAGTTTCATACTTGTTCTAGGTAAAGCGAATGTCAAGCGTGCGTAGAGTCATATCAGTGGCCGATAGGACTTGAAAGAGTATTTGTTCTACCTTTAGCTCGTCGCTGGGTTCGACACTCTTACTTATTGAAAGAGGCTACAACTATCCTGTATACTTGTGGGTCATCAGCCGATGTGCAGTTGCAACTCTCCTCCAAGGCTCAAAGCCTCAACACCGCCAACAGTGCCATTGCCGATATGAAGGCCAAAATAAGGTCCTTGGAGAGCATGACAGAGTCCACTAAATCCCGTCAACAACTGCTGTCCAAGGATCTAGATACTGCCAGGCGTCTCCGGAAAGACGCATTAGCCAAACTGAAGAACCAGTCTGAGCAGGTCGGCCTCTGGATCAAGAGCTTGATTGACGCCGCGGAGCGCCTTGCTGTCCAAGTTGTGGTGATGGGTATGGATGGCCCAACTTTCTCGCTTAGCCAGCACGAGGTCCCAAGCACCAAGCTAGGAGTCTTCTTCAATTAGTTGATCTAGAAGTTGAAGGTGCATGAAGAAGGGAGGGCCGAGAACTTCACGACCGAGTCCCATAAGATTGCCAGCGATGCCCTCTTCATGGTTCTGAGCAACATCGCTTGCCGCCACCTGGACCTCGATCTTGGCGATGGATTCAGGAAGCCTCCAGTTGGTGCCGACGTCATGGATACTAAGGAGAAAGCCGCCCCTGAGCTGCCAGGGTCCTCCATATCGAAGATGCTTTGCCCGGCCGCCAGACCAAGTAACAGGTCCCCGTCATTCTTGTGTTGCCCTGTAATAAGACATGATGTTCACTCTGTGTTTAGGCACTATGTCTCTTGTGTTTACGTGAAACTGATACTCTTTGTTGAATCTTTAGATGCATGTTTATCCCTTTGAGCTCGACATTCTTGAATTTGCATGAACTATTCCTATATCTGTTCTGGATACCTGCCGGTATCATATTGCCGCAATTGTCATATGGGTCTGGCCCTTAATAGTCATCTTGGTGTGGATGCGTCCCGGTTGGTTTTTCCTAGGCAGCTCTCGATGCAGTCTCTCGTCCTGTGAGTATGGCTCGGGATAGGACAATGGTGTGATCAAATAAACAGGCCAAGGTTCCATCACATTAAGGTTGTCGCAATAGAATGCTCGCTAAAGTCAAAGGGGTAAACTACCGCAAAAATCTAAATGCATTGACAAGAAATGATGGCGCAAACTTAGCTTTTTATTCTTCGTTCCTTCTCTCTCTGGCGGGCCACGTGTGCTTGGTTTGCTCGCGACGTTCGAAAGAGAAGAAGTTGAATATGTAACTTTTCTTGTTCCCGGCAGAGACCGATACACACCAGGTGCATCTGGCGGGTAGTGGGGTACGGTGTCGGGCCCTTCTGGTCCTCTACTCCTTTTCCCCTTCCTCTTGGAAACAGCTAGGTGGCGGTTGTCGCGTGGATCACATCCTCGCAGACAGCCTTGCCGTACCACATTGCCCAAGGCTTCATCCAATGGATTCATTCTCGCGCTTCGCTCAGGATTTGCTGAAATAGGGTAAATACTAGACCGCGCATCGTGCGGAAATCATCGACATCGGTGACACCAAGATTGCTCGACTACTAACAAAGGGCAGGAACAGAAAAGAGAGACCATGTGCTCGCGCGCATTGCCCCTTTTCCTCGAATGACACCTGAACAGCGGGCGCGCTGCATGGGTTGCTGAAGGGAGCACATCATCGTTGTGCATCAATATCACCATAACTGTAGCTATGGCGTGGTATGGTGATGAAGTAAAGCGGGCATCGGGATGGCTCCGCTTGGTCTTCGTATCTTTCCAGGCGTCGTGGATGCCAAAGGCTTCGAGCGGGCTACAATAGACAGGGCACGGCACCCACGCTGCCTAATTCACGCGGACGATCCACCTACCTGGCGCGCCAAATATGTCGCGGGAAACCATGGCCACCTATGGGGCCTAGGGGCCCCTTCCTAGTTTGGTAGGGGGGATGTCGCGTTGCAGAAAGAGCATAGGAGCGTGGGGCAGCATGGCAGGGATCACATGAGCAATTTTATCTAGGTTCGGGCCGTCACGAGGTGTAAAACCCTACTCCTTCTTTGGTGGATTGATGGTGGAAGAATGGTGGTGGAGCATAGTACACTTGCCCAGCAGGGGCGCTAGTGGCTACGCACGTATGGGCGTCTAGTTCTCCAGCCTCATGAGCTGAACAAATCCCTTTTACGGTTGCCATGGGCCTCCTTTTATAGGTTAAGGGGTCACCACAATAGAAAATCAGTCATTACACATTGATAAGATAACAAACAATGCTATCATACCTAACTCTGCAGGCTGACAGAGCATATTAAATGCGCCACTCAACGTCGCATCGTTGCTCGCCCGACAAGCCTTGCCGGGCTTATCCTGCCAGCTCCATGCCTTCTTGTTCGACACGTCATGGGACGGGTGTCATCTATAGGTTTTCCTGTAGAAAGGGGCCGCCATGTGGTGAATGGTGGCCACTTAATCACTTTGTGGCTTGACACCGCACTAATTGGCGATGTGGGTCGTGGTGAAGTGGTTGATGACGTGTCTCTTGCTTTTGCGAGTCCCGGCACGCCCTGCCGGGACGTCTTGGTCGCTCTCTTCCGGGGGTGGCTCTGCCCTTGCCAAGCCTGTTTGGCCGGCAAGGGAAGTTTTTCTCCTGGTGGTACTTTGCTTCTCTCGCTTGATCTTGGTCCTCTTGTTCTTCATGCTGGTCCTTTGAAGATCTTGGTCTCTTGTTCTCTGGTATGGCTTGGTGTCGTCCGTGCACAAGTCAGGGCAAAATATAAATGCCTGTCTATTTTCCCCGACAATAACAAGCGTACACAAGCATAGTTCAACCATATATAGTTTAACCGTCATTAAGCATACTTAAGAACATTTATAATTAAGACACTACATAGCCATACATAGTTCAATCCCACATCTCATCCGCCGGCACGATTGTGAAGCTTCTCTACGTACTCAGCGTACGCGGCATGCGCCACCCTGCAAGAATACTTCTACCTGAAGGAGCCAACGGCTCGTCCTCTTGCATGCGCCAACACACTTTCATACGCTTCAAGAAGCTTTTGGTTGCAAAATGGGCATCGCAAGCCCAAGTTCCAGGTCCTAATACGCTTGTTATGAATTCCCACATACATCTCCCTGAGGATTTGTCTCTTGTACCTCCTCTGGCAATCCTCATCCTCGCTATCAAAATCATCCGATAGCACCTACACATATAGTAAAAAAATGTGGAATCAAATTTGGAATACAAACTAATCTCTAGAAAACATTTGGCAGTTGCCAAAATTTGGCATCAAATCAGTTTTTACATTTCGTAAAGTAGAATTAGCAATTTATGTATTTTATAAATAATTTTAGACATATCCAAAGACTATGGTTCAATTTTTAAGCACGATCATATATGTACAAACCAATCTTGGAAAAAATGGCACAAACATATATGTAGGACATTCAAAATCAGTTGACAAGACCTGGCTAGGAATTATTAGCATGAACACTAACCCTAGTCGGATTACTAGAAGAAATCATTTGTACAAATGAAACAACTAATCACTTATCATTTGTACCATTGAAATAGCCAATACACTACAAGGATCTAACGAAACTTACTCAAATTTCATGGATTGAGAGAACATGACCATAGGATTTCTATTCCAAAAGGGGGAGGCAGGAGTAACTAGAGAAATCCTGGGATATATTTGACATATAAATGGGTAAGTCGTTGCTGGAGTGGTAGTCGGAGTCGTTGCCGGAGTGGTCGTCGGAGACGTCGCCGGAGTCGTCACCGGAGTTGTCGCTGGAGTCGGTGTGGACCTCTAGCTCCGGTTGCGGAAGCACGACGCTGTTGACGATGTCAAGGTCCAGCGAGACCTCATTGGCGACGACTGCAACCTCTCTCTCCATCTTCATGTCGTGCTTTGGTGCTTCAGCAGCCCCGGTGTTGCCACTCCCTCTGATGGGGCGCTTCAGCTACATCCACATACACTGATGGCGGTGAGGACTCAGAGTGGCATTGAGGATGCATGCGAAGAGATAGAGAGGATTGTGTGTGTGGCCAGCATCAGGGGTGCGGCTGCTCGGGCACCCGATTAATATAGAGTAAAGCGAGAGAGGCGAGCGGCGGTCAAACCATTGGCTCACCTCCCATAGAGCCTGCACAGCGGACTGCTGGCATGTCTTCCGTCATTTCACACAGCTACTCGCACGCCTCCTAATGACATTGCGCAACAAGCACGCCTCCCGTCAATTCACACACCTGCACGCGCGCCTCTCGGTCTGCTTGTGCGGCGGACTGCTCGCATGCGTGCTACTTCTTGAGCTTGCGTTGGTTTTTCCCTTGGAGAGGAAAGGGTGATGCAGCAAAGTAGAGATAAGTATTTCCCTAAGTTAGAGAACCAAGGAATGAATATAGTAGGAGGTACAAGCAAGTTGTGACAGCCGTGATTCAATTGTACACTAATCATGCACGCAAATGTGTATGATCAAAATCTGGGACTCACGGGAAGATATCACAACACAACTCTAGACGCAAATCAAAAATAAAACGAGCTTCATATTATAAGCCAAGGGGCTCAAGGACTCGAATACAACAGCTCGAGACAGAAGCGTCAGCGGAAACAACAATATCTGAGAACAGACATAAGTTAAACAAGGTTACCTTAAGAAGGCAATCACAAAAACAACAACGATCAAAGAGGCACGGCCTTTTGCCTGGGACCTCCTAACTACTCCTGGTCATCGGCGGTCTCCACATAGCAGTAGGCTCCATCGGGGTAGTAGTAGTAGTCGACTGTAACATCCCAAATTTTCAATTTGGAATGTTATACATTAGATCATCATTGCATATCATATTTTCTTGCATTTTGGCTTGATCCTTGAGATTCTACGCAACTCAAGGACCCACGGAGAGAGTTGAGGATTTCGTTATTTTCATATTTGAGTTTTCTCAAATTTTGAAAATAGGATCATTTGATTTTAATTATTTTATCTTCAATTATTTCTATTATAAAAATATGAGAGAGGGAATAAAATGACTTTCCCAAAGTAAAGAAATATTGAGGATTTAATATTAAAATCAAACAAGATTTTATTTCAGAGTTTTATCGCTATTTTATTTAAATTAGGAAAAATGCGCGTTTTTCAAAATTGCATTTAGGCCCCAAATAGATGTTCATCTTGTCCGGCTTATTTTTAGAGGACGGGGAAAATTTATTTCGGGATTTTTGGAGTCCGTTTAGTATTTTTTTATTTGTTTTTCTGCGCAAAATTATTTAAAAAAACGCGAACCGACCTCGGGCCGTATTCGGCCAGGACTCCGCCTGGCCGGCCCCTTTAAATAGTGCGCCGCCCGAGCCACCCCAGCCCACCCCAGCCCACCGCGCCCCAAACCCTAACCCTAAGCCGCCGCCGCC